>NC_071090.1:12929582-13252082 GCF_027358695.1 Spea bombifrons
AACAGCTTCCGGCTGCGATCTCTATGCACGTCTGTGAGGACCTGCATAGAGATCACAGTGTGATCGGTGCAGGGGGATCGCGGGGAGGGGAGTGAGAAACCATCTCTCTCACTCCCCCTCCCGTCCTGAAACAGAAAAGCTGGGGAAAAAAACACGTTAATTCATTATTTAAAATAATATTAAAAAATTTAAATAATAATATAAATAATACTAAAAAAAATTATAACGAGAGCTGTGATGTCATTGTGACATCACTGGCATGTTCAGGAGGTCCCTAGGAGGACCTCTAACCATTTCTGTGTAAAAAAAAAATATATAAAAAATACAATAAAAATGTAAAAAAAATTAAAATACAAAAAGTAAAAAAAATATATATAAAAAAATAATGAAAAAACCTTACTTCCCATTGCCCTAGCATAACATCTAGCCAGTATAACCCTCCTGCCCCCATTCACAACCCCCAAACCCGTTAAGCCATAGGCATAAAAATTATACAAAATTGTACACCTTATAGTATGCTCCCTGGTGCTGGGAAAGTCTGGAAAATCTATATAAATTAGGTATTTCTGAAATCAGGACACCTGAATTGATAAACTTGAATTGATGTCACTTCAAACTTGAATTGATATCACTTTACCTAATTTTGTGAGGATTCAGAGGGAAAATGTAAAAAAAATAGTTTTCTTTTAGAATCTTCGCTAGTTTTTACTAAATTTCTCATTCTAAATTTACAGCTAATCATCCAATTATGGTATCAAACAAAAGCTCTATCTCTCCTTGAAAAAACAATATATAGTTTACATAGGTACACTAGTCACAGGAACAGAGAATAATCGCAGAACCGACATACCGCAAAAATGGCAAAATTCCTCCGGGCTTTGAGGTACGAAAAACCCCTGGGATTGAAGGGGTTAAAGTGCATGCGATGGCTGGAGTGTTTAAACATAAATGCAACGGGCATAAGCTTGAATATAAAAGAATTACAAGGACCAAGTGAGATACTTTACTGAATGGGCAGTAGATAAATGGAACAGCCTCCCATCAGAAGTGGTAGATATTAATACATTGAAGGGATTTAAGCATGCACGACATAAAGGTCATGATTCTCAGACAAGACCAACGACTGATTAAATTCTGAGTCTCTACATCAGGAATAATGTACAGGCTAGATGGGCTGAAAAGCGTTGATTTTGAAAAACCGAAAAATCCGTTAAGAATAATCTGGCATTTATATGTATATTATGTATGTATATATATATATATATATATATATATATATATATATATATATTTATATATATATATACATATACATATATATATATATATTCTCCCAGAGTGCACTGTATACATACATGTTCCTGTAACACCTGCACATGTTTGGCTTCCCCACACACATGTAAACAGCCTGCGCCTGCCCCCCTCCTCATCGCAGCCCTTATGAAACCAAAAACATGGGCTGTTTCACAACAAGGGAGGGCAGCCCAGAGACAGCCAATGGGAGGCCACCCCTGCCGGTCACGTGAGCACACACTTTATGTAATGTTGCCGCACATGTTCTGTCAGGGGCTCTTTGTGCTTCTTCTTCTTCCTACTTTGTCTCCGCCGGAGTCCGGATCCGCTCCGTGCCAAGCGGGGTCTGCCCGCCCATCCATAAGGATCTAACCCCGTCAGAAGAGGAGCTCCGTGACATCTCTTCTCCCCACCTATAGGACTCTGATCAGCTGCTCGCTGTCACTGATGCCGGGGCAAGGACTCCCCTCATCAGCTGCTGTGCGGAGGAGGTTATAGACTTTGTATAATATGAGCCTCTGATTACCCGCCCTGTGCTGTTTTATGCTCTCGGCTTTATTGTTCTTGGGTGGAGAGTTACCCTTCACAACCCATGGATGTCTTTAACTGCCTCTCCTGCCAGCAGGCCCTCTGGGACCCTGTAACTGTAAGATGCGGCCAGTCTTTCTGCAAAAGGTGCTTGCGGGGGCCAGCAGTGGACAGGTGCCACGTTTGCAAGCAGAAGCTGAAGCCCAGGGGTGCCCAGGAGCTGAAATGTAACACCCTTTTATGCAACTTGCTGGAGAAGTGCCTGCAGAGCGAAACCAGACTGAACAGGGTGAGAAGCGACCTGCGCGATCTGCTCTCACTCCATGACCACGAAGAGGCAGCAAAAGTGGCCTCCAGAGGAGTTGCGATGGGTGAGTTTCTGTAGGAGGTGCCATTTAAATGTCTATATGTGATCCTCATGATGATATAAGAGTAGATCATATATCACATTATATATGATCATTGCTATTATATACCGGGATTAACTCATCCATAGCCAGCGCATATTGAGTTTCTGTAAAATTGTGGACAGTGATCATTATCAATGCGTTTCTGTATTTTAATGGCCTGTTGTATGATTATTATTATTATTTATTGTTGTATATAGCGCCATCATACATTAACCCCTTCAATCCCAGGGGTTTTTGGTACCTCAAAGCCCAGAGCAATTTTGCCATTTTTGGGGTATGTCGGTTTAGCGATGATTCTCTTTTCCTGTGAATAGTGTACCCATATAAACTATATATTGTTTTTTCAAGGAGAGATAGGGCTTTCGTTTGATACCATAGTTGGATGATTAGCTGAAAATTTAGAATGAGAAATTTAGTAAAAACTAGCGAAGATTAGAAAAATAAACTCATTTTTTTTAAAATTTTCCCTCTGAATCCTCACAAAATTAGGTAAAGTGATGGAAAATCCGCTCCAATTTTATTAATTCAGGTGTCCTGATTTCAGAAATACCTAATTTATATAGATTTTCCAGACTTTCCCAGCACCAGGGAGCATACTATAAGGTGTACAATTTTGTATAATTTTTATGCCTATAGCTTAACGGGTTTGGGGGTTGTGAACGGAGGCAGAAGGGTTATACTCGCTAGATGTTATGCTAGGGCAATGGGAAGTAAGGTTTTTTAATAATTTTTTTTATTATCTTTTTTATATAATTTTTTTTTTAATTTTAATTTTTTTTTACATTTTTTTTATTTTTTATATATTATTTTTACACAGAAATGGTTAGAGGTCCTCCTAGGGACCTCCTGAACATGCCAGTGATGTCACAATGACATTACAGCTCACATTATAATTTTTTTTATTAGTATTTATATTATTATTTTAATGATTTTTTTAATATTATTTTTTAAATGAATTAACTTTTTTTTTTTCTGCTTTTCTCTTACAGGACGGGAGGGGGAGTGAGAGAGATGGTTTCTCACTCCCCTCCCCGCGATCCCCCTGCACCGATCACACTGTGATCTCTATGCAGGTCCTCACAGACCTGCATAGAGATCGCAGCGTCTCTGTGCCTCATCGGAGGGCAGGATATCCCCACAGGGGATATCCTGTCCTCCGATGACCTTCCGGGTTACGTCAGCAGTGACGCAACCCGAAAGGGAATGCCCGATCGCGCGTTTGCAACTGTGCGATCGCGTGATCGGGCACTTTCAACCGTAACAGCTTACCGGCTTTCATGCCGGTAGCTGTTACGGGAGATCGGGCAGCAGAAAGCCGGCGATGCCGGCTTCTGCTGCCAGGGGGGAGTCCAGGCTGTCAAACGACAGCCAGGTCTCCCGTGCAGCGGCAGGGATGTGTCCCTGACGCTGCACGAAGGGCTGAACGTACCGGGACGTCCATAGGGGTTTCTTTGTGGGCGTTTTTTGGACGTCCTGGTACGTCTATAGGGGAATGAAGGGGTTAAGGACATTACGCTAGTGGCAGCGTGTTAGGTGCCTGCCGCCGTCACACTATTACGTGTCTATGTAGGACGCCATCCTGAGAATGGAACCTAAAAACCTTTTTTGTTACTTAAAATATTTGTACTGGTGGTTGATCTGTGCCCTCCTACCATTAGATTGGGCTTAGAGGGTCTTTCAGGTATTGAAATGTCTGCCCAGAGCCCAGCAATGCATTAAAGTGCAGAACCTTCTTAGATGGAGAGGGGGAATGACGGAGGTAGAGGCGCATGTCCAAGACTGGACTCATCTCTGATAGCCTCAGGTCAGTTGAACCATCAGACGTGACATCAGTGCCAGTTAAGCATACCTTGGAGAGCTTCTTTAGTCAGCTGACTGCAACTATTTAGGTATTAACCCTTTAATAGCACGTCAAGAAGATTCTTTGGAGTGATTTGCCAAATTGTAAGACTTGTCATTTTTTTTAAAGATGCGCTTAACTGAGTCACCTGCATTCAAGCAGGGATATCATCCATAACATACTGGTATCAAAAGCACCAAGTAGGGGTCTTATGTATGATCACAGCAGTGTAGAATAGGACAGAGTCAGTTCCAGACCGTGTGATCTGGAGATTTTACTCCTTCATCCGGAGACGCTGATATTTGGGCAACAAACCACGGACTCCGGCAGGGGCCTAACTAGACGCCTCAGGGCCCGGGTGCGAGAATCTGTTAAGGGCCCCCTCACCCCCTCACCCCCCCCAAAAAAAAACATGATTTTTACCCAACAATTTTTTTTCAACAAATTCAACAAATTCAATTTACATATTGAATCATATCTGTAAAAAATCAAAGAAAAAGGGGCGCATGTACAAAGGGCATAATCCAGGGGTGTCCAAGTTTTTTCTGCAGTGGGCCACTTCATCAGAATTGTATACGTGCGCGGGCCGCACTCATTTTTCACTGTGACAAAAAATATGGCCTTTAATAAAATATGCAGATTAAAATAAAGTAAAATGACACAAAACCTTTACTCTTCCTCTCACTGATTTCTGGGCCTAGAAAGTTTTGCGACTACAAATTCAGGATTCCCTAGATTTATTCTAGGGATGAACTAAAATGAAAATTCTGGACCAAAACATTCAGGGTTCACTTAGCCAAAACCGAAAATGACCCCCACCTTTAAAAATAATAATAAAAACTCACATTTTTAATAAAAGTAGGTAACACACAACTGGACAAAATTAGCAATATGACTTGGCAACCAGTAAATGCAGGCAACCCAGGTAACCAGTAAATGCTGGTACCTAGGCATGATGGGACTGTGCTCGCTGTGATTGCTGTTAGCAATCACACTCCTATCATGCCAAGTCAGCCAGTACATGCTGGTACAGGGTGGCTGTAACTGATGTGCAGACCCCATACTGCTGGCAGCATCACTACACAAGGAGGGCAGATAGCTAGGTTTCAGCATGTACTGGCTGACTTGGCATGATAGGAGTGTGATTGCTAACAGTAGTCACAGTCCCATCATGCCTAGGTTCCAGCACTTACACATCCATCCAGTAAATGCTGGAACCTAGGCATGATGGGACTGTGATTGCTGTTAGCAATCACACTCCTATCATGCCAAGTCAGCCAATACACGCTGGTACAGGGTGGCTGTAAGTGATGTGCAGACCCCATACTGCTGGCAGCATCAATACACAAGGGGGGCAGCTAGCCAGGTTTCAGCATGTACTGGCTGACTTGGCATGATAGGAGTGTGATTGCTAACAGCAATCACAGTCCCATCATGCCTAGGTTCCAGCACTTACACATCCATCCAGTAAATACTGGAACCTAGGCATTATGGGACTGTGATTGCTGTTAGCAATCACACCCCTATCATGCCAAGTCAGCCAGTACATGCTGGTACAGGGTGGCTGTAAGTGCAGACCCCATACTGCTGGCAGCATCAATACACAAGGGGGGCAGCTAGCCAGGTTTCAGCATGTACTGGCTGACTTGGCATGATAGGAGTGTGATTGCTAACAGCAATCACAGTCCCATCATGCCTAGGTTCCAGCACTTACACATCCATCCAGTAAATACTGGAACCTAGGCATTATGGGACTGTGATTGCTGTTAGCAATCACACCCCTATCATGCCAAGTCAGCCAGTACATGCTGGTACAGGGTGGCTGTAAGTGCAGACCCCATACTGCTGGCAGCATCAATACACAAGGGGGGCAGCTGGCCAGGTTTCAGCATGTACTGGCTGACTTGGCATGATAGGAGTGTGATTGCTAACAGCAATCACAGTCCCATCATGCCTAGGTTCCAGCACTTACACATCCATGCTATCACACACACACTCATTTATTCATATAATCATTCATTCACAGATTCATTCCCTCAATCACACACACTCATTCAAACACCCTCCCCACCCCCTTACCTGCACTGCAGCTCCTCGATGCCGCTTACAGACTTCAGCAGGGGGCGCGGCCTCCCTCTGCCTTCTCTGCTAAAGCACAGAGGAAGTAGGATGTCACGTGAACTCCGCTTCCTCTGTGCAGTCCAGAAGACCCTCCCACAAGTAAGTAGCAGGGCTTGAGGTGCGGCTCGCGTAAGATCGGTTGCCCTGGCTGCCGATCTTACGCGGGCCGCACCTCGAGGTCTCGGGCCGCATGTTGGACGCCCCTGCCTTATTTAAAAAAAAAACAAAAACGGAAGCAGTCGCGACCCCTGCGACCCCGGTAGTTCCGCCACTGGACTCCGGGTCAAACCTTAAGAGTTCCCAGCTAGGCTCTTACAAGAATTATGGGGCTCATTCATTCTTTGGTGCAAAATTGGACGTTTGGGTGAGAGAGGGAACGTTCCTTGTCTCTCACCCTGCTCTGCGGACGCTGACATATTTAGATTTACGAATGTTTGCCATGTTAGGTTTTTTTATGTTCTGTCCAATAGCAGATTATCTAAAATCATAGCTACCTGTGGAGTAGGAGGAACGTAAACCAGTTCTGGGTGGATCGGGGAGCACCTGTGAACGCTGTGTGTCTGCTTATGACAGCTTGACAAAGGCCCTGTTTGGCCGAAACGTTGCTTTTGTTTGTTTTCGCTTAATAAAGTGTCCTAGAGACTGGAAGCTGTTTTGAGTGCTGGGATTCCTTTTCTTTGTTTGAATGCTTATGACACGGTTTGAGTAATAAGCAGCATTTAATGATAAGTAATTAGCGAGATCTTTAACCTGAGTGCTGTTGGTAGCTACTGAATACTTCAAAGCAGTCTGGTGACACTTTCCCGAACATCCAAGAGGGAGTCACTGGGTTCTGTCTATGAGACACATATAGTGCTACATGTAGTATGGGCGATCAGACCTACTTCAACATTTCTGGGTGACAGATGGTGCCCTTCTGTGGCACCTGGACCAAGAGCCGGAGCTAGGCCCTTTTGCACCCGAGGCAACAATGGAAAATTGCACCCCCTAGCTATTTTTTTTTTTTTTACAGAGGTTGTTTTATTTACACTGCCCTTACACACACCTGTCCATAAACACATACACGTTGCCTTTACACACACCTGTTCATTATCACGCATATACGCATACACTGCCCTTACACACAACTGCCCATAAACACACATATACGCATACACTGCCCTTACACACGACTCCCCATAAACACACACACACATACACTGCCCTTACACGCGACTGCCCTTACACACACACCTGCCCATTAATATGCATAGACACATACACCAGCTTACAAACATACAAATACCTACACTGCCCTTACACACGCACACACACCAGCTTACAAACACACACCTTCCCTTTAACACGTGTATACACATACACTGCCCTCACACTCCCCTACATTTACACACACACATATACACACACACCAGCTTACAAACACAGAAATACCTACACTGCCCATACACACACACACACACTGCCCATACACACACACACACTGCCTATTCACACAGACACACACATGCTGCCCATACACACACACACTACCCATACACACACACACACTGCCCACACACACTGCCCATACACACTGCTCATACACACACACACTGCTCATACACACACACACACACATATTGCCCATACACATACACACACACTGCCCATACACACACACCAGCTTACAAACACACACACATACACAGCACTTACACACACACCAGCTTACAAACACACACATATACACAGCCCTCACACACAACAGCTTACGAACACACATCTATACACAGCCCTTTCTCCCATCTATTACTTTTCTCATCTTCCATCCTGTGGTGGGAGCTCGAGGTCTGTCACTCCAGGCCTCTGCTTGACATCATATCCCGGAGCTCTGCATCATTTGCCGTCGCATAGTGGTTAGGGAGAACGGAAGACGAGGTCTGAATAGGGAGCGTGAGGTCTGTCAAATGTTGGGCCGGTTTGAGGGGGATTGTGATATCCCCAACCAGCCCTGCTCATCGGGCACCTCCACCCCAGACCAGTGCTGATGGTGCCTGGGTGCGCACTGCCAACGGGGGTGCCTGATGAGCAGGGCTGGATGGGGAGAGCACAATCGTGCAGTCCCCTGAAGACCGGCACAGGGGAGGGGGCCTTTCCGGTCGCCCTCTCCCATATAGAAATGCCACTGTCCGTGATCTCCCCAAGCAGACCTGCAGCTTCTGATTGGGCGGCTGTGCGCCCCCTCGCAGGTGCGCCCAAGGCGAGTGCCTCACTCGCCTCACCCTTGCTACAGCTCTGCCTGGACCAGAAGAATGCCAGCTGTCACTCCAGAAAATATGGTGTCCTCCAATGAAAGTAGGTCCCAATGTAATGTAAGAAAATACCCGCAATATATAAGTAGGTCGGACCCCCACCCACTAGGGGCCACAAAAAAGACCCTTCATGCCTGGACATACACAGAAGAACTCTACATTGGCATTGAGAACCGTAGCCATAATGGACTACATACATTGGGAATTAAACAATTCTATTGCCATAGCAACAATTAATAATAATTTATTATCATTCAAGAATTATTTCAAAACTGTATGTATATTTAGTTACAAAAGTATATTGAGTAGAGTACGTTGAATATCGACACATGTAACATTCAATGTAATTATGTTGTAGGCGCAACATATTAAACACTGGCTAAATTTTCCTCCATATAGCTGCTTGAAGATCTTGGTTTTCCGGTGCCTTCATCTCCTGAAGAGCTGTTAGACGAGGTCTCTCATTACTTGAAGTCGTCCAGTCCAGACGCCGCTACCCTCATAGCTCCTCTAAAAGCTGCATCCATTGATTCATGTGACACAATAGCGAATGTGAAGGTAACGTTACGTTTTGGTATGATTGGGATATAGCCATTGAAATACTGCAGGTTTACCTTACCAAGAGACATACGAAAATCACAAACAGTAGGAACCAAATTCATAACTTACCTCTGGCTCAGGGGGCATAAGATTGAAATGTTGAGATACATCTGATGTCATCAATACAATGTGAGCCAGGAGAAAGAGTCAGAGCAAGCTATAGGTAAAGGGCCACATTTTTAATTTAGTTTCAGAGGGTATGCAGAGCTAGTGGAGGGACTGACACAGTGGGACAGCTAATAATGGGACCAGGGCCGGCCTTTGGGGTGTGCGACCTGTGCGACCGCACAGGGCAACACACTCCAGGGGGTGCCGCTGCGGGGTCCGCCGCCACTGCCGCGGGGTCCGACGCCGCTGCCGCTGGGTCCGCTGCCGCCCCCTCTGTACCTAAATTAAAACATCGGGGGTTTTTTTAACTTTATTTCACATCCTCCATGTTAAATAAAGTTTTTTTTAACTTTATTTTACATGCATGATGTTAAATAAAGTTAAAACAAACAAAAAAAAGCCAACAATGTTTTCATTTATGTCCCGGGCAGGGGTGCTGAGCGGTTTCTTGTGAAGTTTTCAGCAACCGCTCGGCGCCCCTCACGCTCCGTGACTCCATCGCGGTGCTGCGTTTTATGCTGAGCGACAGAATATTCCGGCATTCAGCTGTGAAGTGCGCACCACGGGAAGACAGACGCCTCCCGCTCCCACCGGTGGACTCAACAAGGTAAGTAAGGGGAAGGGGCAGAAGTGGGGCTCAGTGAGAAGAGTGGGGGTCAGTGAGAAGGGGCAGAGGTGGTAGATAGTGATACAGGGGGATAGATAGTGAGAAGGGGAGTTTTTTTTACAAGTTTTTATTCCTTTCTTTTTTGGGATGGGGGGGTGCCAGAGGAGTAGTCCGCACAGGGCGCCAGAACACCTAAGGCCGGCTCTGGATGGGACAGGGACTAATACTTATCGTACCCCAATCAAAATGTCTTTAGACAACGTCACATATTATATGACTGCACTTATTGTCCCTCCCCTTTTGTTATACTGTAAAGCGCTACGTAGATGCACACGTAGTAAAAAATAAATATGCGTACATATACATTGTACTGTGAAAAAGTATTTCCACTCTTTCCCATTTTTTCTGGCTTTTGCATATTTGTCACATTGAAATGTATCAGATCATCAAACTAATTTTAATATTAAATAAAGATAACTCCAGTAAAACACAAAATGCAGTTTTGAAATGAAGATTTTATGTATGGGAGGAAAATGCTGAGCTATCCTACCCAACCTGGCACTATGTGAAAAAGTAATTGCCCCCTTACTTATTGAATCAATTAATTAACCAAATTTAAATGATAATTGGGTTCAATTTCACTAGACACCCCCAGACATGATTACTGCCAGCCCTGTTGAATCTAAATATCAATTAAATAGAATGTTTTTTGCAAAGTGATGTAGGCTTAAAGGTCTTAGAAAGCAGCACATGATGCCACAATCTGAAGAAACTCAAGCGCAAAGAAGAAACAACTGGGAATCATCCAAAGCAATTTCTAAGACTCTGGGACTCCAGCAAAGCACTGTGAGAGCCATTATCTACAAATGGAGAAAACGAACAAAAAGAACACAAACTCTTGTCTGACATTTGCCAAACTACATCTTGATGATCCTCAAGACTTTTGGGATAATATTCTGTGGACTGATGAGTCTAAAGTGGAATTTTTTTGAAAGACATGCTTCCTGGTAAATCTGAAGTAAATCTTAACACAGCATTCCATAACATCATACCAACAGTCTAACACGGTGGTGGTGGTGGTAGTGTGGTGGCCTGGGACTGCTTTGCTGTTTCAAGACCTGGGCGACTTCCCATAATTGATGACGCCATGAATTTTGCTCTCTACCAGAAAATCCTGAAGGAGAATGTCCAGTCATCAGTTTGTGACCTAAAGCACAAGTGCAGTTGGTTATGCAGCAGGACCATGATCCGAAGCACATAAGCAAGTCCACCTCTTAATGGCTCAAAATAAACAAAATGAAGGTTCGGTGCTACCAAGTCAAAGTCCTGACTTAAATCCGTAGGTAATGCTCGAAAACCTTCCAATGTGGCTGAATTAAGACAACTCTACCAAGAAGAGTCACCAATATTAATAATAATATTGATATTTATTGCAAATGTTTGATTGTACTTTTTGCGCAAAGGATGGCAACCAGTAATGGCATTATTTTTTCACATGAGTAAAAAAGGTTTTGATGAACTCTTTACCTTCAATAAATAAAATAATGATTTAAAAGCTGCATTTTGTGTTTACTCAAATTGTTTTATATTAACATGTAAATATGACAAAAAAGAGTAAATGGTCTGAAAAATATCCCTCGTCTTATATTCGTTATAATCAAACCTCAAATAGAGATCTGACTACAAGACTAAGATCCAGATTCCTTGCAGCGCTGCAGGGGACCTGAATCCTTCTCTCTGGCAGCCAGTGGCTTCTATGACAGAGCACCAGCATCACATGACCTTCCAGTGCTCCACCAAAGAAGCCCTGGCCCTTTTCATTAACAGAACAATTCTCTCTTCTGCATGTGCTCTGGCAGCTCTTATAACATGCTTTTCCTCTTTCTGCCTAATCTTATAGATCTGTCTGTCTTCCTAACTTTGCTTGTCTTTGTATTTACTAAATGCTTCTTGTTTTTTACTATTCTGGCCACTTTTGCAGAGTATCACAGTGTTTTCTTTAATTTTTGCTCTTACTGACCAGCCTAATAAAACTTTCTGTTACCTTCAATAATTGAACTTTTAAATAATCTCATTCCTCCTGTACTCCATTAAATGGCACCAAGTAACTTTTTTACACATTCTCTCATTGCTTGAAATTTCAGCAAGGGTGTGGGGGCATTAGGGTGACCAAATTGGCCTTGTTTTACAGGACACGTATAATTTTTACATATTGCTGACCAAACCTGCAGTATGGGGCATCATTTTATCTGTGCTGGCAGCATCAATACACAAGGGGCAGCTGGGACCATTACATACATCAGTACTTAAAAGGGGGGGTCAATGACAAAGAAGTGTGGGGGAAAAACATTGTTTTTATTGTTGTAGCTTAGCCCATCTAGATGTGTGACAGAGCCTGTCTTGGTGTGTGTGTGTTTGGGTGTCGATGTGGAAGAGCCTGTCCTGGTGTGTGTGTGTGTTTGGGTGTCAATGTCCTGGTGTGTGTGTTTGGGTGTTGGTGTGGCAGAGCCTGTCCTGATGTGTGTCCCCGTGTGGCAGAGCCTACCCTGGTGTGTGTGTGTGCATCTGGGTGTAGATGTGGAAGAGCCTGTCCTGGTGTGTGTGCTTGGGTGCTGGTGTGGCAGAGCCTGTCCTGGTGTGTTTGTCGGTGTGGCAGAACATGTCCTGGTGTGTGTGTCGGGGTGGCAGAGCATGTCCTGGTGTGTTTGGGTGTTGGTGTGGCAGAGCCTGTCCTGGTGTGTGTGTTTTTGGGTGTCAATGTGGCAGAGCCCATCCTGATGTTTTGGTTGTTGATGTGGCAGAGCCTGTCCTGGTGTGTGTGTTTGGTCATCTGTTTCCTGGCACTGTAGAAATAAATTTAACTATTTAATTTTTACCATTTCAGAGATAAAGCACCCTCCTTTGTAGATCACTTCAGAGGACAAACCTTTCCAGGCCCAAAAATCCGTGAGAGGCCCAAAAATCAGAGAAGTAAATTTATTGTGTTATTTACTCTATTTCAATCTGCATATTTTATTAAAATTGATTAGTGACTTCAGGCATCCTGTGTATGATGACTTTTTTAGTGTACTGATGTACTCCCGATCCCATCACATGACCCTTGCACTGCCCATACCCAGGAGGTTCCCCATTTCTCAAACCCGAAATAAGAGACAGACACCAGCAGGATTGGATTTAGAAAAGGCCGAGACATTTATTTAACAAATGTCTCGACATAACTTTATTTAACATCTTATAAATTATTGTAAAAACACTTTAATGATAACTTCTGTATAAATACTATACAGTCTTCTGTACACCTGTGTACAAACAGCTGAGGGTTCCCAACCTAAACACAAAACAATGGCTTCACACTACCCCTTCCGCCGGATACCACAATCGCCCAAGCGACCGCGGGTCGGATAGGGGAGCTCCACCTTAATGCTTTGGTTAATCCTGTACAGGGAGGGCATTAACTCTAACCTCTAACCAAAACCATCAACTTGCCACTCCCATTATCATTCAAACTTCTCCAGGGAACTCCTCCGCCACAGCAAAGAAAACGGATCCTGCAAAAAGAAAGAGGGAAAGGGGGAAAGAAAAAACACACAAAGCCAACACAGAAACACAAAGCAAAAGACAAAAAGAGGGAGGGCGGGCGGGAAACTGCTCCTGTGGTGTTCAGTAATTGCCCCTTGCACGTGTGCTTAGAGGGGCTTTATAGCCCTGTCCCCTTCCCCCTACAGTCACGTTCCTTGTGACTTCCCCCTCGTTCCCTGTGCATTCTCACCTCGTGCTAACCCTTGCTGAGTTAACCCATTCCTGCCCTAATACCATGTGCACCGTCCTGTAGTGCTGGCAGGGTCATGTTCCCCTTACGCCTATGACTCCAGGGTTTCTTTAGATTCTATCATATATTATCTGCCTAGCACTGATGTCATCTTATCCAGTACACATGGATGCTGAGGAGTTAAGATTCTAAGAGTCTATTGTATTTATTTCTATAAAAAGGCCCACTAAAATCCTCAGCACCAGACCCACGATGATCTTAATCCAGCCCTGCCAATAACTAATACATAAAGATTTTTGTATATTGTATATTTTTCATTTTTTAGAGTCAATTACCAGCCCCTGGCAAGTATGTCTTAATGGGAAATAGGATTAAAGCGATTAAAGGGAAATGCTCTGAAAAATACCCCTCGTTTTATAATCCAACCTCAAATAAGAGAAAGATCCAGATCCCCGCAGCGCTACAGGGGACCTGGATCCTTGTCTCTGTCAGCTGGTGGACATCTGCGCAATGTGCCGGGGTTTCTATGACGGAGCGGTAACGTGACATAATGTTTGGGTCAACATAGAAGTAAAGTCATGCAGTAAGAAAAAAAATGATATAGCTGTATTATTCCAAGAGAAAATGGAGCCTTTAGTCAGTTGATACACTTTATTAAGCTGAAATAGAAATACATATAAAGTAACAAAAGCTTTTAAGACCTCACTTGTCACTTACTTTGTGTGATTTATATTTATATGAATTTCTGATGTTAAGTATTTCTTTTTCTTTCTAAATATCTTACAGGGAGGAAAGAAGAAAAAAGACAAGCATTAGAAGAACAAAAGTGATACAATGTTGCTGGAACATGCATTTAACAAACCTCCATTATACTTATTAATGCGCTTCTGCATGTGTGTTTGTAAATGGTCTGCAATGTATATACTGATCTTTACTTAAAGGTCATGGGTTTTCAGAATAAAACCTTAAACAAACTTGTTGAAGTAATCCAATATCTTATGAAATATACTGAGTACTTGTATATATACACTCTATACAATCGTCTACAGCCTAGGGCTGAAAATGGAGCAGCACAAATGCTGGTACAAATGATCTATCAAAAAAAGACTGAGGGATCTATCAGGAAATAACATGGGGGCTCAATATAGAAAACAGGGGGGGGGTTATGGAAACATTTCCATACATAAAGGCATTTCACAATGTATCAGAGGGAAGTTTGTGAAATCAAGGAGCTGAAACCACAACTCTCCTGACGAGTCTTCTGTTGGTGAATAGCTACAAACAGCAGACTCGGGTGGTCTTTCGGGCGCTGCGGGCGGTCAGACACTGTACCTGCGGGTCCCAGTAATCCCGCGCACTCCTGCAAGGCTGCCTTCGCGTTGCTCCCTCACAACATCTATTCTCTTATTCCGCAAAAGGAAGCCAGCGGAGTCACGTGATTTTACGTCATGTCACATGACTCTGCTCAGCTCCTGGGTGGAACAAGAGAAGAGACACTGTAAGGGAGCAACATGAAGGCAGCCTTGCGGGACTGCACAGAAAATCTGCAGTACAGGTAAGGGAGTGGGTGTGATTGACCACATATGTTGCGGGAGCAGGCGGGATTGGACACATATGTTGCGGGAGCAGGCGGGATTGGACACATATGTTGCGGGAGCGGGTGGGATTGGACACATATGTTGCAGGAGCGGGTGGGAGTGGAACACACACATTGCGGAAGCGGGCGGTAATGGTCACAAAATCTTGGCCACCTAAACAGGGCTTGACTGAGGATGACCAACTGGCTCTGGCACTTGAAGGCCACCAAATAACATTTGTGCAGAGATCAGCAGGATATGTGTGGCTGCAAGTAACGTTATTACAGTTTTGGAGTGTGCGGTTGCCCGTATTCATCGGGCAGTCACACAATAGTGGGATATGGGATATGGCGGTATAGGGTAATTTGCTACTCCCACCC
The DNA here is from genome assembly GCF_027358695.1 of Spea bombifrons. NCBI lineage: Eukaryota > Metazoa > Chordata > Amphibia > Anura > Pelobatidae > Spea > Spea bombifrons. The sequence continues at coordinate 12,945,107 of NC_071090.1, forward strand.
ATTGTTTATTTTACCCTTCATTGAACCAGTTCCCCACCTTTGTGTATAGAATCTTTTTTGGGGTTGCCAACTTGCTCTCAGGTCCAGGAAAACTTTTATATTTAAAATCTGCATATTTTTAGGTATAATCATCACGCAGAAGGAAACAAAACAAACATAACAAACCTGATGTACAATTGTTGAGTAAAGATACCACAACAATTAAATAGTTAAAAAAAATCCCTGGCTGAATAATTTATTGGTCTTCCATCGCCATCTAGAAAAATCACTACACAAAGAAACAAATTATTTTTGGAAATTATTGAAATATTTTTTATATTATTTTGAAAACTGCCAAATTGTTCCAGGAGGAATATAGAGACTTTATTGCATATCCGAGGACTTTTCAGGCAAAGTTTTTGGAGTAATTCTATCTCTTAGATCGGCAGCAGATGTTTATTCCAGGGACTTTGTTGACATTAAAGACGTAAAGCTCAGGTACAGGTAATTTATTGCAGCTAACAAATTGCAACTGGATAACCCGGGCTTGTTAGGGAGTCGTTGTTGGTCCTTGTGATCACCAAATAAATAGCATTGTGGGTTGTAAGTTTTGAAAGCAACTTCCGATACAGCGATGGGCGAGAGGGGCAGTAAAAGCTACTGTTCTTCCACATGTCATTTTATTTTCCAGCAGACCCTACCACTTCTCTGTGGCTTACCTTTGGAGGCAGTTGTTTTTGTTCAGTCCCACAGGCCACGGTTCCAAATAAATATTTCCGAGTAAAGGGACACTTCAGTAATAGTTGTCAATGTACATATGATACCCATAATTAAGACGGTTTGAGATGAGGTTCCAGGCAATTTTTACCACTTATCCCCACAGAGCCGGCATAGTCTGGCTAATTTAAGTGCAAGTCACCCCACCCCCCACCCCATAAATCCAAAAACAAAAGGAATGGCCGTCTCTTTAACAAAGCTTGTACAGCTTGACCCGTTACCTTGCCCTCTTGGAACTTTTATGTTGTTTGAATATCAGCCTTCCTTTGTATTGCTGACCGTACACTTTTGGGCAAAGGCTGTTTTAACGTTTTTGCTGTGTTACTGTTTATAATTTCCTTCTTTGTCATTTTGTGCATCCACACACATTGTATACACATTATACCACAAACATTACATATCATATATTATATATTTTTGAAAACTAAACACCCCAGGGTATTTCAAATACTGATATTTTCCTTCTTTCCATGCACAGATTTTATCACCAGCCTTTCTCAACATTTGCAGTAGTTTTTGTGCCCCCCCCCACACATTTAGGTATGAATTTACAGCTCCTGGTATATGTTACTGTCAAAAAACAGTCCAATTTGTGTTCAGTAACACTGAGTACAGTGATACCCCCATGCATAGGGGTTTGTTGGGTTGCCTGGGAGGTAAAAGGCCATCTTGACAAGGTTTGCATTTTTTTTTTTGAATTTCAACATCAGTCGGGCTGCCAGGCCCATTAGACTTGGTTTATTGTGAATCTAGTTTTAAGCCAATATGTGTGTAGTAGATACATGGAGCGGTTACCCTTTCAGGCAGAAATGGTACGAGGGTGGAGTGGCGAGAGTTAACAGAGTTTAAATAAGATGTGGAGTGAACCCAATCAACCGTACATGAGGTTTACTCCAGTTCATTAGTATCTTTGTGTTATTATGGGAGTCCTTTTGCCTAAACCATTCCAAGTTGGGAAATGTGACACCTCTCCTAGCCAGAAAGGCACCGTTTTGACCCTGCAAAGAACCCTCCAACAAACAAAGGCGTTACAAACTCAGCCCCTTTTCTACTAAAGGTTATATTTAAGAGATTAAATCTAGATCCAGGGATCTGGGGTCCTCATATTTATATTTGAGGTGCCCACATTTTTCCTAGCAGAATGACAACAGACAAGGTTGGGTTACCTCCAATCATTTAATTAAGAGAGTTATTTAATAATCCGTAGTCTTCTTAGATGCTTGGCTAATCTGCATGTTTGGATATATAAACTATTTGGGGACAGTAGATTAAAAAGTAAATTGAGTGTTTTCACCAGGTTTGGTGGCAGCATTACCTATCTTTATATCAGAGTGGGAGGTGTGTAAGCGGGGCCTTTAATTATTATTTTCCAGTCTAGTGAAGACAGATAGTGATTTAGACCCTCTTACCGCAAAAATAAGTCACGTGCCTGCTTGGAGTAGTGCGCATTCCAGACATGTGCCATGTCCTATTTTTAGGAGATCTTTCAACCTGGCCAAGTCAATCTACCCCATCAAATCATATTTTTTTTTAAACTACACACTCCATGGGCATTTACAACACCATTTTTTTTTAACTCTTTCCATGTGATAATGTTTGTGAAGATATAGTGCTAATTTTAGGACTTGCTCATATCTGCATGTATATTTGGACTTTAAAAAAAAAAACTGGATGGTTCTCCTGATGCTGACATCCGTGGCAAATTATTTTTACATGTTACACATTTTTTAAACTATTTTATTATTATTATTATGATTTTACGGATCACTTGTGATTAGTGAGCTGGGCTCCATTGACTGCGTGGTTGAATTCAGTACATGGACAAACCCTTGTGAAGTCATTAGCTGTTCAGTTGGCAGTGACATCTTGTGAGTGGCAGCAATGGTGCTTAGAATAAAATCAGTCTGGGTGCAATGAAAAAACATTGTACAGAATTATCAGTAATCAGGTTCCCTTTATTCTCAGTGGAACTCAATGTATCAGTAAATAGTGTTCGGAAAAGACAGAATATGGAGGCAGAGAGACAAACAGTGTGCCATGCAGTATACATTTATCGGCCAATCACAGTGATTGTATGACATAGGTGGTTGCTAATTGGTTCCTACAGACTGCCTTGGTAACGAGACAGTCTCCTGCAGTGGGTTCTATACCATCAATATAGGTTTTTGGGCACACTTTTTGTGCGATAACATAGAACATGATTGATGTTTTTACTGTTTAATAACTATGGTTAATAACTCATTGTTAACTGAAATAAACAATGTGAGAAGTGGCACATGGCAAATAGATAGAAAAATAGTGGCTCTCCAGCTGTCATGGGACTATGATTTGCTTGAGTTCAGTCAGTATCTTTAAGGAAGAGAAGCATGCATATGGTCATCTGAGATTATGAGTTTTTTTAGTTCTACAACAGCCAGAGGACTGCTGTCTTTCTCAGGTAAGCATACAGCAGGGCAATGTCCTTTTCTAAACTTTGCTCATACCTCTTCTACTCTTTGTCTTCTCAAAAACTGTTTTATTTGTGTTTTTCTCAAACACTATCTTGATTATTTTTGTATTCTATAAATTAAATCCCATAATGATCAAAATCACCTGATTCCAAAATCTCAATACACAAAATAACCTCTCTTTTTAATGTAAACAAATTGAGTAAATGAGACGAATAAAACCAACATTAGACAATATAGATTTAGAAACTTCACATTTATTTAGAAAAATTAAACAGAATAAGAAACATTTTGCAGTTTCCGGATAAGAACATTAGGAAGTTAAGAGACAACATGACAGTGAGAAATATGGCCAAAATAAGGGCTACATTTGGACTCACAAAGAGTCATCCTTCAGCACTCAGGAGAGGAAAAACCCCCATTATGGAGGAAACCTCTGGGGAACCATGGCAAAAAGGACTGCCCTTCCCTCTGGGCTTAAGTAGGAAAAAGTAAAATGCCCTTAATTGTTCTTCAATTAAAATTACCTTTAACAGTGTGTTTCTTTCAAATTATTATTATTATTATACTTTAGATTCGGCAGCGCTGAAAATTTTACAGATAATGACAAGTACAATACAGCAATTGACATACAGCTACAAGAGAAATAAAGGGGCCTGTTCCCGCAGGAACTTACAATCTATGTTTTAACAGAATGGAATTATTTGACAAGTTTATGTTCGCTTACTTACCATCTGCAACCCCACCAAAAGAAACAATAATGGAAGAAATGTTGAGACCCTTTGCAAAAGATTTGTCTACACATGTTGCTGTTATAATCATTTACAACCTTGTGACATAACCACCAACTCACAAGGTCAGCAACCATGGAATGGATCTTTGGCAGAGGCACAAATGGTACATGTCAATCTAATCAGCTACAACCTCCTTGAGCTAGAACCCTCAAATTGCAAGGTAAGCATAAATAGAAAGGATGTTTGGCAGAGGCACTAGTCTTTAAAAAATGGTACATGAGTCAATCCTCTAATTAATTAGAACATTGTTAGCTAGACTGCTGAATCTCAAGGTTAGCAAACAATGTTGATACTCTTGTCAAAGGTTGCTGCTCCTATCAGATACAATGTCCTAAACTAGGACCCTGAAATCTAAATGTCAGCAGCCATGGAATGACTGATGATACCCTTCATGGAGGCATCAGTTTCCAAAAACTGGTTCAGATGTTGCTGCTCTAATCATTCAAAACCTATTTAGCTAGAATGCCTAAATCTCAAGGCCAGCAGCAATTGAGTTGATCGGCATACCCTTTGCAGAGGCACCCGTCTCTAATAAATGGCACACGATATGCTGCTTTCCTCAGACTAAACCTCCTGAGCTAAAATCCCCAAATTGGAAGATCAGTAATAATAGAAACAATGTTGACAAAGACTTTTGCCTCTGCCAAGGTTAACAAGTGGTACATGACTTAATGATCTAATCAACTATACCCTCCTTAGCTAGCCCCCGAAATATAAAGGATAGCAACAATGGATTGGATAAATGGTACCTAATTTGCTGATCTACTCATTTAGAACATATTTAGCTAGACTTTCTATCTCTCATGGTCAGAAACAATTGAGTAGATCATGATACCTTTTGGTAAGGCACAAGTCTCTAATAAATGACACAAGAGTTGATTTACAACTCAGTCTGAACCTCCTGAGCTAAAATCCCCAAATTTGTAGATCAGTAACAATAGCTACAATATTAATACCTTTGGCAGAGGCACCAGTCTTCAAAAATGGTACATGAGTCAATCCTCTAATTAATTAGAACATTGTTAGCTAGACTCCTGAATCTCAAGGTTAGCAAACAATGTTGATACCCTTGTCAGAGGCACCGTACTTAAACATATGGTACGTTAGTTAATGCTCTAATTAAATAGACCCTACTTAGCTACACCAATAAATCTCAAGGTCTTAAAGCGGCAATAGTCTTACAAAAAAAAACAATCAAGAGTTGCTACTCATATCAGATTTATCCTCCTAAAGTAAGACCTTCAAATCGCAAGGTTAGCAGCAATGGAATCAATCATGACACCTTTTGATGAGGCATTTGTCTCTAATAAACTACATACAAGTTATAATTTATCAATTAGAACCTAATTTGCTACAGCTATCAAATCTCAATGTTGGAAGCAATGGAATAATTTATGATACCCTTTGTGGAGGCACCAATCTCTTACAAACAGTAAACAAGTTCATGCTCTAATGAATTAGAACCTCCTTAACTAGACCCCCAAAACTCAAGGATAGCAACGATGGAGTAGATATTGATAGCCTCTGACAGGCAACCTTCTCCACCAAAAATAGTATGCCAGTTGCTGCTCCTATCAGGTACAACAATCTGAGCTTGGACTCTCAAATTAAAAGGTAAGCATAAATGGAAGGACTCATGTCATGCACCAAAAAATGGTACACAAGTAAGTGTTCTAGTCATTTACCAGCTCTTTAGCTAGAAACCCTTAATCTTAACGTCAGCAACAACTGAATGAAACTTGATGCCCTTTGAAAGGCAACAGTATTCTCAAAAATGGTACATTAGTTGCTGCTCCTATGAGACACACATCTTGAGATTGCTTCTTAATGTCAAAAGCAATGGAACGACTCATGATACCCTTTGTGGAGGCATCAGTCTTTAACATAGGGTACACAAGTTAATGCTCTAATTAAAACCCACTAGCTAGTTGTCTAAATCTCAAGGATAGCAACAATGGAGTGGATTTTGATACCCTTTGAGAGGAAAAAGTATCCACAAAAATGTTACAAAGGTTGCTGCTCCTATCAGATACAATGTCCTAAACTAGGACCCTGAAATCTAAATGTCAGCAGCCATGGAATGACTGATGATACCCTTCATGGAGGCATCAGTTTCCAAAAACTGGTTCAGATGTTGCTGCTCTAATCATTCAAAACCTATTTAGCTAGAATGCCTAAATCTCAAGGCCAGCAGCAATTGAGTTGATCGGCATACCCTTTGCAGAGGCACTCGTCTCTAATAAATGGCACACGATATGCTGCTTTCCTCAGACTAAACCTCCTGAGCTAAAATCCCCAAATTGGAAGATCAGTAATAATAGAAACAATGTTGATAAAGACTTTTGCCTCTGCCAAGGTTAACAAGTGGTACATGACTTAATGATCTAATCAACTATACCCTCCTTAGCTAGCCCCCGAAATATAAAGGATAGCAACAATGGATTGGATAAATGGTACCTAATTTGCTGATCTACTCATTTAGAACATATTTAGCTAGACTTTCTATCTCTCATGGTCAGAAACAATTGAGTAGATCATGATACCTTTTGGTAAGGCACAAGTCTCTAATAAATGACACAAGAGTTGATTTACTACTCAGTCTGAACCTCCTGAGCTAAAATCCCCAAATTTGCAGATCAGTAACAATAGATACAATATTAATACCTTTGGCAGAGGCACCAGTCTTCAAAAAATGGTACATGAGTCAATCCTCTAATTAATTAGAACATTGTTAGCTAGACTCCTGAATCTCAAGGTTAGCAAACAATGTTGATACCCTTGTCAGAGGCACCATACTTAAACATATGGTACGTTAGTTAATGCTCTAATTAATTAGACCCTACTTAGCTACACCAATAAATCTCAAGGTCTTTGAGAGGCAATAGTCTTACAAAAAAAAACAATCAAGAGTTGCTACTCATATCAGATTTATCCTCCTGAAGTAAGGCCTTCAAATCGCAAGGTTAGCAGCAATGGAATCAATCGTGACACCTTTTGATGAGGCATTTGTCTCTAATAAACTACATACAAGTTCTAATTTATCAATTAGAACCTAATTTGCTACAGCTATCAAATCTCAATGTTGGAAGCAATGGAATAACTTATGATGCCCTTTGTGGAGGCACCAATCTCTAACAAACAGTACACAAGTTCATGCTCTAATTAATTAGAACCTCCTTAACTAGACCCCCAAAACTCAAGGATAGCAACGATGGAGTTGATATTGATGGCCTCTGAGAGGCAACCTTCTCCACCAAAAATAGTATGCCAGATGCTGCTCCTATCAGGTACAACAATCTGAGCTTGCACTCTCAAATTAAAAGGTAAGCAAAAATGGAAGGACTCATGTCATGCTCCAAAAAATGGTACACAAGTAAGTGTTCTAGTCATTTACCAGCTCTTTAGCTAGAAACCCTTAATCTTAACGTCAGCAACAACTGAATGAAACTTGATGCCCATTGAAAGGCAACAGTATTCTCAAAAATGGTACATTAGTTGCTGCTCCTATGAGACACACATCTTGAGATTGCTTCTTAATGTCAAAAGCAATGGAACGACTCATGATACCCTTTGTGGAGGCATCAGTCTTTAACATAGGGTACACAAGTTAATGCTCTAATTAAAACCCACTAGCTAGTTGTCTAAATCTCAAGGATAGCAACAATGGAGTGGATTTTGATACCCTTTGAGAGGAAAAAGTATCCACAAAAATGTTACAAAGGTTGCTGCTCCTATCAGATACAATGTCCTAAACTAGGACCCTGAAATCTAAATGTCAGCAGCCATGGAATGACTGATGATACCCTTCATGGAGGCATCAGTTTCCAAAAACTGGTTCAGATGTTGCTGCTCTAATCATTCAAAACCTATTTAGCTAGAATGCCTAAATCTCAAGGCCAGCAGCAATTGAGTTGATCGGCATACCCTTTGCAGAGGCACTCGTCTCTAATAAATGGCACACGATATGCTGCTTTCCTCAGACTAAACCTCCTGAGCTAAAATCCCCAAATTGGAAGATCAGTAATAATAGAAACAATGTTGATAAAGACTTTTGCCTCTGCCAAGGTTAACAAGTGGTACATGACTTAATGATCTAATCAACTATACCCTCCTTAGCTAGCCCCCGAAATATAAAGGATAGCAACAATGGATTGGATAAATGGTACCTAATTTGCTGATCTACTCATTTAGAACATATTTAGCTAGACTTTCTATCTCTCATGGTCAGAAACAATTGAGTAGATCATGATACCTTTTGGTAAGGCACAAGTCTCTAATAAATGACACAAGAGTTGATTTACTACTCAGTCTGAACCTCCTGAGCTAAAATCCCCAAATTTGCAGATCAGTAACAATAGATACAATATTAATACCTTTGGCAGAGGCACCAGTCTTCAAAAAATGGTACATGAGTCAATCCTCTAATTAATTAGAACATTGTTAGCTAGACTCCTGAATCTCAAGGTTAGCAAACAATGTTGATACCCTTGGCAGAGGGACCATACTTAAACATATGGTACGTTAGTTAATGCTCTAATTAATTAGACCCTACTTAGCTACACCAATAAATCTCAAGGTCTTTGAGAGGCAATAGTCTTACAAAAAAAAAAACAATCAAGAGTTGCTACTCATATCAGATTTATCCTCCTGAAGTAAGACCTTCAAATCGCAAGGTTAGCAGCAATGGAATCAATCGTGACACCTTTTGATGAGGCATTTGTCTCTAATAAACTACATACAAGTTCTAATTTATCAATTAGAACCTAATTTGCTACAGCTATCAAATCTCAATGTTGGAAGCAATGGAATAACTTGTGATGCCCTTTGTGGAGGCACCAATCTCTAACAAACAGTACACAAGTTCATGCTCTAATTAATTAGAACCTCCTTAACTAGACCCCCAAAACTCAAGGATAGCAACGATGGAGTTGATATTGATAGCCTCTGAGAGGCAACCTTCTCCACCAAAAATAGTATGCCAGATGCTGCTCCTATCAGGTACAACAATCTGAGCTTGCACTCTCAAATTAAAAGGTAAGCAAAAATGGAAGGACTCATGTCATGCTCCAAAAAATGGTACACAAGTAAGTGTTCTAGTCATTTACCAGCTCTTTAGCTAGAAACCCTTAATCTTAACGTCAGCAACAACTGAATGAAACTTGATGCCCATTGAAAGGCAACAGTATTCTCAAAAATGGTACATTAGTTGCTGCTCCTATGAGACACACATCTTGAGATTGCTTCTTAATGTCAAAAGCAATGGAACGACTCATGATACCCTTTGTGGAGGCATCAGTCTTTAACATAGGGTACACAAGTTAATGCTCTAATTAAAACCCACTAGCTAGTTGTCTAAATCTCAAGGATAGCAACAATGGAGTGGATTTTGATACCCTTTGAGAGGAAAAAGTATCCACAAAAATGTTACAAAGGTTGCTGCTCCTATCAGATACAATGTCCTAAACTAGGACCCTGAAATCTAAATGTCAGCAGCCATGGAATGACTGATGATACCCTTCATGGAGGCATCAGTTTCCAAAAACTGGTTCAGATGTTGCTGCTCTAATCATTCAAAACCTATTTAGCTAGAATGCCTAAATCTCAAGGCCAGCAGCAATTGAGTTGATCGGCATACCCTTTGCAGAAGCACTCGTCTCTAATAAATGGCACACGATATGCTGCTTTCCTCAGACTAAACCTCCTGAGCTAAAATCCCCAAATTGGAAGATCAGTAATAATAGAAACAATGTTGATAAAGACTTTTGCCTCTGCCAAGGTTAACAAGTGGTACATGACTTAATGATCTAATCAACTATACCCTCCTTAGCTAGCCCCCGAAATATAAAGGATAGCAACAATGGATTGGATAAATGGTACCTAATTTGCTGATCTACTCATTTAGAACATATTTAGCTAGACTTTCTATCTCTCATGGTCAGAAACAATTGAGTAGATCATGATACCTTTTGGTAAGGCACAAGTCTCTAATAAATGACACAAGAGTTGATTTACTACTCAGTCTGAACCTCCTGAGCTAAAATCCCCAAATTTGCAGATCAGTAACAATAGATACAATATTAATACCTTTGGCAGAGGCACCAGTCTTCAAAAAATGGTACATGAGTCAATCCTCTAATTAGTTAGAACATTGTTAGCTAGACTCCTGAATCTCAAGGTTAGCAAACAATGTTGATACCCTTGGCAGAGGGACCATACTTAAACATATGGTACGTTAGTTAATGCTCTAATTAATTAGACCCTACTTAGCTACACCAATAAATCTCAAGGTCTTTGAGAGGCAATAGTCTTACAAAAAAAAAAACAATCAAGAGTTGCTACTCATATCAGATTTATCCTCCTGAAGTAAGACCTTCAAATCGCAAGGTTAGCAGCAATGGAATCAATCGTGACACCTTTTGATGAGGCATTTGTCTCTAATAAACTACATACAAGTTCTAATTTATCAATTAGAACCTAATTTGCTACAGCTATCAAATCTCAATGTTGGAAGCAATGGAATAACTTATGATACCCTTTGTGGAGACACCAATCTCTAACAAACAGTACACAAGTTCATGCTCTAATTAATTAGAACCTCCTTAACTAGACCCCCAAAACTCAAGGATTGCAACGATGGAGTAGATATTGATAGCCTCTGAGAGGCAACCTTCTCCACCAAAAATAGTATGCCAGATGCTGCTCCTATCAGGTACAACAATCTGAGCTTGGACTCTCAAATTCAAAGGTAAGCATAAATGGAAGGACACATGTCATGCTCCAAAAAATGGTACACAAGTAAGTGTTCTAGTCATTTACCAGCTCTTTAGCTAGGAACCCTTAATCTTAACATCAGCAACAACTGAATGAAACTTGATGCCCTTTAAAAGGCAACAGTATTCTCAAAAATGGTACATTAGTTGTTGCTCCTATGAGACACACATCTTGAGATTGCTTCTTAATGTCAGAAGCAATGGAACGACTCATGATACCGTTTGTGGAGGCATCAGTCTTTAACATAGGGTACACAAGTTAATGCTCTAATTAAAACCCACTAGCTAGTTGTCTAAATCCCAAGGATAGCAACAATGGAGTGGATTTTGATACCCTTTGAGAGGAAAAAGTATCCACAAAAATGTTACAAAGGTTGCTGCTCCTATCAGATACAATGTCCTAAACTAGGAACCTGAAATCTAAATGTCAGCAGCAATGGAACACAAGTTAATGCTCTAATTAATTAAAACCCACTAGCTAGTTGTCTAAATCTCAAGGATAGCAACAATGGAGTGGATTTTGATACCCTTTGAGAGGAAAAAGTATCCACAAAAATGTTACAAAGGTTGCTGCTCCTATCAGATACAATGTCCTAAACTAGGACCCTGAAATCTAAATGTCAGCAGCAATGGAATGACTGATGATACCCTTCATGGAGGCATCAGTTTCCAAAAACTGGTTCAGATGTTGCTGCTCTAATCATTCAAAACCTATTTAGCTAGAATGCCTAAATCTCAAGGCCAGCAGCAATTGAGTTGATCGGCATACCCTTTGCAGAGGCACTCGTCTCTAATAAATGGCACACGATATGCTGCTTTCCTCAGACTAAACCTCCTGAGCTAAAATCCCCAAATTGGAAGATCAGTAATAATAGAAACAATGTTGATAAAGACTTTTGCCTCTGCCAAGGTTAACAAGTGGTACATGACTTAATGATCTAATCAACTATACCCTCCTTAGCTAGACCCCGAAATATAAATGATAGCAACAATGGATTGGATAAATGGTACCTAATTTGCTGATCTACTCATTTAGAACATATTTAGCTAGACTTTCTATCTCTCATGGTCAGAAATAATTGAGTAGATCATGATACCTTTTGGTAAGGCACACGTCTCTAATAAATGACACAAGAGTTGATTTACTACTCAGTCTGAACCTCCTGAGCTAAAATTCCCAAATTTGCAGATCAGTAACAATAGATACAATATTAATACCTTTGGCAGAGGCACCAGTCTTCAAAAAATGGTACATGAGTCAATCCTCTAATTAATTAGAACATTGTTAGCTAGACTCCTGAATCTCAAGGTTAGCAAACAATGTTGATACCCTTGTCAGAGGCACCATACTTAAACATATGGTACGTTAGTTAATGCTCTAATTAATTAGACCCTACTTAGCTACACCAATAAATCTCAAGGTCTTTGAGAGGCAATAGTCTTACAAAAAAAAAACAATCAAGAGTTGCTACTCATATCAGATTTATCCTCCTGAAGTAAGACCTTCAAATCGCAAGGTTAGCAGCAATGGAATCAATCGTGACACCTTTTGATGAGGCATTTGTCTCTAATAAACTACATACAAGTTCTAATTTATCAATTAGAACCTAATTTGCTACAGCTATCAAATCTCAATGTTGGAAGCAATGGAATAACTTATGATACCCTTTGTGGAGGCACCAATCTCTAACAAACAGTACACAAGTTCATGCTCTAATTAATTAGAACCTCCTTAACTAGACCCCCAAAACACAAGGATAGCAACGATGGAGTTGATATTGATAGCCTCTGAGAGGCAACCTTCTCCACCAAAAATAGTATGCCAGATGCTGCTCCTATCAGGTACAACAATCTGAGCTTGCACTCTCAAATTAAAAGGTAAGTAAAAATGGAAGGACTCATGTCATGCTCCAAAAAATGGTACACAAGTAAGTGTTCTAGTCATTTACCAGCTCTTTAGCTAGAAACCCCTAATCTTAACGTCAGCAACAACTGAATGAAACTTGATGCCCTTTGAAAGGCAACAGTATTCTCAAAAATGGTACATTAGTTGCTGCTCCTATGAGACACACATCTTGAGATTGCTTCTTAATGTCAGAAGCAATGGAACGACTCATGATACCCTTTGTGGAGGCATCAGTCTTTAACATAGGGTACACAAGTTAATGCTCTAATTAAAACCCACTAGCTAGTTGTCTAAATCTCAAGGATAGCAACAATGGAGTGGATTTTGATACCCTTTGAGAGGAAAAAGTATCCACAAAAATGTTACAAAGGTTGCTGTTCCTATCAGATACAATGTCCTAAACTAGGACCCTGAAATCTAAATGTCAGCAGCCATGGAATGACTGATGATACCCTTCATGGAGGCATCAGTTTCCAAAAACTGGTTCAGATGTTGCTGCTCTAATCATTCAAAACCTATTTAGCTAGAATGCCTAAATCTCAAGGCCAGCAGCAATTGAGTTGATAGGCATACCCTTTGCAGAGGCACTCGTCTCTAATAAATGGCACACGATATGCTGCTTTCCTCAGACTAAACCTCCTGAGCTAAAATCCCCAAATTGGAAGATCAGTAATAATAGAAACAATGTTGATAAAGACTTTTGCCTCTGCCAAGGTTAACAAGTGGTACATGACTTAATGATCTAATCAACTATACCCTCCTTAGCTAGCCCCCGAAATATAAAGGATAGCAACAATGGATTGGATAAATGGTACCTAATTTGCTGATCTGCTCATTTAGAACATATTTAGCTAGACTTTCTATCTCTCATGGTCAGAAACAATTGAGTAGATCATGATACCTTTTGGTAAGGCACAAGTCTCTAATAAATGACACAAGAGTTGATTTACTACTCAGTCTGAACCTCCTGAGCTAAAATCCCCAAATTTGCAGATCAGTAACAATAGATACAATATTAATACCTTTGGCAGAGGCACCAGTCTTCAAAAATGGTACATGAGTCAATCCTCTAATTAATTAGAACATTGTTAGCTAGACTCCTGAATCTCAAGGTTAGCAAACAATGTTGATACCCTTGTCAGAGGCACCGTACTTAAACATATGGTACGTTAGTTAATGCTCTAATTAATTAGACCCTACTTAGCTACACCAATAAATCTCAAGGTCTTTGAGAGGCAATAGTCTTACAAAAAAAAAAAAAAAAACAATCAAGAGTTGCTACTCATATCAGATTTATCCTCCTGAAGTAAGACCTTCAAATCGCAAGGTTAGCAGCAATGGAATCAATCGTGACACCTTTTGATGAGGCATTTGTCTCTAATAAACTACATACAAGTTCTAATTTATCAATTAGAACCTAATTTGCTACAGCTATCAAATCTCAATGTTGGAAGCAATGGAATAACTTATGATACCCTTTGTGGAGGCACCAATCTCTAACAAACAGTACACAAGTTCATGCTCTAATTAATTAGAACCTCCTTAACTAGACCCCCAAAACTCAAGGATTGCAACGATGGAGTAGATATTGATAGCCTCTGAGAGGCAACCTTCTCCACCAAAAATAGTATGCCAGATGCTGCTCCTATCAGGTACAACAATCTGAGCTTGGACTCTCAAATTCAAAGGTAAGCATAAATGGAAGGACACATGTCATGCTCCAAAAAATGGTACACAAGTAAGTGTTCTAGTCATTTACCAGCTCTTTAGCTAGGAACCCTTAATCTTAACATCAGCAACAACTGAATGAAACTTGATGCCCTTTGAAAGGCCACAGTATTCTCAAAAATGGTACATTAGTTGTTGCTCCTATGAGACACACATCTTGAGATTGCTTCTTAATGTCAGAAGCAATGGAACGACTCATGATACCGTTTGTGGAGGCATCAGTCTTTAACATAGGGTACACAAGTTAATGCTCTAATTAAAACCCACTAGCTAGTTGTCTAAATCTCAAGGATAGCAACAATGGAGTGGATTTTGATACCCTTTGAGAGGAAAAAGTATCCACAAAAATGTTACAAAGGTTGCTGCTCCTATCAGATACAATGTCCTAAACTAGGACCCTGAAATCTAAATGTCAGCAGCAATGGAATGACTGATGATACCCTTCATGGAGGCATCAGTTTCCAAAAACTGGTTCAGATGTTGCTGCTCTAATCATTCAAAACCTATTTAGCTAGAATGCCTAAATCTCAAGGCCAGCAGCAATTGAGTTGATCGGCATACCCTTTGCAGAGGCACTCGTCTCTAATAAATGGCACACGATATGCTGCTTTCCTCAGACTAAACCTCCTGAGCTAAAATCCCCAAATTGGAAGATCAGTAATAATAGAAACAATGTTGATAAAGACTTTTGCCTCTGCCAAGGTTAACAAGTGGTACATGACTTAATGATCTAATCAACTATACCCTCCTTAGCTAGACCCCGAAATATAAATTATAGCAACAATGGATTGGATAAATGGTACCTAATTTGCTGATCTACTCATTTAGAACATATTTAGCTAGACTTTCTATCTCTCATGGTCAGAAACAATTGAGTAGATCATGATACCTTTTGGTAAGGCACAAGTCTCTAATAAATGACACAAGAGTTGAATTACTACTCAGTCTGAACCTCCTGAGCTAAAATCCCCAAATTTGCAGATCAGTAACAATAGATACAATATTAATACCTTTGGCAGAGGCACCAGTCTTCAAAAAATGGTACATGAGTCAATCCTCTAATTAATTAGAACATTGTTAGCTAGACTCCTGAATCTCAAGGTTAGCAAACAATGTTGATACCCTTGTCAGAGGCACCATACTTAAACATATGGTACGTTAGTTAATGCTCTAATTAATTAGACCCTACTTAGCTACACCAATAAATCTCAAGGTCTTTGAGAGGCAATAGTCTTACAAAAAAAAAACAATCAAGAGTTGCTACTCATATCAGATTTATCCTCCTGAAGTAAGACCTTCAAATCGCAAGGTTAGCAGCAATGGAATCAATCGTGACACCTTTTGATGAGGCATTTGTCTCTAATAAACTACATACAAGTTCTAATTTATCAATTAGAACCTAATTTGCTACAGCTATCAAATCTCAATGTTGGAAGCAATGGAATAACTTATGATACCCTTTGTGGAGGCACCAATCTCTAACAAACAGTACACAAGTTCATGCTCTAATTAATTAGAACCTCCTTAACTAGACCCCCAAAACACAAGGATAGCAACGATGGAGTTGATATTGATAGCCTCTGAGAGGCAACCTTCTCCACCAAAAATAGTATGCCAGATGCTGCTCCTATCAGGTACAACAATCTGAGCTTGCACTCTCAAATTAAAAGGTAAGTAAAAATGGAAGGACTCATGTCATGCTCCAAAAAATGGTACACAAGTAAGTGTTCTAGTCATTTACCAGCTCTTTAGCTAGAAACCCTTAATCTTAACGTCAGCAACAACTGAATGAAACTTGATGCCCTTTGAAAGGCAACAGTATTCTCAAAAATGGTACATTAGTTGCTGCTCCTATGAGACACACATCTTGAGATTGCTTCTTAATGTCAGAAGCAATGGAACGACTCATGATACCCTTTGTGGAGGCATCAGTCTTTAACATAGGGTACACAAGTTAATGCTCTAATTAAAACCCACTAGCTAGTTGTCTAAATCTCAAGGATAGCAACAATGGAGTGGATTTTGATACCCTTTGAGAGGAAAAAGTATCCACAAAAATGTTACAAAGGTTGCTGTTCCTATCAGATACAATGTCCTAAACTAGGACCCTGAAATCTAAATGTCAGCAGCCATGGAATGACTGATGATACCCTTCATGGAGGCATCAGTTTCCAAAAACTGGTTCAGATGTTGCTGCTCTAATCATTCAAAACCTATTTAGCTAGAATGCCTAAATCTCAAGGCCAGCAGCAATTGAGTTGATAGGCATACCCTTTGCAGAGGCACTCGTCTCTAATAAATGGCACACGATATGCTGCTTTCCTCAGACTAAACCTCCTGAGCTAAAATCCCCAAATTGGAAGATCAGTAATAATAGAAACAATGTTGATAAAGACTTTTGCCTCTGCCAAGGTTAACAAGTGGTACATGACTTAATGATCTAATCAACTATACCCTCCTTAGCTAGCCCCCGAAATATAAAGGATAGCAACAATGGATTGGATAAATGGTACCTAATTTGCTGATCTGCTCATTTAGAACATATTTAGCTAGACTTTCTATCTCTCATGGTCAGAAACAATTGAGTAGATCATGATACCTTTTGGTAAGGCACAAGTCTCTAATAAATGACACAAGAGTTGATTTACTACTCAGTCTGAACCTCCTGAGCTAAAATCCCCAAATTTGCAGATCAGTAACAATAGATACAATATTAATACCTTTGGCAGAGGCACCAGTCTTCAAAAATGGTACATGAGTCAATCCTCTAATTAATTAGAACATTGTTAGCTAGACTCCTGAATCTCAAGGTTAGCAAACAATGTTGATACCCTTGTCAGAGGCACCGTACTTAAACATATGGTACGTTAGTTAATGCTCTAATTAATTAGACCCTACTTAGCTACACCAATAAATCTCAAGGTCTTTGAGAGGCAATAGTCTTACAAAAAAAAAAAAAAAAACAATCAAGAGTTGCTACTCATATCAGATTTATCCTCCTGAAGTAAGACCTTCAAATCGCAAGGTTAGCAGCAATGGAATCAATCGTGACACCTTTTGATGAGGCATTTGTCTCTAATAAACTACATACAAGTTCTAATTTATCAATTAGAACCTAATTTGCTACAGCTATCAAATCTCAATGTTGGAAGCAATGGAATAACTTATGATACCCTTTGTGGAGGCACCAATCTCTAACAAACAGTACACAAGTTCATGCTCTAATTAATTAGAACCTCCTTAACTAGACCCCCAAAACTCAAGGATTGCAACGATGGAGTAGATATTGATAGCCTCTGAGAGGCAACCTTCTCCACCAAAAATAGTATGCCAGATGCTGCTCCTATCAGGTACAACAATCTGAGCTTGGACTCTCAAATTCAAAGGTAAGCATAAATGGAAGGACACATGTCATGCTCCAAAAAATGGTACACAAGTAAGTGTTCTAGTCATTTACCAGCTCTTTAGCTAGGAACCCTTAATCTTAACATCAGCAACAACTGAATGAAACTTGATGCCCTTTGAAAGGCCACAGTATTCTCAAAAATGGTACATTAGTTGTTGCTCCTATGAGACACACATCTTGAGATTGCTTCTTAATGTCAGAAGCAATGGAACGACTCATGATACCGTTTGTGGAGGCATCAGTCTTTAACATAGGGTACACAAGTTAATGCTCTAATTAAAACCCACTAGCTAGTTGTCTAAATCTCAAGGATAGCAACAATGGAGTGGATTTTGATACCCTTTGAGAGGAAAAAGTATCCACAAAAATGTTACAAAGGTTGCTGCTCCTATCAGATACAATGTCCTAAACTAGGACCCTGAAATCTAAATGTCAGCAGCAATGGAATGACTGATGATACCCTTCATGGAGGCATCAGTTTCCAAAAACTGGTTCAGATGTTGCTGCTCTAATCATTCAAAACCTATTTAGCTAGAATGCCTAAATCTCAAGGCCAGCAGCAATTGAGTTGATCGGCATACCCTTTGCAGAGGCACTCGTCTCTAATAAATGGCACACGATATGCTGCTTTCCTCAGACTAAACCTCCTGAGCTAAAATCCCCAAATTGGAAGATCAGTAATAATAGAAACAATGTTGATAAAGACTTTTGCCTCTGCCAAGGTTAACAAGTGGTACATGACTTAATGATCTAATCAACTATACCCTCCTTAGCTAGACCCCGAAATATAAATGATAGCAACAATGGATTGGATAAATGGTACCTAATTTGCTGATCTACTCATTTAGAACATATTTAGCTAGACTTTCTATCTCTCATGGTCAGAAATAATTGAGTAGATCATGATACCTTTTGGTAAGGCACACGTCTCTAATAAATGACACAAGAGTTGATTTACTACTCAGTCTGAACCTCCTGAGCTAAAATCCCCAAATTTGCAGATCAGTAACAATAGATACAATATTAATACCTTTGGCAGAGGCACCAGTCTTCAAAAAATGGTACATGAGTCAATCCTCTAATTAATTAGAACATTGTTAGCTAGACTCCTGAATCTCAAGGTTAGCAAACAATGTTGATACCCTTGTCAGAGGCACCATACTTAAACATATGGTACGTTAGTTAATGCTCTAATTAATTAGACCCTACTTAGCTACACCAATAAATCTCAAGGTCTTTGAGAGGCAATAGTCTTACAAAAAAAAAAACAATCAAGAGTTGCTACTCATATCAGATTTATCCTCCTGAAGTAAGACCTTCAAATCGCAAGGTTAGCAGCAATGGAATCAATCGTGACACCTTTTGATGAGGCATTTGTCTCTAATAAACTACATACAAGTTCTAATTTATCAATTAGAACCTAATTTGCTACAGCTATCAAATCTCAATGTTGGAAGCAATGGAATAACTTATGATACCCTTTGTGGAGGCACCAATCTCTAACAAACAGTACACAAGTTCATGCTCTAATTAATTAGAACCTCCTTAACTAGACCCCCAAAACTCAAGGATAGCAACGATGGAGTTGATATTGATAGCCTCTGAGAGGCAACCTTCTCCACCAAAAATAGTATGCCAGATGCTGCTCCTATCAGGTACAACAATCTGAGCTTGCACTCTCAAATTAAAAGGTAAGTAAAAATGGAAGGACTCATGTCATGCTCCAAAAAATGGTACACAAGTAAGTGTTCTAGTCATTTACCAGCTCTTTAGCTAGAAACCCTTAATCTTAACGTCAGCAACAACTGAATGAAACTTGATGCCCTTTGAAAGGCAACAGTATTCTCAAAAATGGTACATTAGTTGCTGCTCCTATGAGACACACATCTTGAGATTGCTTCTTAATGTCAGAAGCAATGGAACGACTCATGATACCCTTTGTGGAGGCATCAGTCTTTAACATAGGGTACACAAGTTAATGCTCTAATTAAAACCCACTAGCTAGTTGTCTAAATCTCAAGGATAGCAACAATGGAGTGGATTTTGATACCCTTTGAGAGGAAAAAGTATCCACAAAAATGTTACAAAGGTTGCTGTTCCTATCAGATACAATGTCCTAAACTAGGACCCTGAAATCTAAATGTCAGCAGCCATGGAATGACTGATGATACCCTTCATGGAGGCATCAGTTTCCAAAAACTGGTTCAGATGTTGCTGCTCTAATCATTCAAAACCTATTTAGCTAGAATGCCTAAATCTCAAGGCCAGCAGCAATTGAGTTGATAGGCATACCCTTTGCAGAGGCACTCGTCTCTAATAAATGGCACACAATATGCTGCTTTCCTCAGACTAAACCTCCTGAGCTAAAATCCCCAAATTGGAAGATCAGTAATAATAGAAACAATGTTGATAAAGTCTTTTGCCTCTGCCAAGGTTAACAAGTGGTACATGACTTAATGATCTAATCAACTATACCCTCCTTAGCTAGACCCCGAAATATAAAGGATAGCAACAATGGATTGGATAAATGGTACCTAATTTGCTGATCTACTCATTTAGAACATATTTAGCTAGACTTTCTATCTCTCATGGTCAGAAACAATTGAGTAGATCATGATACCTTTTGGTAAGGCACAAGTCTCTAATAAATGACACAAGAGTTGATTTACTACTCAGTCTGAACCTCCTGAGCTAAAATCCCCAAATTTGCAGATCAGTAACAATAGATACAATATTAATACCTTTGGCAGAGGCACCAGTCTTCAAAAAATGGTACATGAGTCAATCCTCTAATTAATTAGAACATTGTTAGCTAGACTCCTGAATCTCAAGGTTAGCAAACAATGTTGATACCCTTGTCAGAGGCACCATACTTAAACATATGGTACGTTAGTTAATGCTCTAATTAATTAGACCCTACTTAGCTACACCAATAAATCTCAAGGTCTTTGAGAGGCAAGAGTCTTACAAAAAAAAAAAAAACAATCAAGAGTTGCTACTCATATCAGATTTATCCTCCTGAAGTAAGACCTTCAAATCGCAAGGTTAGCAGCAATTGAATCAATCGTGACACCTTTTGATGAGGCATTTGTCTCTAATAAACTACATACAAGTTCTAATTTATCAATTAGAACCTAATTTGCTACAGCTATCAAATCTCAATGTTGGAAGCAATGGAATAACTTATGATACCATTTGTGGAGGCACCAATCTCTAACAAACAGTACACAAGTTCATGCTCTAATTAATTAGAACCTCCTTAACTAGACCCCCAAAACTCAAGGATAGCAACGATGGAGTTGATATTGATAGCCTCTGAGAGGCAACCTTCTCCACCAAAAATAGTATGCCAGATGCTGCTCCTATCAGGTACAACAATCTGAGCTTGCACTCTCAAATTAAAAGGTAAGCAAAAATGGAAGGACTCATGTCATGCTCCAAAAAATGGTACACAAGTAAGTGTTCTAGTCATTTACCAGCTCTTTAGCTAGAAACCCTTAATCTTAACGTCAGCAACAACTGAATGAAACTTGATGCCCTTTGAAAGGCAACACTATTCTCAAAAATGGTACATTAGTTGCTGCTCCTATGAGACACACATCTTGAGATTGCTTCTTAATGTCAGAAGCAATGGAACGACTCATGATACCCTTTGTGGAGGCATCAGTCTTTAACATAGGGTACACAAGTTAATGCTCTAATTAAAACCCACTAGCTAGTTGTCTAAATCTCAAGGATAGCAACAATGGAGTGGATTTTGATACCCTTTGAGAGGAAAAAGTATCCACAAAAATGTTACAAAGGTTGCTGCTCCTATCAGATACAATGTCCTAAACTAGGATCCTGAAATCTAAATGTCAGCAGCCATGGCATGACTGATGATACCCTTCATGGAGGCATCAGTTTCCAAAAACTGGTTCAGATGTTGCTGCTCTAATCATTCAAAACCTATTTAGCTAGAATGCCTAAATCTCAAGGCCAGCAGCAATTGAGTTGATCGGCATACCCTTTGCAGAGGCACTCGTCTCTAATAAATGGCACACGATATGCTGCTTTCCTCAGACTAAACCTCCTGAGCTAAAATCCCCAAATTGGAAGATCAGTAATAATAGAAACAATGTTGATAAAGTCTTTTGCCTCTGCCAAGGTTAACAAGTGGTACATGACTTAATGATCTAATCAACTATACCCTCCTTAGCTAGACCCCGAAATATAAAGGATAGCAACAATGGATTGGATAAATGGTACCTAATTTGCAGATCTACTCATTTAGAACATATTTAGCTAGACTTTCTATCTCTCAAGGTCAGAAACAATAGAGTAGATCATGATACCTTTTGGTAAGGCACAAGTCTCTAATAAATGACACAAGAGTTGATTTACTACTCAGTCTGAACCTCCTGAGCTAAAATCCCCAAATTTGCAGATCAGTAACAATAGATACAATATTAATACCTTTGGCAGAGGCACCAGTCTTCAAAAAATGGTACATGAGTCAAACCTCTAATTAATTAGAACATTGTTAGCTAGACTCCTGAATCTCAAGGTTAGCAAACAATGTTGATACCCTTGTCAGAGGCACCATACTTAAACATATGGTACGTTAGTTAATGCTCTAATTAATTAGACCCTACTTAGCTACACCAATAAATCTCAAGGTCTTTGAGAGGCAATAGTCTTACAAAAAAAAAAACAATCAAGAGTTGCTACTCATATCAGATTTATCCTCCTGAAGTAAGACCTTCAAATCGCAAGGTTAGCAGCAATGGAATGAATCGTGACACCTTTTGATGAGGCATTTGTCTCTAATAAACTACATACAAGTTCTAATTTATCAATTAGAACCTAATTTGCTACAGCTATCAAATCTCAATGTTGGAAGCAATGGAATAACTTATGATACCCTTTGTGGAGGCACCAATCTCTAACAAACAGTACACAAGTTCATGCTCTAATTAATTAGAACCTCCTTAACTAGACCCCCAAAACTCAAGGATAGCAACGATGGAGTAGATATTGATAGCCTCTGAGAGGCAACCTTCTCCACCAAAAATAGTATGCCAGATGCTGCTCCTATCAGGTACAACAATCTGAGCTTGGACTCTCAAATTCAAAGGTAAGCATAAATGGAAGGACTCATGTCATGCTCCAGAAAATGGTACACAAGTAAGTGTTCTAGTCATTTACCAGCTCTTTAGCTAGAAACCCTTAATCTTAACGTCAGCAACAACTGAATGAAACTTGATGCCCATTGAAAGGCAACAGTATTCTCAAAAATGGTACATTAGTTGCTGCTCCTATGAGACACACATCTTGAGATTGCTTCTTAATGTCAGAAGCAATGGAACGACTCATGATACCCTTTGTGGAGGCATCAGTCTTTAACATAGGGTACACAAGTTAATGCTCTAATTAAAACCCACTAGCTAGTTGTCTAAATCTCAAGGATAGCAACAATGGAGTGGATTTTGATACCCTTTGAGAGGAAAAAGTATCCACAAAAATGTTACAAAGGTTGCTGCTCCTATCAGATACAATGTCCTAAACTAGGACCCTGAAATCTAAATGTCAGCAGCCATGGAATGACTGATGATACCCTTCATGGAGGCATCAGTTTCCAAAAACTGGTTCAGATGTTGCTGCACTAATCATTCAAAACCTATTTAGCTAGAATGCCTAAATCTCAAGGCCAGCAGCAATTGAGTTGATCGGCATACCCTTTGCAGAGGCACTCGTCTCTAATAAATGGCACACGATATGCTGCTTTCCTCAGACTAAACCTCCTGAGCTAAAATCCCCAAATTGGAAGATCAGTAATAATAGAAACAATGTTGATAAAGACTTTTGCCTCTGCCAAGGTTAACAAGTGGTACATGACTTAATGATCTAATCAACTATACCCTCCTTAGCTAGACCCCGAAATATAAATGATAGCAACAATGGATTGGATAAATGGTACCTAATTTGCTGATCTACTCATTTAGAACATATTTAGCTAGACTTTCTATCTCTCATGGTCAGAAATAATTGAGTAGATCATGATACCTTTTGGTAAGGCACACGTCTCTAATAAATGACACAAGAGTTGATTTACTACTCAGTCTGAACCTCCTGAGCTAAAATCCCCAAATTTGCAGATCAGTAACAATAGATACAATATTAATACCTTTGGCAGAGGCACCAGTCTTCAAAAAATGGTACATGAGTCAATCCTCTAATTAATTAGAACATTGTTAGCTAGACTCCTGAATCTCAAGGTTAGCAAACAATGTTGATACCCTTGTCAGAGGGACCATACTTAAACATATGGTACGTTAGTTAATGCTCTAATTAATTAGACCCTACTTAGCTACACCAATAAATCTCAAGGTCTTTGAGAGGCAATAGTCTTACAAAAAAAAAAAACAATCAAGAGTTGCTACTCATATCAGATTTATCCTCCTGAAGTAAGACCTTCAAATCGCAAGGTTAGCAGCAATGGAATCAATCGTGACACCTTTTGATGAGGCATTTGTCTCTAATAAACTACATACAAGTTCTAATTTATCAATTAGAACCTAATTTGCTACAGCTATCAAATCTCAATGTTGGAAGCAATGGAATAACTTATGATACCCTTTGTGGAGGCACCAATCTCTAACAAACAGTACACAACTTCATGCTCTAATTAATTAGAACCTCCTTAACTAGACCCCCAAAACACAAGGATAGCAACGATGGAGTTGATATTGATAGCCTCTGAGAGGCAACCTTCTCCACCAAAAATAGTATGCCAGATGCTGCTCCTATCAGGTACAACAATCTGAGCTTGCACTCTCAAATTAAAAGGTAAGTAAAAATGGAAGGACTCATGTCATGCTCCAAAAAATGGTACACAAGTAAGTGTTCTAGTCATTTACCAGCTCTTTAGCTAGAAACCCTTAATCTTAACGTCAGCAACAACTGAATGAAACTTGATGCCCTTTGAAAGGCAACAGTATTCTCAAAAATGGTACATTAGTTGCTGCTCCTATGAGACACACATCTTGAGATTGCTTCTTAATGTCAGAAGCAATGGAACGACTCATGATACCCTTTGTGGAGGCATCAGTCTTTAACATAGGGTACACAAGTTAATGCTCTAATTAAAACCCACTAGCTAGTTGTCTAAATCTCAAGGATAGCAACAATGGAGTGGATTTTGATACCCTTTGAGAGGAAAAAGTATCCACAAAAATGTTACAAAGGTTGCTGTTCCTATCAGATACAATGTCCTAAACTAGGACCCTGAAATCTAAATGTCAGCAGCCATGGAATGACTGATGATACCCTTCATGGAGGCATCAGTTTCCAAAAACTGGTTCAGATGTTGCTGCTCTAATCATTCAAAACCTATTTAGCTAGAATGCCTAAATCTCAAGGCCAGCAGCAATTGAGTTGATCGGCATACCCTTTGCAGAGGCACTCGTCTCTAATAAATGGCACACGATATGCTGCTTTACTCAGACTAAACCTCCTGAGCTAAAATCCCCAAATTGGAAGATCAGTAATAATAGAAACAATGTTGATAAAGACTTTTGCCTCTGCCAAGGTTAACAAGTGGTACATGACTTAATGATCTAATCAACTATACCCTCCTTAGCTAGCCCCCGAAATATAAAGGATAGCAACAAAGGATTGGATAAATGGTACCTAATTTGCTGATCTACTCATTTAGAACATATTTAGCTAGACTTTCTATCTCTCCAAGGTCAGAAACAATAGAGTAGATCATGATACCTTTTGGTAAGGCACAAGTCTCTAATAAATGACACAAGAGTTGATTTACTACTCAGTCTGAACCTCCTGAGCTAAAATCCCCAAATTTGCAGATCAGTAACAATAGATACAATATTAATACCTTTGGCAGAGGCACCAGTCTTCAAAAAATGGTACATGAGTCAATCCTCTAATTAATTAGAACATTGTTAGCTAGACTCCTGAATCTCAAGGTTAGCAAACAATGTTGATACCCTTGTCAGAGGCACCATACTTAAACATATGGTACGTTAGTTAATGCTCTAATTAATTAGACCCTACTTAGCTACACCAATAAATCTCAAGGTCTTTGAGAGGCAATAGTCTTACAAAAAAAAAAAAACAATCAAGAGTTGCTACTCATATCAGATTTATCCTCCTGAAGTAAGACCTTCAAATCGCAAGGTTAGCAGCAATGGAATCAATCGTGACACCTTTTGATGAGGCATTTGTCTCTAATAAACTACATACAAGTTCTAATTTATCAATTAGAACCTAATTTGCTACAGCTATCAAATCTCAATGTTGGAAGCAATGGAATAACTTATGATACCCTTTGTGGAGGCACCAATCTCTAACAAACAGTACACAAGTTCATGCTCTCATTAATTATACCCTCCTTAACTAGACCCCCAAAACTCAAGGATAGCAACGATGGAGTAGATATTGATAGCCTCTGAGAGGCAACCTTCTCCACCAAAAATAGTATGCCAGTTGCTGCTCCTATCAGGTACAACATTCTGAGCTTGGACTCTCAAATTAAAAGGTAAGCATAAATGGAAGGACTCATGTCATGCTCCAAAAAATGGTACACAAGTAAGTGTTCTAGTCATTTACCAGCTCTTTAGCTAGACACCCTTAATCTTAACGTCAGCAACAACTGAATGAAACTTGATGCCCATTGAAAGGCAACAGTATTCTCAAAAATGGTACATTAGTTGCTGCTCCTATGAGACACACATCTTGAGATTGCTTCTTAATGCCATAAGCAATGG
This sequence comes from Spea bombifrons, assembly GCF_027358695.1. NCBI lineage: Eukaryota > Metazoa > Chordata > Amphibia > Anura > Pelobatidae > Spea > Spea bombifrons. The sequence goes on from NC_071090.1 coordinate 12,971,685, forward strand.
AACGGCTCATGATACCCATTGTGGAGGCATCAGTCTTTAACATAGGGTACACAAGTTAATGCTCTAATTAAAACCCACTAGCTAGTTGTCTAAATCTCAAGGATAGCAACAATGGAGTGGATTTTGATACCCTTTGAGAGGAAAAAGTATCCACAAAAATGTTGCAAAGGTTACTGCTCCTATCAGATACAATGTCCTAAACTAGGACCCTGAAATCTAAATGTCAGCAGCCATGGAATGACTGATAATACCCTTCATGGAGGCATCAGTTTCCAAAAACTGGTTCAGATGTTGCTGCTCTAATCATTCAAAACCTATTTAGCTAGAATGCCTAAATCTCAAGGCCAGCAGCAATTGAGTTGATCGGCATACCCTTTGCAGAGGCACTCGTCTCTAGTAAATGGCACACGATATGCTGCTTTCCTCAGACTAAACCTCCTGAGCTAAAATCCCCAAATTGGAAGATCAGTAATAATAGAAACAATGTTGATAAAGACTTTTGCCTCTGCCAAGGTTAACAAGTGGTACATGACTTAATGATCTAATCAACTATACCCTCCTTAGCTAGCCCCCGAAATATAAAGGATAGCAACAATGGATTGGATAAATGGTACCTAATTTGCTGATCTACTCATTTAGAACATATTTAGCTAGACTTTCTATCTCTCCAAGGTCAGAAACAATAGAGTAGATCATGATACCTTTTGGTAAGGCACAAGTCTCTAATAAATGACACAAGAGTTGATTTACTACTCAGTCTGAACCTCCTGAGCTAAAATCCCCAAATTTGCAGATCAGTAACAATAGATACAATATTAATACCTTTGGCAGAGGCACCAGTCTTCAAAAAATGGTACATGAGTCAATCCTCTAATTAATTAGAACATTGTTAGCTAGACTCCTGAATCTCAAGGTTAGCAAACAATGTTGATACCCTTGTCAGAGGCACCATACTTAAACATATGGTACGTTAGTTAATGCTCTAATTAATTAGACCCTACTTAGCTACACCAATAAATCTCAAGGTCTTTGAGAGGCAATAGTCTTACACAAAAAAAACAATCAAGAGTTGCTACTCATATCAGATTTATCCTCCTGAAGTAAGACCTTCAAATCGCAAGGTTAGCAGCAATGGAATCAATCGTGACACCTTTTGATGAGGCATTTGTCTCTAATAAACTACATACAAGTTCTAATTTATCAATTAGAACCTAATTTGCTACAGCTATCAAATCTCAATGTTGGAAGCAATGGAATAACTTATGATACCCTTTGTGGAGGCACCAATCTCTAACAAACAGTACACAAGTTCATGCTCTAATTAATTAGAACCTTTTTAACTAGACCCCCAAAACTCAAGGATAGCAACGATGGAGTTGATATTGATAGCCTCTGAGAGGCAACCTTCTCCACCAAAAATAGTATGCCAGATGCTGCTCCTATCAGGTACAACAATCTGAGCTTGGACTCTCAAATTAAAAGGTAAGCAAAAATGGAAGGACTCATGTCATGCTCCAAAAAATGGTACACAAGTAAGTGTTCTAGTCATTTACCAGCTCTTTAGCTAGAAACCCTTAATCTTAACGTCAGCATCAACTGAATGAAACTTGATGCCCATTGAAAGGCAACAGTATTCTCAAAAATGGTACATTAGTTGCTGCTCCTATGAGACACACATCTTGAGATTGCTTCTTAATGTCAGAAGCAATGGAACGACTCATGATACCCTTTGTGGAGGCATCAGTCTTTAACATAGGGTACACAAGTTAATGCTCTAATTAAAACCCACTAGCTAGTTGTCTAAATCTCAAGGATAGCAACAATGGAGTGGATTTTGATACCCTTTGAGAGGAAAAAGTATCCACAAAAATGTTACAAAGGTTGCTGCTCCTATCAGATACAATGTCCTAAACTAGGACCCTGAAATCTAAATGTCAGCAGCCATGGAATGACTGATGATACCCTTCATGGAGGCATCAGTTTCCAAAAACTGGTTCAGATGTTGCTGCTCTAATCATTCAAAACCTATTTAGCTAGAATGCCTAAATCTCAAGGCCAGCAGCAATTGAGTTGATCGGCATACCCTTTGCAGAGGCACTCGTCTCTAATAAATGGCACACGATATGCTGCTTTCCTCAGACTAAACCTCCTGAGCTAAAAACCCCAAATTGGAAGATCAGTAATAATAGAAACAATGTTGATAAAGTCTTTTGCCTCTGCCAAGGTTAACAAGTGGTACATGACTTAATGATCTAATCAACTATACCCTCCTTAGCTAGACCCCGAAATATAAAGGATAGCAACAATGGATTGGATAAATGGTACCTAATTTGCTGATCTACTCATTTAGAACATATTTAGCTAGACTTTCTATCTCTCATGGTCAGAAACAATTGAGTAGATCATGATACCTTTTGGTAAGGCACAAGTCTCTAATAAATGACACAAGAGTTGAATTACTACTCAGTCTGAACCTCCTGAGCTAAAATCCCCAAATTTGCAGATCAGTAACAATAGATACAATATTAATACCTTTGGCAGAGGCACCAGTCTTCAAAAAATGGTACATGAGTCAATCCTCTAATTAATTAGAACATTGTTAGCTAGACTCCTGAATCTCAAGGTTAGCAAACAATGTTGATACCCTTGTCAGAGGGACCATACTTAAACATATGGTACGTTAGTTAATGCTCTAATTAATTAGACCCTACTTAGCTACACCAATAAATCTCAAGGTCTTTGAGAGGCAATAGTCTTACAAAAAAAAAAAAACAATCAAGAGTTGCTACTCATATCAGAATTATCCTCTTGAAGTAAGACCTTCAAATCGCAAGGTTAGCAGCAATGGAATCAATCGTGACACCTTTTGATGAGGCATTTGTCTCTAATAAACTACATACAAGTTCTAATTTATCAATTAGAACCTAATTTGCTACAGCTATCAAATCTCAATGTTGGAAGCAATGGAATAACTTATGATACCCTTTGTGGAGGCACCAATCTCTAACAAACAGTACACAAGTTCATGCTCTAATTAATTAGAACCTCCTTAACTAGACCCCCAAAACTCAAGGATAGCAACGATGGAGTTGATATTGATAGCCTCTGAGAGGCAACCTTCTCCACCAAAAATAGTATGCCAGATGCTGCTTCTATCAGGTACAACAATCTGGGCTTGGACTCTCAAATTAAAAGGTAAGCAAAAATGGAAGGACTCATGTCATGCTCCAAAAAATGGTACACAAGTAAGTGTTCTAGTCATTTACCGGCTCTTTAGCTAGAAACCCTTAATCTTAACGTCAGCAACAACTGAATGAAACTTGATGCCCTTTGAAAGGCAACAGTATTCTCAAAAATGGTACATTAGTTGCTGCTCCTATGAGACACACATCTTGAGATTGCTTCTTAATGTCAGAAGCAATGGAACGACTCATGATACCCTTTGTGGAGGCATCAGTCTTTAACATAGGGTACACAAGTTAATGCTCTAATTAAAACCCACTAGCTAGTTGTCTAAATCTCAAGGATAGCAACAATGGAGTGGATTTTGATACCCTTTGAGAGGAAAAAGTATCCACAAAAATGTTACAAAGGTTGCTGCTCCTATCAGATACAATGTCCTAAACTAGGACCCTGAAATCTAAATGTCAGCAGCAATGGAACACAAGTTAATACTCTAATTAATTAAAACCCACTAGCTAGTTGTCTAAATCTCAAAGATAGCAACAATGGAGTGGATTTTGATACCCTTTGAGAGGAAAAGGTATCCACAAAAATGTTACAAAGGTTGCTGCTCCTATCAGATACAATGTCCTAAACTAGGACCCTGAAATCTAAATGTCAGCAGCCATGGAATGACTGATAATACCCTTCATGGAGGCATCAGTTTCCAAAAACTGGTTCAGATGTTGCTGCTCTAATCATTCAAAACCTATTTAGCTAGAATGCCTAAATCTCAAGGCCAGCAGCAATTGAGTTGATCGGCATACCCTTTGCAGAGGCACTCGTCTCTAATAAATGGCACACGATATGCTGCTTTCCTCAGACTAAACCTCCTGAGCTAAAATCCCCAAATTGGAAGATCAGTAATAATAGAAACAATGTTGATAAAGACTTTTGCCTCTGCCAAGGTTAACAAGTGGTACATGACTTAATGATCTAATCAACTATACCCTCCTTAGCTAGCCCCCGAAATATAAAGGATAGCAACAATGGATTGGATAAATGGTACCTAATTTGCTGATCTACTCATTTAGAACATATTTAGCTAGACTTTCTATCTCTCAAGGTCAGAAACAATAGAGTAGATCATGATACCTTTTGGTAAGGCACAAGTCTCTAATAAATGACACAAGAGTTGATTTACTACTCAGTCTGAACCTCCTGAGCTAAAATCCCCAAATTTGCAGATCAGTAACAATAGATACAATATTAATACCTTTGGCAGAGGCACCAGTCTTCAAAAAATGGTACATGAGTCAATCCTCTAATTAATTAGAACATTGTTAGCTAGACTCCTGAATCTCAAGGTTAGCAAACAATGTTGATACCCTTGTCAGAGGCACCATACTTAAACATATGGTACGTTAGTTAATGCTCTAATTAATTAGACCCTACTTAGCTACACCAATAAATCTCAAGGTCATTGAGAGGCAATAGTCTTACAAAAAAAAAAAAACAATCAAGAGTTGCTACTCATATCAGATTTATCCTCCTGAAGTAAGACCTTCAAATCGCAAGGTTAGCAGCAATGGAATCAATCGTGACACCTTTTGATGAGGCATTTGTCTCTAATAAACTACATACAAGTTCTAATTTATCAATTAGAACCTAATTTGCTACAGCTATCAAATCTCAATGTTGGAAGCAATGGAATAACTTATGATACCCTTTGTGGAGGCACCAATCTCTAACAAACAGTACACAAGTTCATGCTCTAATTAATTAGAACCTCCTTAACTAGACCCCCAAAACTCAAGGATAGCAACGATGGAGTAGATATTGATAGCCTCTGAGAGGCAACCTTCTCCACCAAAAATAGTATGCCAGATGCTGCTCCTATCAGGTACAACAATCTGAGCTTGGACTCTCAAATTCAAAGGTAAGCATAAATGGAAGGACTCATGTCATGCTCCAAAAAATGGTACACAAGTAAGTGTTCTAGTCATTTACCAGCTCTTTAGCTAGAAACCCTTAATCTTAACGTCAGCAACAACTGCATGAAACTTGATGCCCATTGAAAGGCAACAGTATTCTCAAAAATGGTACATTAGTTGCTGCTCCTATGAGACACACATCTTGAGATTGCTTCTTAATGTCAGAAGCAATGGAACGACTCATGATACCCTTTGTGGAGGCATCAGTCTTTAACATAGGGTACACAAGTTAATGCTCTAATTAAAACCCACTAGCTAGTTGTCTAAATCTCAAGGATAGCAACAATGGAGTGGATTTTGATACCCTTTGAGAGGAAAAAGTATCCACAAAAATGTTACAAAGGTTGCTGCTCCTATCAGATACAATGTCCTAAACTAGGACCCTGAAATCTAAATGTCAGCAGCCATGGAATGACTGATAATACCCTTCATGGAGGCATCAGTTTCCAAAAACTGGTTCAGATGTTGCTGCTCTAATCATTCAAAACCTGTTTAGCTAGAATGCCTAAATCTCAAGGCCAGCAGCAATTGAGTTGATCGGCATACCCTTTGCAGAGGCACTCGTCTCTAATAAATGGCACACGATATGCTGCTTTCCTCAGACTAAACCTCCTGAGCTAAAATCCCCAAATTGGAAGATCAGTAATAATAGAAACAATGTTGATAAAGACTTTTGCCTCTGCCAAGGTTAACAAGTGGTACATGACTTAATGATCTAATCAACTATACCCTCCTTAGCTAGCCCCCGAAATATAAAGGATAGCAACAATGGATTGGATAAATGGTACCTAATTTGCTGATCTACTCATTTAGAACATATTTAGCTAGACTTTCTATCTCTCATGGTCAGAAACAATTGAGTAGATCATGATACCTTTTGGTAAGGCACAAGTCTCTAATAAATGACACAAGAGTTGATTTACTACTCAGTCTGAACCTCCTGAGCTAAAATCCCCAAATTTGCAGATCAGTAACAATAGATACAATATTAATACCTTTGGCAGAGGCACCAGTCTTCAAAAAATGGTACATGAGTCAATCCTCTAATTAATTAGAACATTGTTAGCTAGACTCCTGAATCTCAAGGTTAGCAAACAATGTTGATACCCTTGTCAGAGGCACCATACTTAAACATATGGTACGTTAGTTAATGCTCTAATTAATTAGACCCTACTTAGCTACACCAATAAATCTCAAGGTCTTTGAGAGGCAATAGTCTTACAAAAAAAAAAACAACAATCAAGAGTTGCTACTCATATCAGATTTATCCTCCTGAAGTAAGACCTTCAAATCGCAAGGTTAGCAGCAATGGAATCAATCGTGACACCTTTTGATGAGGCATTTGTCTCTAATAAACTACATACAAGTTCTAATTTATCAATTAGAACCTAATTTGCTACAGCTATCAAATCTCAATGTTGGAAGCAATGGAATAACTTATGATACCCTTTGTGGAGGCACCAATCTCTAACAAACAGTACACAAGTTCATGCTCTAATTAATTAGAACCTCCTTAACTAGACCCCCAAAACTCAAGGATAGCAACGATGGAGTAGATATTGATAGCCTCTGAGAGGCAACCTTCTCCACCAAAAATAGTATGCCAGATGCTGCTCCTATCAGGTACAACAATCTGAGCTTGGACTCTCAAATTCAAAGGTAAGCATAAATGGAAGGACTCATGTCATGCTCCAAAAAATGGTACACAAGTAAGTGTTCTAGTCATTTACCAGCTCTTTAGCTAGAAACCATTAATCTTAACGTCAGCAACAACTGAATGAAACTTGATGCCCATTGAAAGGCAACAGTATTCTCAAAAATGGTACATTAGTTGCTGCTCCTATGAGACACACATCTTGAGATCGCTTTTTAATGTCAGAAGCAATGGAACGACTCATGATACCCTTTGTGGAGGCATCAGTCTTTAACATAGGGTACACAAGTTAATGCTCTAATTAAAACCCACTAGCTAGTTGTCTAAATCTCAAGGATAGCAACAATGGAGTGGATTTTGATACCCTTTGAGAGGAAAAAGTATCCACAAAAATGTTACAAAGGTTGCTGCTCCTATCAGATACAATGTCCTAAACTAGGACCCTGAAATCTAAATGTCAGCAGCCATGGAATGACTGATGATACCCTTCATGGAGGCATCAGTTTCCAAAAACTGGTTCAGATGTTGCTGCTCTAATCATTCAAAACCTTTTTAGCTAGAATGCCTAAATCTCAAGGCCAGCAGCAATTGAGTTGATCGGCATACCCTTTGCAGAGGCACTCGTCTCTAATAAATGGCACACGATATGCTGCTTTACTCAGACTAAACCTCCTGAGCTAAAATCCCCAAATTGGAAGATCAGTAATAATAGAAATAATGTTGATAAAGACTTTTGCCTCTGCCAAGGTTAACAAGTGGTACATGACTTAATGATCTAATCAACTATACCCTCCTTAGCTAGACCCCGAAATATAAAGGATAGCAACATTGGATTGGATAAATGGTACCTAATTTGCTGATCTACTCATTTAGAACATATTTAGCTAGACTTTCTATCTCTCAAGGTCAGAAACAATAGAGTAGATCATGATACCTTTTGGTAAGGCACAAGTCTCTAATAAATGACACAAGAGTTGATTTACTACTCAGTCTGAACCTCCTGATCTAAAATACCCAAATTTGCAGATCAGTAACAATAGATACAATATTAATACCTTTGGCAGAGGCACCAGTCTTCAAAAAATGGTACATGAGTCAATCCTCTAATTAATTAGAACACTGTTAGCTAGACTCCTGAATCTCAAGGTTAGCAAACAATGTTGATACCCTTGTCAGAGGCACCATACTTAAACATATGGTACGTTAGTTAATGCTCTAATTAATTAGACCCTACTTAGCTACACCAATAAATCTCAAGGTCTTTGAGAGGCAATAGTCTTACGAAAAAAAAAAACAATCAAGAGTTGCTACTCATATCAGATTTATCCTCATGAAGTAAGACCTTCAAATCGCAAGGTTAGCAGCAATGGAATCAATCGTGACACCTTTTGATGAGGCATTTGTCTCTAGTAAACTACATACAAGTTCTAATTTATCAATTAGAACCTAATTTGCTACAGCTATCAAATCTCAATGTTGGAAGCAATGGAATAACTTATGATACCCTTTGTGGAGGCACCAATCTCTAACAAACAGTACACAAGTTCATGCTCTAATTAATTAGAACCTCCTTAACTAGACCCCCAAAACTCAAGGATAGCAACGATGGAGTAGATATTGATAGCCTCTGAGAGGCAACCTTCTCCACCAAAAATAGTATGCCAGTTGCTGCTCCTATCAGGTACAACATTCTGAGCTTGGACTCTCAAATTAAAAGGTAAGCATAAATGGAAGGACTCATGTCATGCTCCAAAAAATGGTACACAAGTAAGTGTTCTAGTCATTTACCAGCTCTTTAGCTAGACACCCTTAATCTTAACGTCAGCAACAACTGAATGAAACTTGATGCCCATTGAAAGGCAACAGTATTCTCAAAAATGGTACATTAGTTGCTGCTCCTATGAGACACACATCTTGAGATTGCTTCTTAATGCCATAAGCAATGGAACGGCTCATGATACCCATTGTGGAGGCATCAGTCTTTAACATAGGGTACACAAGTTAATGCTCTAATTAAAACCCACTAGCTAGTTGTCTAAATCTCAAGGATAGCAACAATGGAGTGGATTTTGATACCCTTTGAGAGGAAAAAGTATCCACAAAAATGTTGCAAAGGTTACTGCTCCTATCAGATACAATGTCCTAAACTAGGACCCTGAAATCTAAATGTCAGCAGCCATGGAATGACTGATAATACCCTTCATGGAGGCATCAGTTTCCAAAAACTGGTTCAGATGTTGCTGCTCTAATCATTCAAAACCTATTTAGCTAGAATGCCTAAATCTCAAGGCCAGCAGCAATTGAGTTGATCGGCATACCCTTTGCAGAGGCACTCGTCTCTAGTAAATGGCACACGATATGCTGCTTTCCTCAGACTAAACCTCCTGAGCTAAAATCCCCAAATTGGAAGATCAGTAATAATAGAAACAATGTTGATAAAGACTTTTGCCTCTGCCAAGGTTAACAAGTGGTACATGACTTAATGATCTAATCAACTATACCCTCCTTAGCTAGCCCCCGAAATATAAAGGATAGCAACAATGGATTGGATAAATGGTACCTAATTTGCTGATCTACTCATTTAGAACATATTTAGCTAGACTTTCTATCTCTCCAAGGTCAGAAACAATAGAGTAGATCATGATACCTTTTGGTAAGGCACAAGTCTCTAATAAATGACACAAGAGTTGATTTACTACTCAGTCTGAACCTCCTGAGCTAAAATCCCCAAATTTGCAGATCAGTAACAATAGATACAATATTAATACCTTTGGCAGAGGCACCAGTCTTCAAAAAATGGTACATGAGTCAATCCTCTAATTAATTAGAACATTGTTAGCTAGACTCCTGAATCTCAAGGTTAGCAAACAATGTTGATACCCTTGTCAGAGGCACCATACTTAAACATATGGTACGTTAGTTAATGCTCTAATTAATTAGACCCTACTTAGCTACACCAATAAATCTCAAGGTCTTTGAGAGGCAATAGTCTTACACAAAAAAAACAATCAAGAGTTGCTACTCATATCAGATTTATCCTCCTGAAGTAAGACCTTCAAATCGCAAGGTTAGCAGCAATGGAATCAATCGTGACACCTTTTGATGAGGCATTTGTCTCTAATAAACTACATACAAGTTCTAATTTATCAATTAGAACCTAATTTGCTACAGCTATCAAATCTCAATGTTGGAAGCAATGGAATAACTTATGATACCCTTTGTGGAGGCACCAATCTCTAACAAACAGTACACAAGTTCATGCTCTAATTAATTAGAACCTTTTTAACTAGACCCCCAAAACTCAAGGATAGCAACGATGGAGTTGATATTGATAGCCTCTGAGAGGCAACCTTCTCCACCAAAAATAGTATGCCAGATGCTGCTCCTATCAGGTACAACAATCTGAGCTTGGACTCTCAAATTAAAAGGTAAGCAAAAATGGAAGGACTCATGTCATGCTCCAAAAAATGGTACACAAGTAAGTGTTCTAGTCATTTACCAGCTCTTTAGCTAGAAACCCTTAATCTTAACGTCAGCATCAACTGAATGAAACTTGATGCCCATTGAAAGGCAACAGTATTCTCAAAAATGGTACATTAGTTGCTGCTCCTATGAGACACACATCTTGAGATTGCTTCTTAATGTCAGAAGCAATGGAACGACTCATGATACCCTTTGTGGAGGCATCAGTCTTTAACATAGGGTACACAAGTTAATGCTCTAATTAAAACCCACTAGCTAGTTGTCTAAATCTCAAGGATAGCAACAATGGAGTGGATTTTGATACCCTTTGAGAGGAAAAAGTATCCACAAAAATGTTACAAAGGTTGCTGCTCCTATCAGATACAATGTCCTAAACTAGGACCCTGAAATCTAAATGTCAGCAGCCATGGAATGACTGATGATACCCTTCATGGAGGCATCAGTTTCCAAAAACTGGTTCAGATGTTGCTGCTCTAATCATTCAAAACCTATTTAGCTAGAATGCCTAAATCTCAAGGCCAGCAGCAATTGAGTTGATCGGCATACCCTTTGCAGAGGCACTCGTCTCTAATAAATGGCACACGATATGCTGCTTTCCTCAGACTAAACCTCCTGAGCTAAAAACCCCAAATTGGAAGATCAGTAATAATAGAAACAATGTTGATAAAGTCTTTTGCCTCTGCCAAGGTTAACAAGTGGTACATGACTTAATGATCTAATCAACTATACCCTCCTTAGCTAGACCCCGAAATATAAAGGATAGCAACAATGGATTGGATAAATGGTACCTAATTTGCTGATCTACTCATTTAGAACATATTTAGCTAGACTTTCTATCTCTCATGGTCAGAAACAATTGAGTAGATCATGATACCTTTTGGTAAGGCACAAGTCTCTAATAAATGACACAAGAGTTGAATTACTACTCAGTCTGAACCTCCTGAGCTAAAATCCCCAAATTTGCAGATCAGTAACAATAGATACAATATTAATACCTTTGGCAGAGGCACCAGTCTTCAAAAAATGGTACATGAGTCAATCCTCTAATTAATTAGAACATTGTTAGCTAGACTCCTGAATCTCAAGGTTAGCAAACAATGTTGATACCCTTGTCAGAGGGACCATACTTAAACATATGGTACGTTAGTTAATGCTCTAATTAATTAGACCCTACTTAGCTACACCAATAAATCTCAAGGTCTTTGAGAGGCAATAGTCTTACAAAAAAAAAAAAACAATCAAGAGTTGCTACTCATATCAGAATTATCCTCTTGAAGTAAGACCTTCAAATCGCAAGGTTAGCAGCAATGGAATCAATCGTGACACCTTTTGATGAGGCATTTGTCTCTAATAAACTACATACAAGTTCTAATTTATCAATTAGAACCTAATTTGCTACAGCTATCAAATCTCAATGTTGGAAGCAATGGAATAACTTATGATACCCTTTGTGGAGGCACCAATCTCTAACAAACAGTACACAAGTTCATGCTCTAATTAATTAGAACCTCCTTAACTAGACCCCCAAAACTCAAGGATAGCAACGATGGAGTTGATATTGATAGCCTCTGAGAGGCAACCTTCTCCACCAAAAATAGTATGCCAGATGCTGCTTCTATCAGGTACAACAATCTGGGCTTGGACTCTCAAATTAAAAGGTAAGCAAAAATGGAAGGACTCATGTCATGCTCCAAAAAATGGTACACAAGTAAGTGTTCTAGTCATTTACCGGCTCTTTAGCTAGAAACCCTTAATCTTAACGTCAGCAACAACTGAATGAAACTTGATGCCCTTTGAAAGGCAACAGTATTCTCAAAAATGGTACATTAGTTGCTGCTCCTATGAGACACACATCTTGAGATTGCTTCTTAATGTCAGAAGCAATGGAACGACTCATGATACCCTTTGTGGAGGCATCAGTCTTTAACATAGGGTACACAAGTTAATGCTCTAATTAAAACCCACTAGCTAGTTGTCTAAATCTCAAGGATAGCAACAATGGAGTGGATTTTGATACCCTTTGAGAGGAAAAAGTATCCACAAAAATGTTACAAAGGTTGCTGCTCCTATCAGATACAATGTCCTAAACTAGGACCCTGAAATCTAAATGTCAGCAGCAATGGAACACAAGTTAATACTCTAATTAATTAAAACCCACTAGCTAGTTGTCTAAATCTCAAAGATAGCAACAATGGAGTGGATTTTGATACCCTTTGAGAGGAAAAGGTATCCACAAAAATGTTACAAAGGTTGCTGCTCCTATCAGATACAATGTCCTAAACTAGGACCCTGAAATCTAAATGTCAGCAGCCATGGAATGACTGATAATACCCTTCATGGAGGCATCAGTTTCCAAAAACTGGTTCAGATGTTGCTGCTCTAATCATTCAAAACCTATTTAGCTAGAATGCCTAAATCTCAAGGCCAGCAGCAATTGAGTTGATCGGCATACCCTTTGCAGAGGCACTCGTCTCTAATAAATGGCACACGATATGCTGCTTTCCTCAGACTAAACCTCCTGAGCTAAAATCCCCAAATTGGAAGATCAGTAATAATAGAAACAATGTTGATAAAGACTTTTGCCTCTGCCAAGGTTAACAAGTGGTACATGACTTAATGATCAAATCAACTATACCCTCCTTAGCTAGCCCCCGAAATATAAAGGATAGCAACAATGGATTGGATAAATGGTACCTAATTTGCTGATCTACTCATTTAGAACATATTTAGCTAGACTTTCTATCTCTCAAGGTCAGAAACAATAGAGTAGATCATGATACCTTTTGGTAAGGCACAAGTCTCTAATAAATGACACAAGAGTTGATTTACTACTCAGTCTGAACCTCCTGAGCTAAAATCCCCAAATTTGCAGATCAGTAACAATAGATACAATATTAATACCTTTGGCAGAGGCACCAGTCTTCAAAAAATGGTACATGAGTCAATCCTCTAATTAATTAGAACATTGTTAGCTAGACTCCTGAATCTCAAGGTTAGCAAACAATGTTGATACCCTTGTCAGAGGCACCATACTTAAACATATGGTACGTTAGTTAATGCTCTAATTAATTAGACCCTACTTAGCTACACCAATAAATCTCAAGGTCATTGAGAGGCAATAGTCTTACAAAAAAAAAAAAACAATCAAGAGTTGCTACTCATATCAGATTTATCCTCCTGAAGTAAGACCTTCAAATCGCAAGGTTAGCAGCAATGGAATCAATCGTGACACCTTTTGATGAGGCATTTGTCTCTAATAAACTACATACAAGTTCTAATTTATCAATTAGAACCTAATTTGCTACAGCTATCAAATCTCAATGTTGGAAGCAATGGAATAACTTATGATACCCTTTGTGGAGGCACCAATCTCTAACAAACAGTACACAAGTTCATGCTCTAATTAATTAGAACCTCCTTAACTAGACCCCCAAAACTCAAGGATAGCAACGATGGAGTAGATATTGATAGCCTCTGAGAGGCAACCTTCTCCACCAAAAATAGTATGCCAGATGCTGCTCCTATCAGGTACAACAATCTGAGCTTGGACTCTCAAATTCAAAGGTAAGCATAAATGGAAGGACTCATGTCATGCTCCAAAAAATGGTACACAAGTAAGTGTTCTAGTCATTTACCAGCTCTTTAGCTAGAAACCCTTAATCTTAACGTCAGCAACAACTGCATGAAACTTGATGCCCATTGAAAGGCAACAGTATTCTCAAAAATGGTACATTAGTTGCTGCTCCTATGAGACACACATCTTGAGATTGCTTCTTAATGTCAGAAGCAATGGAACGACTCATGATACCCTTTGTGGAGGCATCAGTCTTTAACATAGGGTACACAAGTTAATGCTCTAATTAAAACCCACTAGCTAGTTGTCTAAATCTCAAGGATAGCAACAATGGAGTGGATTTTGATACCCTTTGAGAGGAAAAAGTATCCACAAAAATGTTACAAAGGTTGCTGCTCCTATCAGATACAATGTCCTAAACTAGGACCCTGAAATCTAAATGTCAGCAGCCATGGAATGACTGATAATACCCTTCATGGAGGCATCAGTTTCCAAAAACTGGTTCAGATGTTGCTGCTCTAATCATTCAAAACCTGTTTAGCTAGAATGCCTAAATCTCAAGGCCAGCAGCAATTGAGTTGATCGGCATACCCTTTGCAGAGGCACTCGTCTCTAATAAATGGCACACGATATGCTGCTTTCCTCAGACTAAACCTCCTGAGCTAAAATCCCCAAATTGGAAGATCAGTAATAATAGAAACAATGTTGATAAAGACTTTTGCCTCTGCCAAGGTTAACAAGTGGTACATGACTTAATGATCTAATCAACTATACCCTCCTTAGCTAGCCCCCGAAATATAAAGGATAGCAACAATGGATTGGATAAATGGTACCTAATTTGCTGATCTACTCATTTAGAACATATTTAGCTAGACTTTCTATCTCTCATGGTCAGAAACAATTGAGTAGATCATGATACCTTTTGGTAAGGCACAAGTCTCTAATAAATGACACAAGAGTTGATTTACTACTCAGTCTGAACCTCCTGAGCTAAAATCCCCAAATTTGCAGATCAGTAACAATAGATACAATATTAATACCTTTGGCAGAGGCACCAGTCTTCAAAAAATGGTACATGAGTCAATCCTCTAATTAATTAGAACATTGTTAGCTAGACTCCTGAATCTCAAGGTTAGCAAACAATGTTGATACCCTTGTCAGAGGCACCATACTTAAACATATGGTACGTTAGTTAATGCTCTAATTAATTAGACCCTACTTAGCTACACCAATAAATCTCAAGGTCTTTGAGAGGCAATAGTCTTACAAAAAAAAAAACAACAATCAAGAGTTGCTACTCATATCAGATTTATCCTCCTGAAGTAAGACCTTCAAATCGCAAGGTTAGCAGCAATGGAATCAATCGTGACACCTTTTGATGAGGCATTTGTCTCTAATAAACTACATACAAGTTCTAATTTATCAATTAGAACCTAATTTGCTACAGCTATCAAATCTCAATGTTGGAAGCAATGGAATAACTTATGATACCCTTTGTGGAGGCACCAATCTCTAACAAACAGTACACAAGTTCATGCTCTAATTAATTAGAACCTCCTTAACTAGACCCCCAAAACTCAAGGATAGCAACGATGGAGTAGATATTGATAGCCTCTGAGAGGCAACCTTCTCCACCAAAAATAGTATGCCAGATGCTGCTCCTATCAGGTACAACAATCTGAGCTTGGACTCTCAAATTCAAAGGTAAGCATAAATGGAAGGACTCATGTCATGCTCCAAAAAATGGTACACAAGTAAGTGTTCTAGTCATTTACCAGCTCTTTAGCTAGAAACCATTAATCTTAACGTCAGCAACAACTGAATGAAACTTGATGCCCATTGAAAGGCAACAGTATTCTCAAAAATGGTACATTAGTTGCTGCTCCTATGAGACACACATCTTGAGATCGCTTTTTAATGTCAGAAGCAATGGAACGACTCATGATACCCTTTGTGGAGGCATCAGTCTTTAACATAGGGTACACAAGTTAATGCTCTAATTAAAACCCACTAGCTAGTTGTCTAAATCTCAAGGATAGCAACAATGGAGTGGATTTTGATACCCTTTGAGAGGAAAAAGTATCCACAAAAATGTTACAAAGGTTGCTGCTCCTATCAGATACAATGTCCTAAACTAGGACCCTGAAATCTAAATGTCAGCAGCCATGGAATGACTGATGATACCCTTCATGGAGGCATCAGTTTCCAAAAACTGGTTCAGATGTTGCTGCTCTAATCATTCAAAACCTTTTTAGCTAGAATGCCTAAATCTCAAGGCCAGCAGCAATTGAGTTGATCGGCATACCCTTTGCAGAGGCACTCGTCTCTAATAAATGGCACACGATATGCTGCTTTACTCAGACTAAACCTCCTGAGCTAAAATCCCCAAATTGGAAGATCAGTAATAATAGAAATAATGTTGATAAAGACTTTTGCCTCTGCCAAGGTTAACAAGTGGTACATGACTTAATGATCTAATCAACTATACCCTCCTTAGCTAGACCCCGAAATATAAAGGATAGCAACATTGGATTGGATAAATGGTACCTAATTTGCTGATCTACTCATTTAGAACATATTTAGCTAGACTTTCTATCTCTCAAGGTCAGAAACAATAGAGTAGATCATGATACCTTTTGGTAAGGCACAAGTCTCTAATAAATGACACAAGAGTTGATTTACTACTCAGTCTGAACCTCCTGATCTAAAATACCCAAATTTGCAGATCAGTAACAATAGATACAATATTAATACCTTTGGCAGAGGCACCAGTCTTCAAAAAATGGTACATGAGTCAATCCTCTAATTAATTAGAACACTGTTAGCTAGACTCCTGAATCTCAAGGTTAGCAAACAATGTTGATACCCTTGTCAGAGGCACCATACTTAAACATATGGTACGTTAGTTAATGCTCTAATTAATTAGACCCTACTTAGCTACACCAATAAATCTCAAGGTCTTTGAGAGGCAATAGTCTTACGAAAAAAAAAAACAATCAAGAGTTGCTACTCATATCAGATTTATCCTCATGAAGTAAGACCTTCAAATCGCAAGGTTAGCAGCAATGGAATCAATCGTGACACCTTTTGATGAGGCATTTGTCTCTAGTAAACTACATACAAGTTCTAATTTATCAATTAGAACCTAATTTGCTACAGCTATCAAATCTCAATGTTGGAAGCAATGGAATAACTTATGATACCCTTTGTGGAGGCACCAATCTCTAACAAACAGTACACAAGTTCATGCTCTAATTAATTAGAACCTCCTTAACTAGACCCCCAAAACTCAAGGATAGCAACGATGGAGTAGATATTGATAGCCTCTGAGAGGCAACCTTCTCCACCAAAAATAGTATGCCAGTTGCTGCTCCTATCAGGTACAACATTCTGAGCTTGGACTCTCAAATTAAAAGGTAAGCATAAATGGAAGGACTCATGTCATGCTCCAAAAAATGGTACACAAGTAAGTGTTCTAGTCATTTACCAGCTCTTTAGCTAGACACCCTTAATCTTAACGTCAGCAACAACTGAATGAAACTTGATGCCCATTGAAAGGCAACAGTATTCTCAAAAATGGTACATTAGTTGCTGCTCCTATGAGACACACATCTTGAGATTGCTTCTTAATGCCATAAGCAATGGAACGGCTCATGATACCCATTGTGGAGGCATCAGTCTTTAACATAGGGTACACAAGTTAATGCTCTAATTAAAACCCACTAGCTAGTTGTCTAAATCTCAAGGATAGCAACAATGGAGTGGATTTTGATACCCTTTGAGAGGAAAAAGTATCCACAAAAATGTTGCAAAGGTTACTGCTCCTATCAGATACAATGTCCTAAACTAGGACCCTGAAATCTAAATGTCAGCAGCCATGGAATGACTGATAATACCCTTCATGGAGGCATCAGTTTCCAAAAACTGGTTCAGATGTTGCTGCTCTAATCATTCAAAACCTATTTAGCTAGAATGCCTAAATCTCAAGGCCAGCAGCAATTGAGTTGATCGGCATACCCTTTGCAGAGGCACTCGTCTCTAGTAAATGGCACACGATATGCTGCTTTCCTCAGACTAAACCTCCTGAGCTAAAATCCCCAAATTGGAAGATCAGTAATAATAGAAACAATGTTGATAAAGACTTTTGCCTCTGCCAAGGTTAACAAGTGGTACATGACTTAATGATCTAATCAACTATACCCTCCTTAGCTAGCCCCCGAAATATAAAGGATAGCAACAATGGATTGGATAAATGGTACCTAATTTGCTGATCTACTCATTTAGAACATATTTAGCTAGACTTTCTATCTCTCCAAGGTCAGAAACAATAGAGTAGATCATGATACCTTTTGGTAAGGCACAAGTCTCTAATAAATGACACAAGAGTTGATTTACTACTCAGTCTGAACCTCCTGAGCTAAAATCCCCAAATTTGCAGATCAGTAACAATAGATACAATATTAATACCTTTGGCAGAGGCACCAGTCTTCAAAAAATGGTACATGAGTCAATCCTCTAATTAATTAGAACATTGTTAGCTAGACTCCTGAATCTCAAGGTTAGCAAACAATGTTGATACCCTTGTCAGAGGCACCATACTTAAACATATGGTACGTTAGTTAATGCTCTAATTAATTAGACCCTACTTAGCTACACCAATAAATCTCAAGGTCTTTGAGAGGCAATAGTCTTACACAAAAAAAACAATCAAGAGTTGCTACTCATATCAGATTTATCCTCCTGAAGTAAGACCTTCAAATCGCAAGGTTAGCAGCAATGGAATCAATCGTGACACCTTTTGATGAGGCATTTGTCTCTAATAAACTACATACAAGTTCTAATTTATCAATTAGAACCTAATTTGCTACAGCTATCAAATCTCAATGTTGGAAGCAATGGAATAACTTATGATACCCTTTGTGGAGGCACCAATCTCTAACAAACAGTACACAAGTTCATGCTCTAATTAATTAGAACCTTTTTAACTAGACCCCCAAAACTCAAGGATAGCAACGATGGAGTTGATATTGATAGCCTCTGAGAGGCAACCTTCTCCACCAAAAATAGTATGCCAGATGCTGCTCCTATCAGGTACAACAATCTGAGCTTGGACTCTCAAATTAAAAGGTAAGCAAAAATGGAAGGACTCATGTCATGCTCCAAAAAATGGTACACAAGTAAGTGTTCTAGTCATTTACCAGCTCTTTAGCTAGAAACCCTTAATCTTAACGTCAGCATCAACTGAATGAAACTTGATGCCCATTGAAAGGCAACAGTATTCTCAAAAATGGTACATTAGTTGCTGCTCCTATGAGACACACATCTTGAGATTGCTTCTTAATGTCAGAAGCAATGGAACGACTCATGATACCCTTTGTGGAGGCATCAGTCTTTAACATAGGGTACACAAGTTAATGCTCTAATTAAAACCCACTAGCTAGTTGTCTAAATCTCAAGGATAGCAACAATGGAGTGGATTTTGATACCCTTTGAGAGGAAAAAGTATCCACAAAAATGTTACAAAGGTTGCTGCTCCTATCAGATACAATGTCCTAAACTAGGACCCTGAAATCTAAATGTCAGCAGCCATGGAATGACTGATGATACCCTTCATGGAGGCATCAGTTTCCAAAAACTGGTTCAGATGTTGCTGCTCTAATCATTCAAAACCTATTTAGCTAGAATGCCTAAATCTCAAGGCCAGCAGCAATTGAGTTGATCGGCATACCCTTTGCAGAGGCACTCGTCTCTAATAAATGGCACACGATATGCTGCTTTCCTCAGACTAAACCTCCTGAGCTAAAAACCCCAAATTGGAAGATCAGTAATAATAGAAACAATGTTGATAAAGTCTTTTGCCTCTGCCAAGGTTAACAAGTGGTACATGACTTAATGATCTAATCAACTATACCCTCCTTAGCTAGACCCCGAAATATAAAGGATAGCAACAATGGATTGGATAAATGGTACCTAATTTGCTGATCTACTCATTTAGAACATATTTAGCTAGACTTTCTATCTCTCATGGTCAGAAACAATTGAGTAGATCATGATACCTTTTGGTAAGGCACAAGTCTCTAATAAATGACACAAGAGTTGAATTACTACTCAGTCTGAACCTCCTGAGCTAAAATCCCCAAATTTGCAGATCAGTAACAATAGATACAATATTAATACCTTTGGCAGAGGCACCAGTCTTCAAAAAATGGTACATGAGTCAATCCTCTAATTAATTAGAACATTGTTAGCTAGACTCCTGAATCTCAAGGTTAGCAAACAATGTTGATACCCTTGTCAGAGGGACCATACTTAAACATATGGTACGTTAGTTAATGCTCTAATTAATTAGACCCTACTTAGCTACACCAATAAATCTCAAGGTCTTTGAGAGGCAATAGTCTTACAAAAAAAAAAAAACAATCAAGAGTTGCTACTCATATCAGAATTATCCTCTTGAAGTAAGACCTTCAAATCGCAAGGTTAGCAGCAATGGAATCAATCGTGACACCTTTTGATGAGGCATTTGTCTCTAATAAACTACATACAAGTTCTAATTTATCAATTAGAACCTAATTTGCTACAGCTATCAAATCTCAATGTTGGAAGCAATGGAATAACTTATGATACCCTTTGTGGAGGCACCAATCTCTAACAAACAGTACACAAGTTCATGCTCTAATTAATTAGAACCTCCTTAACTAGACCCCCAAAACTCAAGGATAGCAACGATGGAGTTGATATTGATAGCCTCTGAGAGGCAACCTTCTCCACCAAAAATAGTATGCCAGATGCTGCTTCTATCAGGTACAACAATCTGGGCTTGGACTCTCAAATTAAAAGGTAAGCAAAAATGGAAGGACTCATGTCATGCTCCAAAAAATGGTACACAAGTAAGTGTTCTAGTCATTTACCGGCTCTTTAGCTAGAAACCCTTAATCTTAACGTCAGCAACAACTGAATGAAACTTGATGCCCTTTGAAAGGCAACAGTATTCTCAAAAATGGTACATTAGTTGCTGCTCCTATGAGACACACATCTTGAGATTGCTTCTTAATGTCAGAAGCAATGGAACGACTCATGATACCCTTTGTGGAGGCATCAGTCTTTAACATAGGGTACACAAGTTAATGCTCTAATTAAAACCCACTAGCTAGTTGTCTAAATCTCAAGGATAGCAACAATGGAGTGGATTTTGATACCCTTTGAGAGGAAAAAGTATCCACAAAAATGTTACAAAGGTTGCTGCTCCTATCAGATACAATGTCCTAAACTAGGACCCTGAAATCTAAATGTCAGCAGCAATGGAACACAAGTTAATACTCTAATTAATTAAAACCCACTAGCTAGTTGTCTAAATCTCAAAGATAGCAACAATGGAGTGGATTTTGATACCCTTTGAGAGGAAAAGGTATCCACAAAAATGTTACAAAGGTTGCTGCTCCTATCAGATACAATGTCCTAAACTAGGACCCTGAAATCTAAATGTCAGCAGCCATGGAATGACTGATAATACCCTTCATGGAGGCATCAGTTTCCAAAAACTGGTTCAGATGTTGCTGCTCTAATCATTCAAAACCTATTTAGCTAGAATGCCTAAATCTCAAGGCCAGCAGCAATTGAGTTGATCGGCATACCCTTTGCAGAGGCACTCGTCTCTAATAAATGGCACACGATATGCTGCTTTCCTCAGACTAAACCTCCTGAGCTAAAATCCCCAAATTGGAAGATCAGTAATAATAGAAACAATGTTGATAAAGACTTTTGCCTCTGCCAAGGTTAACAAGTGGTACATGACTTAATGATCAAATCAACTATACCCTCCTTAGCTAGCCCCCGAAATATAAAGGATAGCAACAATGGATTGGATAAATGGTACCTAATTTGCTGATCTACTCATTTAGAACATATTTAGCTAGACTTTCTATCTCTCAAGGTCAGAAACAATAGAGTAGATCATGATACCTTTTGGTAAGGCACAAGTCTCTAATAAATGACACAAGAGTTGATTTACTACTCAGTCTGAACCTCCTGAGCTAAAATCCCCAAATTTGCAGATCAGTAACAATAGATACAATATTAATACCTTTGGCAGAGGCACCAGTCTTCAAAAAATGGTACATGAGTCAATCCTCTAATTAATTAGAACATTGTTAGCTAGACTCCTGAATCTCAAGGTTAGCAAACAATGTTGATACCCTTGTCAGAGGCACCATACTTAAACATATGGTACGTTAGTTAATGCTCTAATTAATTAGACCCTACTTAGCTACACCAATAAATCTCAAGGTCATTGAGAGGCAATAGTCTTACAAAAAAAAAAAAACAATCAAGAGTTGCTACTCATATCAGATTTATCCTCCTGAAGTAAGACCTTCAAATCGCAAGGTTAGCAGCAATGGAATCAATCGTGACACCTTTTGATGAGGCATTTGTCTCTAATAAACTACATACAAGTTCTAATTTATCAATTAGAACCTAATTTGCTACAGCTATCAAATCTCAATGTTGGAAGCAATGGAATAACTTATGATACCCTTTGTGGAGGCACCAATCTCTAACAAACAGTACACAAGTTCATGCTCTAATTAATTAGAACCTCCTTAACTAGACCCCCAAAACTCAAGGATAGCAACGATGGAGTAGATATTGATAGCCTCTGAGAGGCAACCTTCTCCACCAAAAATAGTATGCCAGATGCTGCTCCTATCAGGTACAACAATCTGAGCTTGGACTCTCAAATTCAAAGGTAAGCATAAATGGAAGGACTCATGTCATGCTCCAAAAAATGGTACACAAGTAAGTGTTCTAGTCATTTACCAGCTCTTTAGCTAGAAACCCTTAATCTTAACGTCAGCAACAACTGCATGAAACTTGATGCCCATTGAAAGGCAACAGTATTCTCAAAAATGGTACATTAGTTGCTGCTCCTATGAGACACACATCTTGAGATTGCTTCTTAATGTCAGAAGCAATGGAACGACTCATGATACCCTTTGTGGAGGCATCAGTCTTTAACATAGGGTACACAAGTTAATGCTCTAATTAAAACCCACTAGCTAGTTGTCTAAATCTCAAGGATAGCAACAATGGAGTGGATTTTGATACCCTTTGAGAGGAAAAAGTATCCACAAAAATGTTACAAAGGTTGCTGCTCCTATCAGATACAATGTCCTAAACTAGGACCCTGAAATCTAAATGTCAGCAGCCATGGAATGACTGATAATACCCTTCATGGAGGCATCAGTTTCCAAAAACTGGTTCAGATGTTGCTGCTCTAATCATTCAAAACCTGTTTAGCTAGAATGCCTAAATCTCAAGGCCAGCAGCAATTGAGTTGATCGGCATACCCTTTGCAGAGGCACTCGTCTCTAATAAATGGCACACGATATGCTGCTTTCCTCAGACTAAACCTCCTGAGCTAAAATCCCCAAATTGGAAGATCAGTAATAATAGAAACAATGTTGATAAAGACTTTTGCCTCTGCCAAGGTTAACAAGTGGTACATGACTTAATGATCTAATCAACTATACCCTCCTTAGCTAGCCCCCGAAATATAAAGGATAGCAACAATGGATTGGATAAATGGTACCTAATTTGCTGATCTACTCATTTAGAACATATTTAGCTAGACTTTCTATCTCTCATGGTCAGAAACAATTGAGTAGATCATGATACCTTTTGGTAAGGCACAAGTCTCTAATAAATGACACAAGAGTTGATTTACTACTCAGTCTGAACCTCCTGAGCTAAAATCCCCAAATTTGCAGATCAGTAACAATAGATACAATATTAATACCTTTGGCAGAGGCACCAGTCTTCAAAAAATGGTACATGAGTCAATCCTCTAATTAATTAGAACATTGTTAGCTAGACTCCTGAATCTCAAGGTTAGCAAACAATGTTGATACCCTTGTCAGAGGCACCATACTTAAACATATGGTACGTTAGTTAATGCTCTAATTAATTAGACCCTACTTAGCTACACCAATAAATCTCAAGGTCTTTGAGAGGCAATAGTCTTACAAAAAAAAAAACAACAATCAAGAGTTGCTACTCATATCAGATTTATCCTCCTGAAGTAAGACCTTCAAATCGCAAGGTTAGCAGCAATGGAATCAATCGTGACACCTTTTGATGAGGCATTTGTCTCTAATAAACTACATACAAGTTCTAATTTATCAATTAGAACCTAATTTGCTACAGCTATCAAATCTCAATGTTGGAAGCAATGGAATAACTTATGATACCCTTTGTGGAGGCACCAATCTCTAACAAACAGTACACAAGTTCATGCTCTAATTAATTAGAACCTCCTTAACTAGACCCCCAAAACTCAAGGATAGCAACGATGGAGTAGATATTGATAGCCTCTGAGAGGCAACCTTCTCCACCAAAAATAGTATGCCAGATGCTGCTCCTATCAGGTACAACAATCTGAGCTTGGACTCTCAAATTCAAAGGTAAGCATAAATGGAAGGACTCATGTCATGCTCCAAAAAATGGTACACAAGTAAGTGTTCTAGTCATTTACCAGCTCTTTAGCTAGAAACCATTAATCTTAACGTCAGCAACAACTGAATGAAACTTGATGCCCATTGAAAGGCAACAGTATTCTCAAAAATGGTACATTAGTTGCTGCTCCTATGAGACACACATCTTGAGATCGCTTTTTAATGTCAGAAGCAATGGAACGACTCATGATACCCTTTGTGGAGGCATCAGTCTTTAACATAGGGTACACAAGTTAATGCTCTAATTAAAACCCACTAGCTAGTTGTCTAAATCTCAAGGATAGCAACAATGGAGTGGATTTTGATACCCTTTGAGAGGAAAAAGTATCCACAAAAATGTTACAAAGGTTGCTGCTCCTATCAGATACAATGTCCTAAACTAGGACCCTGAAATCTAAATGTCAGCAGCCATGGAATGACTGATGATACCCTTCATGGAGGCATCAGTTTCCAAAAACTGGTTCAGATGTTGCTGCTCTAATCATTCAAAACCTTTTTAGCTAGAATGCCTAAATCTCAAGGCCAGCAGCAATTGAGTTGATCGGCATACCCTTTGCAGAGGCACTCGTCTCTAATAAATGGCACACGATATGCTGCTTTACTCAGACTAAACCTCCTGAGCTAAAATCCCCAAATTGGAAGATCAGTAATAATAGAAATAATGTTGATAAAGACTTTTGCCTCTGCCAAGGTTAACAAGTGGTACATGACTTAATGATCTAATCAACTATACCCTCCTTAGCTAGACCCCGAAATATAAAGGATAGCAACATTGGATTGGATAAATGGTACCTAATTTGCTGATCTACTCATTTAGAACATATTTAGCTAGACTTTCTATCTCTCAAGGTCAGAAACAATAGAGTAGATCATGATACCTTTTGGTAAGGCACAAGTCTCTAATAAATGACACAAGAGTTGATTTACTACTCAGTCTGAACCTCCTGATCTAAAATACCCAAATTTGCAGATCAGTAACAATAGATACAATATTAATACCTTTGGCAGAGGCACCAGTCTTCAAAAAATGGTACATGAGTCAATCCTCTAATTAATTAGAACACTGTTAGCTAGACTCCTGAATCTCAAGGTTAGCAAACAATGTTGATACCCTTGTCAGAGGCACCATACTTAAACATATGGTACGTTAGTTAATGCTCTAATTAATTAGACCCTACTTAGCTACACCAATAAATCTCAAGGTCTTTGAGAGGCAATAGTCTTACGAAAAAAAAAAACAATCAAGAGTTGCTACTCATATCAGATTTATCCTCATGAAGTAAGACCTTCAAATCGCAAGGTTAGCAGCAATGGAATCAATCGTGACACCTTTTGATGAGGCATTTGTCTCTAGTAAACTACATACAAGTTCTAATTTATCAATTAGAACCTAATTTGCTACAGCTATCAAATCTCAATGTTGGAAGCAATGGAATAACTTATGATACCCTTTGTGGAGGCACCAATCTCTAACAAACAGTACACAAGTTCATGCTCTAATTAATTAGAACCTCCTTAACTAGACCCCCAAAACTCAAGGATAGCAACGATGGAGTAGATATTGATAGCCTCTGAGAGGCAACCTTCTCCACCAAAAATAGTATGCCAGTTGCTGCTCCTATCAGGTACAACATTCTGAGCTTGGACTCTCAAATTAAAAGGTAAGCATAAATGGAAGGACTCATGTCATGCTCCAAAAAATGGTACACAAGTAAGTGTTCTAGTCATTTACCAGCTCTTTAGCTAGACACCCTTAATCTTAACGTCAGCAACAACTGAATGAAACTTGATGCCCATTGAAAGGCAACAGTATTCTCAAAAATGGTACATTAGTTGCTGCTCCTATGAGACACACATCTTGAGATTGCTTCTTAATGCCATAAGCAATGGAACGGCTCATGATACCCATTGTGGAGGCATCAGTCTTTAACATAGGGTACACAAGTTAATGCTCTAATTAAAACCCACTAGCTAGTTGTCTAAATCTCAAGGATAGCAACAATGGAGTGGATTTTGATACCCTTTGAGAGGAAAAAGTATCCACAAAAATGTTACAAAGGTTGCTGCTCCTATCAGATACAATGTCCTAAACTAGGACCCTGAAATCTAAATGTCAGCAGCAATGGAATGACTGATGATACCCTTCATGGAGGCATCAGTTTCCAAAAACTGGTTCAGATGTTGCTGCTCTAATCATTCAAAACATATTTAGCTAGAATGCCTAAATCTCAAGGCCAGCAGCAATTGAGTTGATCGGCATACCCTTTGCAGAGGCACTCGTCTCTAATAAATGGCACACGATATGCTGCTTTACTCAGACTAAACCTCCTGAGCTAGAATCCTCAAATTGGAAGATCAGTAATAATAGAAATAATGTTGATAAAGAC
The DNA here is from genome assembly GCF_027358695.1 of Spea bombifrons. Lineage (NCBI taxonomy): Eukaryota > Metazoa > Chordata > Amphibia > Anura > Pelobatidae > Spea > Spea bombifrons. Next base: position 12,998,450 of record NC_071090.1, read on the forward strand.
TTTTGCCTCTGCCAAGGTTAATAAGTGGTACATGACTTAATGATCTAATCAACTATACCCTCCTTAGCTAGACCCCGAAATATAAAGGATAGCAACAATGGATTGCATAAATGGTATCTAATTTGCTGATCTACTCATTTAGAACATATTTAGCTAGACTTTCTATCTCTCCAAGGTCAGAAACAATAGAGTAGATCATGATACCTTTTGGTAAGGCACAAGTCTCTAATAAATGACACAAGAGTTGATTTACTACTCAGTCTGAACCTCCTGAGCTAAAATCCCCAAATTTGCAGATCAGTAACAATAGATACACTATTAATACCTTTGGCAGAGGCACCAGTCTTCAAAAAATGGTACATGAGTCAATCCTCTAATTAATTAGAACATTGTTAGCTAGACTCCTGAATCTCAAGGTTAGCAAACAATGTTGATACCCTTGTCAGAGGGACCATACTTAAACATATGGTACGTTAGTTAATGCTCTAATTAATTAGACCCTACTTAGCTACACCAATAAATCTCAAGGTCTTTGAGAGGCAATAGTCTTACAAAAAAAAAAAACAATCAAGAGTTGCTACTCATATCAGATTTATCCTCCTGAAGTAAGACCTTCAAATCGCAAGGTTAGCAGCAATGGAATCAATCGTGACACCTTTTGATGAGGCATTTGTCTCTAATAAACTACATACAAGTTCTAATTTATCAATTAGAACCTAATTTGCTACAGCTATCAAATCTCAATGTTGGAAGCAATGGAATAACTTATGATACCCTTTGTGGCGGCACCAATCTCTAACAAACAGTACACAAGTTCATGCTCTAATTAATTAGAACCTCCTTAACTAGACCCCCAAAACTCAAGGATAGCAACGATGGAGTAGATATTGATAGCCTCTGAGAGGCAACCTTCTCCACCAAAAATAGTATGCCAGATGCTGCTTCTATCAGGTACAACAATCTGAGCTTGGACTCTCAAATTAAAAGGTAAGCAAAAATGGAAGGACTCATGTCATGCTCCAAAAAATGGTACACAAGTAAGTGTTCTAGTCATTTACCAGCTCTTTAGCTAGAAACCCTTAATCTTAACGTCAGCAACAACTGAATGAAACTTGATGCCCTTTGAAAGGCAACAGTATTCTCAAAAATGGTACATTAGTTGCTGCTCCTATGAGACACACATCTTGAGATTGCTTCTTAATGTCAGAAGCAATGGAACGACTCATGATACCCTTTGTGGAGGCATCAGTCTTTAACATAGAGTACACAAGTTAATGCTCTAATTAAAACCCACTAGCTAGTTGTCTAAATCTCAAGGATAGCAACAATGGAGTGGATTTTGATACCCTTTGAGAGGAAAAAGTTTCCACAAAAATGTTACAAAGGTTGCTGCTCCTATCAGATACAATGTCCTAAACTAGGACCCTGAAATCTAAATGTCAGCAGCAATGGAACACAAGTTAATACTCTAATTAATTAAAACCCACTAGCTAGTTGTCTAAATCTCAAGGATAGCAACAATGGAGTGGATTTTGATACCCTTTGAGAGGAAAAAGTATCCACAAAAATGTTACAAAGGTTGCTGCTCCTATCAGATACAATGTCCTAAACTAGGACCCTGAAATCTAAATGTCAGCAGCAATGGAACACAAGTTAATACTCTAATTAATTAAAACCCACTAGCTAGTTGTCTAAATCTCAAAGATAGCAACAATGGAGTGGATTTTGATACCCTTTGAGAGGAAAAGGTATCCACAAAAATGTTACAAAGGTTGCTGCTCCTATCAGATACAATGTCCTAAACTAGGACCCTGAAATCTAAATGTCAGCAGCCATGGAATGACTGATAATACCCTTCATGGAGGCATCAGTTTCCAAAAACTGGTTCAGATGTTGCTGCTCTAATCATTCAAAACCTATTTAGCTAGAATGCCTAAATCTCAAGGCCAGCAGCAATTGAGTTGATCGGCATACCCTTTGCAGAGGCACTCGTCTCTAATAAATGGCACACGATATGCTGCTTTCCTCAGACTAAACCTCCTGAGCTAAAATCCCCAAATTGGAAGATCAGTAATAATAGAAACAATGTTGATAAAGACTTTTGCCTCTGCCAAGGTTAACAAGTGGTACATGACTTAATGATCTAATCAACTATACCCTCCTTAGCTAGCCCCCGAAATATAAAGGATAGCAACAATGGATTGGATAAATGGTACCTAATTTGCTGATCTACTCATTTAGAACATATTTAGCTAGACTTTCTATCTCTCAAGGTCAGAAACAATAGAGTAGATCATGATACCTTTTGGTAAGGCACAAGTCTCTAATAAATGACACAAGAGTTGATTTACTACTCAGTCTGAACCTCCTGAGCTAAAATCCCCAAATTTGCAGATCAGTAACAATAGATACAATATTAATACCTTTGGCAGAGGCACCAGTCTTCAAAAAATGGTACATGAGTCAATCCTCTAATTAATTAGAACATTGTTAGCTAGACTCCTGAATCTCAAGGTTAGCAAACAATGTTGATACCCTTGTCAGAGGCACCATACTTAAACATATGGTACGTTAGTTAATGCTCTAATTAATTAGACCCTACTTAGCTACACCAATAAATCTCAAGTTCTTTGAGAGGCAATAGTCTTACAAAAAAAAAAAAACAATCAAGAGTTGCTACTCATATCAGATTTATCCTCCTGAAGTAAGACCTTCAAATCGCAAGGTTAGCAGCAATGGAATCAATCGTGACACCTTTTGATGAGGCATTTGTCTCTAATAAACTACATACAAGTTCTAATTTATCAATTAGAACCTAATTTGCTACAGCTATCAAATCTCAATGTTGGAAGCAATGGAATAACTTATGATACCCTTTGTGGAGGCACCAATCTCTAACAAACAGTACACAAGTTCATGCTCTAATTAATTAGAACCTCCTTAACTAGACCCCCAAAACTCAAGGATAGCAACGATGGAGTAGATATTGATAGCCTCTGAGAGGCAACCTTCTCCACCAAAAATAGTATGCCAGATGCTGCTCCTATCAGGTACAACAATCTGAGCTTGGACTCTCAAATTCAAAGGTAAGCATAAATGGAAGGACTCATGTCATGCTCCAAAAAATGGTACACAAGTAAGTGTTCTAGTCATTTACCAGCTCTTTAGCTAGAAACCCTTAATCTTAACGTCAGCAACAACTGCATGAAACTTGATGCCCATTGAAAGGCAACAGTATTCTCAAAAATGGTACATTAGTTGCTGCTCCTATGAGACACACATCTTGAGATTGCTTCTTAATGTCAGAAGCAATGGAACGACTCATGATACCCTTTGTGGAGGCATCAGTCTTTAACATAGGGTACACAAGTTAATGCTCTAATTAAAACCCACTAGCTAGTTGTCTAAATCTCAAGGATAGCAACAATGGAGTGGATTTTGATACCCTTTGAGAGGAAAAAGTATCCACAAAAATGTTACAAAGGTTGCTGCTCCTATCAGATACAATGTCCTAAACTAGGACCCTGAAATCTAAATGTCAGCAGCCATGGAATGACTGATAATACCCTTCATGGAGGCATCAGTTTCCAAAAACTGGTTCAGATGTTGCTGCTCTAATCATTCAAAACCTGTTTAGCTAGAATGCCTAAATCTCAAGGCCAGCAGCAATTGAGTTGATCGGCATACCCTTTGCAGAGGCACTCGTCTCTAATAAATGGCACACGATATGCTGCTTTCCTCAGACTAAACCTCCTGAGCTAAAATCCCCAAATTGGAAGATCAGTAATAATAGAAACAATGTTGATAAAGACTTTTGCCTCTGCCAAGGTTAACAAGTGGTACATGACTTAATGATCTAATCAACTATACCCTCCTTAGCTAGCCCCCGAAATATAAAGGATAGCAACAATGGATTGGATAAATGGTACCTAATTTGCTGATCTACTCATTTAGAACATATTTAGCTAGACTTTCTATCTCTCATGGTCAGAAACAATTGAGTAGATCATGATACCTTTTGGTAAGGCACAAGTCTCTAATAAATGACACAAGAGTTGATTTACTACTCAGTCTGAACCTCCTGAGCTAAAATCCCCAAATTTGCAGATCAGTAACAATAGATACAATATTAATACCTTTGGCAGAGGCACCAGTCTTCAAAAAATGGTACATGAGTCAATCCTCTAATTAATTAGAACATTGTTAGCTAGACTCCTGAATCTCAAGGTTAGCAAACAATGTTGATACCCTTGTCAGAGGCACCATACTTAAACATATGGTACGTTAGTTAATGCTCTAATTAATTAGACCCTACTTAGCTACACCAATAAATCTCAAGGTCTTTGAGAGGCAATAGTCTTACAAAAAAAAAACAACAATCAAGAGTTGCTACTCATATCAGATTTATCCTCCTGAAGTAAGACCTTCAAATCGCAAGGTTAGCAGCAATGGAATCAATCGTGACACCTTTTGATGAGGCATTTGTCTCTAATAAACTACATACAAGTTCTAATTTATCAATTAGAACCTAATTTGCTACAGCTATCAAATCTCAATGTTGGAAGCAATGGAATAACTTATGATACCCTTTGTGGAGGCACCAATCTCTAACAAACAGTACACAAGTTCATGCTCTAATTAATTAGAACCTCCTTAACTAGACCCCCAAAACTCAAGGATAGCAACGATGGAGTAGATATTGATAGCCTCTGAGAGGCAACCTTCTCCACCAAAAATAGTATGCCAGATGCTGCTCCTATCAGGTACAACAATCTGAGCTTGGACTCTCAAATTCAAAGGTAAGCATAAATGGAAGGACTCATGTCATGCTCCAAAAAATGGTACACAAGTAAGTGTTCTAGTCATTTACCAGCTCTTTAGCTAGAAACCATTAATCTTAACGTCAGCAACAACTGAATGAAACTTGATGCCCATTGAAAGGCAACAGTATTCTCAAAAATGGTACATTAGTTGCTGCTCCTATGAGACACACATCTTGAGATCGCTTTTTAATGTCAGAAGCAATGGAACGACTCATGATACCCTTTGTGGAGGCATCAGTCTTTAACATAGGGTACACAAGTTAATGCTCTAATTAAAACCCACTAGCTAGTTGTCTAAATCTCAAGGATAGCAACAATGGAGTGGATTTTGATACCCTTTGAGAGGAAAAAGTATCCACAAAAATGTTACAAAGGTTGCTGCTCCTATCAGATACAATGTCCTAAACTAGGACCCTGAAATCTAAATGTCAGCAGCCATGGAATGACTGATGATACCCTTCATGGAGGCATCAGTTTCCAAAAACTGGTTCAGATGTTGCTGCTCTAATCATTCAAAACCTTTTTAGCTAGAATGCCTAAATCTCAAGGCCAGCAGCAATTGAGTTGATCGGCATACCCTTTGCAGAGGCACTCGTCTCTAATAAATGGCACACGATATGCTGCTTTACTCAGACTAAACCTCCTGAGCTAAAATCCCCAAATTGGAAGATCAGTAATAATAGAAATAATGTTGATAAAGACTTTTGCCTCTGCCAAGGTTAACAAGTGGTACATGACTTAATGATCTAATCAACTATACCCTCCTTAGCTAGACCCCGAAATATAAAGGATAGCAACATTGGATTGGATAAATGGTACCTAATTTGCTGATCTACTCATTTAGAACATATTTAGCTAGACTTTCTATCTCTCAAGGTCAGAAACAATAGAGTAGATCATGATACCTTTTGGTAAGGCACAAGTCTCTAATAAATGACACAAGAGTTGATTTACTACTCAGTCTGAACCTCCTGATCTAAAATACCCAAATTTGCAGATCAGTAACAATAGATACAATATTAATACCTTTGGCAGAGGCACCAGTCTTCAAAAAATGGTACATGAGTCAATCCTCTAATTAATTAGAACACTGTTAGCTAGACTCCTGAATCTCAAGGTTAGCAAACAATGTTGATACCCTTGTCAGAGGCACCATACTTAAACATATGGTACGTTAGTTAATGCTCTAATTAATTAGACCCTACTTAGCTACACCAATAAATCTCAAGGTCTTTGAGAGGCAATAGTCTTACGAAAAAAAAAAACAATCAAGAGTTGCTACTCATATCAGATTTATCCTCATGAAGTAAGACCTTCAAATCGCAAGGTTAGCAGCAATGGAATCAATCGTGACACCTTTTGATGAGGCATTTGTCTCTAGTAAACTACATACAAGTTCTAATTTATCAATTAGAACCTAATTTGCTACAGCTATCAAATCTCAATGTTGGAAGCAATGGAATAACTTATGATACCCTTTGTGGAGGCACCAATCTCTAACAAACAGTACACAAGTTCATGCTCTAATTAATTAGAACCTCCTTAACTAGACCCCCAAAACTCAAGGATAGCAACGATGGAGTAGATATTGATAGCCTCTGAGAGGCAACCTTCTCCACCAAAAATAGTATGCCAGTTGCTGCTCCTATCAGGTACAACATTCTGAGCTTGGACTCTCAAATTAAAAGGTAAGCATAAATGGAAGGACTCATGTCATGCTCCAAAAAATGGTACACAAGTAAGTGTTCTAGTCATTTACCAGCTCTTTAGCTAGACACCCTTAATCTTAACGTCAGCAACAACTGAATGAAACTTGATGCCCATTGAAAGGCAACAGTATTCTCAAAAATGGTACATTAGTTGCTGCTCCTATGAGACACACATCTTGAGATTGCTTCTTAATGCCATAAGCAATGGAACGGCTCATGATACCCATTGTGGAGGCATCAGTCTTTAACATAGGGTACACAAGTTAATGCTCTAATTAAAACCCACTAGCTAGTTGTCTAAATCTCAAGGATAGCAACAATGGAGTGGATTTTGATACCCTTTGAGAGGAAAAAGTATCCACAAAAATGTTACAAAGGTTGCTGCTCCTATCAGATACAATGTCCTAAACTAGGACCCTGAAATCTAAATGTCAGCAGCAATGGAATGACTGATGATACCCTTCATGGAGGCATCAGTTTCCAAAAACTGGTTCAGATGTTGCTGCTCTAATCATTCAAAACATATTTAGCTAGAATGCCTAAATCTCAAGGCCAGCAGCAATTGAGTTGATCGGCATACCCTTTGCAGAGGCACTCGTCTCTAATAAATGGCACACGATATGCTGCTTTACTCAGACTAAACCTCCTGAGCTAGAATCCTCAAATTGGAAGATCAGTAATAATAGAAATAATGTTGATAAAGACTTTTGCCTCTGCCAAGGTTAATAAGTGGTACATGACTTAATGATCTAATCAACTATACCCTCCTTAGCTAGACCCCGAAATATAAAGGATAGCAACAATGGATTGCATAAATGGTATCTAATTTGCTGATCTACTCATTTAGAACATATTTAGCTAGACTTTCTATCTCTCCAAGGTCAGAAACAATAGAGTAGATCATGATACCTTTTGGTAAGGCACAAGTCTCTAATAAATGACACAAGAGTTGATTTACTACTCAGTCTGAACCTCCTGAGCTAAAATCCCCAAATTTGCAGATCAGTAACAATAGATACAATATTAATACCTTTGGCAGAGGCACCACTCTTCAAAAAATGGTACATGAGTCAATCCTCTAATTAATTAGAACATTGTTAGCTAGACTCCTGAATCTCAAGGTTAGCAAACAATGTTGATACCCTTGGCAGAGGGACCATACTTAAACATATGGTACGTTAGTTAATGCTCTAATTAATTAGACCCTACTTAGCTACACCAATAAATCTCAAGGTCTTTGAGAGGCAATAGTCTTACAAAAAAAAAAACAATCAAGAGTTGCTACTCATATCAGATTTATCCTCCTGAAGTAAGACCTTCAAATCGCAAGGTTAGCAGCAATGGAATCAATCGTGACACCTTTTGATGAGGCATTTGTCTCTAATAAACTACATACAAGTTCTAATTTATCAATTAGAACCTAATTTGCTACAGCTATCAAATCTCAATGTTGGAAGCAATGGAATAACTTATGATACCCTTTGTGGAGGCACCAATCTCTAACAAACAGTACACAAGTTCATGCTCTAATTAATTAGAACCTCCTTAACTAGACCCCCAAAACTCAAGGATAGCAACGATGGAGTTGATATTGATAGCCTCTGAGAGGCAACCTTCTCCACCAAAAATAGTATGCCAGATGCTGCTTCTATCAGGTACAACAATCTGAGCTTGGACTCTCAAATTAAAAGGTAAGCAAAAATGGAAGGACTCATGTCATGCTCCAAAAAATGGTACACAAGTAAGTGTTCTAGTCATTTAAAAAGCTCTTTAGCTAGAAACCCTTAATCTTAACGTCAGCAACAACTGAATGAAACTTGATGCCCTTTGAAAGGCAACAGTATTCTCAAAAATGGTACATTAGTTGCTGCTCCTATGAGACACACATCTTGAGATTGCTTCTTAATGTCAGAAGCAATGGAACGACTCATGATACCCTTTGTGGAGGCATCAGTCTTTAACATAGGGTACACAAGTTAATGCTCTAATTAAAACCCACTAGCTAGTTGTCTAAATCTTAAGGATAGCAACAATGGAGTGGATTTTGATACCCTTTGAGAGGAAAAAGTATCCACAAAAATGTTACAAAGGTTGCTGCTCCTATCAGATACAATGTCCTAAACTAGGACCCTGAAATCTAAATGTCAGCAGCCATGGAATGACTGATGATACCCTTCATGGAGGCATCAGTTTCCAAAAACTGGTTCAGATGTTGCTGCTCTAATCATTCAAAACCTATTTAGCTAGAATGCCTAAATCTCAAGGCCAGCAGCAATTGAGTTGATCGGCATACCCTTTGCAGAGGCACTCGTCTCTAATAAATGGCACACGATATGCTGCTTTCCTCAGACTAAACCTCCTGAGCTAAAAACCCCAAATTGGAAGATCAGTAATAATAGAAACAATGTTGATAAAGTCTTTTGCCTCTGCCAAGGTTAACAAGTGGTACATGACTTAATGATCTAATCAACTATACCCTCCTTAGCTAGCCCCCGAAATATAAAGGATAGCAACAATGGATTGGATAAATGGTACCTAATTTGCTGATCTACTCATTTAGAACATATTTATCTAGACTTTCGATTTCTCAAGGTCAGAAACAATAGAGTAGATCATGATACCTTTTGGTAAGGCACAAGTCTCTAATAAATGACACAAGAGTTGATTTACAACTCAGTCTGAACCTCCTTAGCTAAAATCCCCAAATTTGCAGATCAGTAACAATAGATACAATATTAATACCTTTGGCAGAGGCACCAGTCTTCAAAAAATGGTACATGAGTCAATCCTCGAAATAATTAGAACATTGTTAGCTAGACTCCTGAATCTCAAGGTTAGCAAACAATGTTGATACCCTTGTCAGAGGCACCATACTTAAACATATGGTACGTTAGTTAATGCTCTAATTAATTAGACCCTACTTAGCTACACCAATAAATCTCAAGGTCTTTGAGAGGCAATAGTCTTACAAAAAAAAAAAACAAACAATCGAGAGTTGCTACTCATATCAGATTTATCCTCCTGAAGTAAGAACTTCAAATCGCAAGGTTAGCAGCAATGGAATCAATCGTGACACCTTTTGATGAGGCATTTGTCTCTAATAAACTACATACAAGTTCTAATTTATCAATTAGAACCTAATTTGCTACAGCTATCAAATCTCAATGTTGGAAGCAATGGAATAACTTATGATACCCTTTGTGGAGGCACCAATCTCTAACAAACAGTACACAAGTTCATGCTCTAATTAATTAGAACCTCCTTAACTAGACCCCCAAAACTCAAGGATAGCAACGATGGAGTTGATATTGATAGCCTCTGAGAGGCAACCTTCTCCACCAAAAATAGTATGCCAGATGCTGCTTCTATCAGGTACAACAATCTGGGCTTGGACTCTCAAATTAAAAGGTAAGCAAAAATGGAAGGACTCATGTCATGCTCCAAAAAATGGTACACAAGTAAGTGTTCTAGTCATTTACCGGCTCTTTAGCTAGAAACCCTTAATCTTAACGTCAGCAACAACTGAATGAAACTTGATGCCCTTTGAAAGGCAACAGTATTCTCAAAAATGGTACATTAGTTGCTGCTCCTATGAGACACACATCTTGAGATTGCTTCTTAATGTCAGAAGCAATGGAACGACTCATGATACCCTTTGTGGAGGCATCAGTCTTTAACATAGGGTACACAAGTTAATGCTCTAATTAAAACCCACTAGCTAGTTGTCTAAATCTCAAGGATAGCAACAATGGAGTGGATTTTGATACCCTTTGAGAGGAAAAAGTATCCACAAAAATGTTACAAAGGTTGCTGCTCCTATCAGATACAATGTCCTAAACTAGGACCCTGAAATCTAAATGTCAGCAGCAATGGAACACAAGTTAATACTCTAATTAATTAAAACCCACTAGCTAGTTGTCTAAATCTCAAAGATAGCAACAATGGAGTGGATTTTGATACCCTTTGAGAGGAAAAGGTATCCACAAAAATGTTACAAAGGTTGCTGCTCCTATCAGATACAATGTCCTAAACTAGGACCCTGAAATCTAAATGTCAGCAGCCATGGAATGACTGATAATACCCTTCATGGAGGCATCAGTTTCCAAAAACTGGTTCAGATGTTGCTGCTCTAATCATTCAAAACCTATTTAGCTAGAATGCCTAAATCTCAAGGCCAGCAGCAATTGAGTTGATCGGCATACCCTTTGCAGAGGCACTCGTCTCTAATAAATGGCACACGATATGCTGCTTTCCTCAGACTAAACCTCCTGAGCTAAAATCCCCAAATTGGAAGATCAGTAATAATAGAAACAATGTTGATAAAGACTTTTGCCTCTGCCAAGGTTAACAAGTGGTACATGACTTAATGATCTAATCAACTATACCCTCCTTAGCTAGCCCCCGAAATATAAAGGATAGCAACAATGGATTGGATAAATGGTACCTAATTTGCTGATCTACTCATTTAGAACATATTTAGCTAGACTTTCTATCTCTCAAGGTCAGAAACAATAGAGTAGATCATGATACCTTTTGGTAAGGCACAAGTCTCTAATAAATGACACAAGAGTTGATTTACTACTCAGTCTGAACCTCCTGAGCTAAAATCCCCAAATTTGCAGATCAGTAACAATAGATACAATATTAATACCTTTGGCAGAGGCACCAGTCTTCAAAAAATGGTACATGAGTCAATCCTCTAATTAATTAGAACATTGTTAGCTAGACTCCTGAATCTCAAGGTTAGCAAACAATGTTGATACCCTTGTCAGAGGCACCATACTTAAACATATGGTACGTTAGTTAATGCTCTAATTAATTAGACCCTACTAAGCTACACCAATAAATCTCAAGGTCTTTGAGAGGCAATAGTCTTACAAAAAAAAAAAACAATCAAGAGTTGCTACTCATATCAGATTTATCCTCCTGAAGTAAGACCTTCAAATCGCAAGGTTAGCAGCAATGGAATCAATCGTGACACCTTTTGATGAGGCATTTGTCTCTAATAAACTACATACAAGTTCTAATTTATCAATTAGAACCTAATTTGCTACAGCTATCAAATCTCAATGTTGGAAGCAATGGAATAACTTTTGATACCCTTTGTGGCGGCACCAATCTCTAACAAACAGTACACAAGTTCATGCTCTAATTAATTAGAACCTCCTTAACTAGACCCCCAAAACTCAAGGATAGCAACGATGGAGTAGATATTGATAGCCTCTGAGAGGCAACCTTCTCCACCAAAAATAGTATGCCAGATGCTGCTCCTATCAGGTACAACAATCTGAGCTTGGACTCTCAAATTCAAAGGTAAGCATAAATGGAAGGACTCATGTCATGCTCCAAAAAATGGTACACAAGTAAGTGTTCTAGTCATTTAAAAAGCTCTTTAGCTAGAAACCCTTAATCTTAACGTCAGCAACAACTGAATGAAACTTGATGCCCTTTGAAAGGCAACAGTATTCTCAAAAATGGTACATTAGTTGCTGCTCCTATGAGACACACATCTTGAGATTGCTTCTTAATGTCAGAAGCAATGGAACGACTCATGATACCCTTTGTGGAGGCATCAGTCTTTAACATAGGGTACACAAGTTAATGCTCTAATTAAAACCCACTAGCTAGTTGTCTAAATCTTAAGGATAGCAACAATGGAGTGGATTTTGATACCCTTTGAGAGGAAAAAGTATCCACAAAAATGTTACAAAGGTTGCTGCTCCTATCAGATACAATGTCCTAAACTAGGACCCTGAAATCTAAATGTCAGCAGCCATGGAATGCCTGATGATACCCTTCATGGAGGCATCAGTTTCCAAAAACTGGTTCAGATGTTGCTGCTCTAATCATTCAAAACCTATTTAGCTAGAATGCCTAAATCTCAAGGCCAGCAGCAATTGAGTTGATCGGCATACCCTTTGCAGAGGCACTCGTCTCTAATAAATGGCACACGATATGCTGCTTTCCTCAGACTAAACCTCCTGAGCTAAAAACCCCAAATTGGAAGATCAGTAATAATAGAAACAATGTTGATAAAGTCTTTTGCCTCTGCCAAGGTTAACAAGTGGTACATGACTTAATGATCTAATCAACTATACCCTCCTTAGCTAGCCCCCGAAATATAAAGGATAGCAACAATGGATTGGATAAATGGTACCTAATTTGCTGATCTACTCATTTAGAACATATTTATCTAGACTTTCGATTTCTCAAGGTCAGAAACAATAGAGTAGATCATGATACCTTTTGGTAAGGCACAAGTCTCTAATAAATGACACAAGAGTTGATTTACAACTCAGTCTGAACCTCCTTAGCTAAAATCCCCAAATTTGCAGATCAGTAACAATAGATACAATATTAATACCTTTGGCAGAGGCACCAGTCTTCAAAAAATGGTACATGAGTCAATCCTCGAAATAATTAGAACATTGTTAGCTAGACTCCTGAATCTCAAGGTTAGCAAACAATGTTGATACCCTTGTCAGAGGCACCATACTTAAACATATGGTACGTTAGTTAATGCTCTAATTAATTAGACCCTACTTAGCTACACCAATAAATCTCAAGGTCTTTGAGAGGCAATAGTCTTACAAAAAAAAAAACAAACAATCGAGAGTTGCTACTCATATCAGATTTATCCTCCTGAAGTAAGAACTTCAAATCGCAAGGTTAGCAGCAATGGAATCAATCGTGACACCTTTTGATGAGGCATTTGTCTCTAATAAACTACATACAAGTTCTAATTTATCAATTAGAACCTAATTAGCTACAGCTATCAAATCTCAATGTTGGAAGCAATGGAATAACTTATGATACCCTTTGTGGAGGCACCAATCTCTAACAAACAGTACACAAGTTCATGCTCTAATTAATTAGAACCTCCTTAACTAGACCCCCAAAACTCAAGGATTGCAACGATGGAGTTGATATTGATAGCCTCTGAGAGGCAACCTTCTCCACCAAAAATAGTATGCCAGAAGCTGCTCCTGTCAAGTACAACAATCTGAGCTTGGACTCTCAAATTCAAAGGTAAGCATAAATGGAAGGACTCATGTCATGCTCCAAAAAATGGTACACAAGTAAGTGTTCTAGTCATTTACCAGCTCTTTAGCTAGAAACCCTTAATCTTAACATCAGTAACAACTGAATGAAACTTGATGCCCTTTGAAAGGCAACAGTATTCTCAAAAATGGTACATTAGTTGTTGCTCCTATGAGACACACATCTTGAGATTGCTTCTTAATGTCAGATGCAATGGAACGACTCATGATACCGTTTGTGGAGGCATCAGTCTTTAACATAGGGTACACAAGTTAATGCTCTAATTAAAACCCACTAGCTAGTTGTCTAAATCTCAAGGATAGCAACAATGGAGTGGATTTTGATACCCTTTGAGAGGAAAAAGTATCCACAAAAATGTTACAAAGGTTGCTGCTCCTATCAGATACAATGTCCTAAACTAGGACCCTGAAATCTAAATGTCAGCAGCCATGGAATGACTGATAATACCCTTCATGGAGGCATCAGTTTCCAAAAACTGGTTCAGATGTTGCTGCTCTAATCATTCAAAACCTATTTAGCTAGAATGCCTAAATCTCAAGGCCAGCAGCAATTGAGTTGATCGGCATACCCTTTGCAGAGGCACTCGTCTCTAATAAATGGCACACGATATGCTGCTTTCCTCAGACTAAACCTCCTGAGCTAAAATCCCCAAATTGGAAGATCAGTAATAATAGAAACAATGTTGATAAAGACTTTTGCCTCTGCCAAGGTTAACAAGTGGTACATGACTTAATGATCTAATCAACTATACCCTCCTTAGCTAGCCCCCGAAATATAAAGGATAGCAACAATGGATTGGATAAATGGTACCTAATTTGCTGATCTACTCATTTAGAACATATTTAGCTAGACTTTCTATCTCTCATGGTCAGAAACAATTGAGTAGATCATGATACCTTTTGGTAAGGCACAAGTCTCTAATAAATGACACAAGAGTTGATTTACTACTCAGTCTGAACCTCCTGAGCTAAAATCCCCAAATTTGCAGATCAGTAACAATAGATACAATATTAATACCTTTGGCAGAGGCACCAGTCTTCAAAAAATGGTACATGAGTCAATCCTCTAATTAATTAGAACATTGTTAGCTAGACTCCTGAATCTCAAGGTTAGCAAACAATGTTGATACCCTTGTCAGAGGCACCATACTTAAACATATGGTACGTTAGTTAATGCTCTAATTAATTAGACTCTACTTAGCTACACCAATAAATCTCAAGGTCTTTGAGAGGCAATAGTCTTACACAAAAAAAACAATCAAGAGTTGCTACTCATATCAGATTTATCCTCCTGAAGTAAGACCTTCAAATCGCAAGGTTAGCAGCAATGGAATCAATCGTGACACCTTTTGATGAGGCATTTGTCTCTAATAAACTACATACAAGTTCTAATTTATCAATTAGAACCTAATTTGCTACAGCTATCAAATCTCAATGTTGGAAGCAATGGAATAACTTATGATACCCTTTGTGGAGGCACCAATCTCTAACAAACAGTACACAAGTTCATGCTCTAATTAATTAGAACCTCCTTAACTAGACCCCCAAAACTCAAGGATAGCAACGATGGAGTTGATATTGATAGCCTCTGAGAGGCAACCTTCTCCACCAAAAATAGTATGCCAGATGCTGCTCCTATCAGGTACAACAATCTGAGCTTGGACTCTCAAATTAAAAGGTAAGCAAAAATGGAAGGACTCATGTCATGCTCCAAAAAATGGTACACAAGTAAGTGTTCTAGTCATTTACCAGCTCTTTAGCTAGAAACCCTTAATCTTAACGTCAGCAACAACTGAATGAAACTTGATGCCCATTGAAAGGCAACAGTATTCTCAAAAATGGTACATTAGTTGCTGCTCCTATGAGACACACATCTTGAGATTGCTTCTTAATGTCAGAAGCAATGGAACGACTCATGATACCCTTTGTGGAGGCATCAGTCTTTAACATAGGGTACACAAGTTAATGCTCTAATTAAAACCCACTAGCTAGTTGTCTAAATCTCAAGGATAGCAACAATGGAGTGGATTTTGATACCCTTTGAGAGGAAAAAGTATCCACAAAAATGTTACAAAGGTTGCTGCTCCTATCAGATACAATGTCCTAAACTAGGACCCTGAAATCTAAATGTCAGCAGCCATGGAATGACTGATAATACCCTTCATGGAGGCATCAGTTTCCAAAAACTGGTTCAGATGTTGCTGCTCTAATCATTCAAAACCTGTTTAGCTAGAATGCCTAAATCTCAAGGCCAGCAGCAATTGAGTTGATCGGCATACCCTTTGCAGAGGCACTCGTCTCTAATAAATGGCACACGATATGCTGCTTTCCTCAGACTAAACCTCCTGAGCTAAAATCCCCAAATTGGAAGATCAGTAATAATAGAAACAATGTTGATAAAGACTTTTGCCTCTGCCAAGGTTAACAAGTGGTACATGACTTAATGATCTAATCAACTATACCCTCCTTAGCTAGCCCCCGAAATATAAAGGATAGCAACAATGGATTGGATAAATGGTACCTAATTTGCTGATCTACTCATTTAGAACATATTTAGCTAGACTTTCTATCTCTCATGGTCAGAAACAATTGAGTAGATCATGATACCTTTTGGTAAGGCACAAGTCTCTAATAAATGACACAAGAGTTGATTTACTACTCAGTCTGAACCTCCTGAGCTAAAATCCCCAAATTTGCAGATCAGTAACAATAGATACAATATTAATACCTTTGGCAGAGGCACCAGTCTTCAAAAAATGGTACATGAGTCAATCCTCTAATTAATTAGAACATTGTTAGCTAGACTCCTGAATCTCAAGGTTAGCAAACAATGTTGATACCCTTGTCAGAGGCACCATACTTAAACATATGGTACGTTAGTTAATGCTCTAATTAATTAGACCCTACTTAGCTACACCAATAAATCTCAAGGTCTTTGAGAGGCAATAGTCTTACAAAAAAAAAAACAACAATCAAGAGTTGCTACTCATATCAGATTTATCCTCCTGAAGTAAGACCTTCAAATCGCAAGGTTAGCAGCAATGGAATCAATCGTGACACCTTTTGATGAGGCATTTGTCTCTAATAAACTACATACAAGTTCTAATTTATCAATTAGAACCTAATTTGCTACAGCTATCAAATCTCAATGTTGGAAGCAATGGAATAACTTATGATACCCTTTGTGGAGGCACCAATCTCTAACAAACAGTACACAAGTTCATGCTCTAATTAATTAGAACCTCCTTAACTAGACTCCCAAAACTCAAGGATAGCAACGATGGAGTAGATATTGATAGCCTCTGAGAGGCAACCTTCTCCACCAAAAATAGTATGCCAGATGCTGCTCCTATCAGGTACAACAATCTGAGCTTGGACTCTCAAATTCAAAGGTAAGCATAAATGGAAGGACTCATGTCATGCTCCAAAAAATGGTACACAAGTAAGTGTTCTAGTCATTTACCAGCTCTTTAGCTAGAAACCATTAATCTTAACGTCAGCAACAACTGAATGAAACTTGATGCCCATTGAAAGGCAACAGTATTCTCAAAAATGGTACATTAGTTGCTGCTCCTATGAGACACACATCTTGAGATCGCTTTTTAATGTCAGAAGCAATGGAACGACTCATGATACCCTTTGTGGAGGCATCAGTCTTTAACATAGGGTACACAAGTTAATGCTCTAATTAAAACCCACTAGCTAGTTGTCTAAATCTCAAGGATAGCAACAATGGAGTGGATTTTGATACCCTTTGAGAGGAAAAAGTATCCACAAAAATGTTACAAAGGTTGCTGCTCCTATCAGATACAATGTCCTAAACTAGGACCCTGAAATCTAAATGTCAGCAGCCATGGAATGACTGATGATACCCTTCATGGAGGCATCAGTTTCCAAAAACTGGTTCAGATGTTGCTGCTCTAATCATTCAAAACCTTTTTAGCTAGAATGCCTAAATCTCAAGGCCAGCAGCAATTGAGTTGATCGGCATACCCTTTGCAGAGGCACTCGTCTCTAATAAATGGCACACGATATGCTGCTTTACTCAGACTAAACCTCCTGAGCTAAAATCCCCAAATTGGAAGATCAGTAATAATAGAAATAATGTTGATAAAGACTTTTGCCTCTGCCAAGGTTAACAAGTGGTACATGACTTAATGATCTAATCAACTATACCCTCCTTAGCTAGACCCCGAAATATAAAGGATAGCAACATTGGATTGGATAAATGGTACCTAATTTGCTGATCTACTCATTTAGAACATATTTAGCTAGACTTTCTATCTCTCCAAGGTCAGAAACAATAGAGTAGATCATGATACCTTTTGGTAAGGCACAAGTCTCTAATAAATGACACAAGAGTTGATTTACTACTCAGTCTGAACCTCCTGAGCTAAAATCCCCAAATTTGCAGATCAGTAACAATAGATACACTATTAATACCTTTGGCAGAGGCACCAGTCTTCAAAAAATGGTACATGAGTCAATCCTCTAATTAATTAGAACATTGTTAGCTAGACTCCTGAATCTCAAGGTTAGCAAACAATGTTGATACCCTTGTCAGAGGGACCATACTTAAACATATGGTACGTTAGTTAATGCTCTAATTAATTAGACCCTACTTAGCTACACCAATAAATCTCAAGGTCTTTGAGAGGCAATAGTCTTACAAAAAAAAAAAACAATCAAGAGTTGCTACTCATATCAGATTTATCCTCCTGAAGTAAGACCTTCAAATCGCAAGGTTAGCAGCAATGGAATCAATCGTGACACCTTTTGATGAGGCATTTGTCTCTAATAAACTACATACAAGTTCTAATTTATCAATTAGAACCTAATTTGCTACAGCTATCAAATCTCAATGTTGGAAGCAATGGAATAACTTATGATACCCTTTGTGGCGGCACCAATCTCTAACAAACAGTACACAAGTTCATGCTCTAATTAATTAGAACCTCCTTAACTAGACCCCCAAAACTCAAGGATAGCAACGATGGAGTAGATATTGATAGCCTCTGAGAGGCAACCTTCTCCACCAAAAATAGTATGCCAGATGCTGCTTCTATCAGGTACAACAATCTGAGCTTGGACTCTCAAATTAAAAGGTAAGCAAAAATGGAAGGACTCATGTCATGCTCCAAAAAATGGTACACAAGTAAGTGTTCTAGTCATTTACCAGCTCTTTAGCTAGAAACCCTTAATCTTAACGTCAGCAACAACTGAATGAAACTTGATGCCCTTTGAAAGGCAACAGTATTCTCAAAAATGGTACATTAGTTGCTGCTCCTATGAGACACACATCTTGAGATTGCTTCTTAATGTCAGAAGCAATGGAACGACTCATGATACCCTTTGTGGAGGCATCAGTCTTTAACATAGAGTACACAAGTTAATGCTCTAATTAAAACCCACTAGCTAGTTGTCTAAATCTCAAGGATAGCAACAATGGAGTGGATTTTGATACCCTTTGAGAGGAAAAAGTTTCCACAAAAATGTTACAAAGGTTGCTGCTCCTATCAGATACAATGTCCTAAACTAGGACCCTGAAATCTAAATGTCAGCAGCAATGGAACACAAGTTAATACTCTAATTAATTAAAACCCACTAGCTAGTTGTCTAAATCTCAAGGATAGCAACAATGGAGTGGATTTTGATACCCTTTGAGAGGAAAAAGTATCCACAAAAATGTTACAAAGGTTGCTGCTCCTATCAGATACAATGTCCTAAACTAGGACCCTGAAATCTAAATGTCAGCAGCCATGGAATGACTGATGATACCCTTCATGGAGGCATCAGTTTCCAAAAACTGGTTCAGATGTTGCTGCTCTAATCATTCAAAACCTATTTAGCTAGAATGCCTAAATCTCAAGGCCAGCAGCAATTGAGTTGATCGGCATACCCTTTGCAGAGGCACTCGTCTCTAATAAATGGCACACGATATGCTGCTTTCCTCAGACTAAACCTCCTGAGCTAAAATCCCCAAATTGGAAGATCAGTAATAATAGAAACAATGTTGATAAAGACTTTTGCCTCTGCCAAGGTTAACAAGTGGTACATGACTTAATGATCTAATCAACTATACCCTCCTTAGCTAGCCCCCGAAATATAAAGGATAGCAACAATGGATTGGATAAATGGTACCTAATTTGCTGATCTACTCATTTAGAACATATTTAGCTAGACTTTCTATCTCTCATGGTCAGAAACAATTGAGTAGATCATGATACCTTTTGGTAAGGCACAAGTCTCTAATAAATGACACAAGAGTTGATTTACTACTCAGTCTGAACCTCCTGAGCTAAAATCCCCAAATTTGCAGATCAGTAACAATAGATACAATATTAATACCTTTGGCAGAGGCACCAGTCTTCAAAAAATGGTACATGAGTCAATCCTCTAATTAATTAGAACATTGTTAGCTAGACTCCTGAATCTCAAGGTTAGCAAACAATGTTGATACCCTTGTCAGAGGCACCATACTTAAACATATGGTACGTTAGTTAATGCTCTAATTAATTAGACCCTACTTAGCTACACCAATAAATCTCAAGGTCTTTGAGAGGCAATAGTCTTACAAAAAAAAAACAATCAAGAGTTGCTACTCATATCAGATTTATCCTCCTGAAGTAAGACCTTCAAATCGCAAGGTTAGCAGCAATGGAATCAATCGTGACACCTTTTGATGAGGCATTTGTCTCTAATAAACTACATACAAGTTCTAATTTATCAATTAGAACCTAATTTGCTACAGCTATCAAATCTCAATGTTGGAAGCAATGGAATAACTTATGATACCCTTTGTGGAGGCACCAATCTCTAACAAACAGTACACAAGTTCATGCTCTAATTAATTAGAACCTCCTTAACTAGACCCCCAAAACTCAAGGATAGCAACGATGGAGTTGATATTGATAGCCTCTGAGAGGCAACCTTCTCCACCAAAAATAGTATGCCAGATGCTGCTCCTATCAGGTACAACAATCTGAGCTTGCAATCTCAAATTAAAAGGTAAGCAAAAATGGAAGGACTCATGTCATGCTCCAAAAAATGGTACACAAGTAAGTGTTCTAGTCATTTACCAGCTCTTTAGCTAGAAACCCTTAATCTTAACGTCAGCAACAACTGAATGAAACTTGATGCCCTTTGAAAGGCAACAGTATTCTCAAAAATGGTACATTAGTTGCTGCTCCTATGAGACACACATCTTGAGATTGCTTCTTAATGTCAGAAGCAATGGAACGACTCATGATACCCTTTGTGGAGGCATCAGTCTTTAACATAGGGTACACAAGTTAATGCTCTAATTAAAACCCACTAGCTAGTTGTCTAAATCTCAAGGATAGCAACAATGGAGTGGATTTTGATACCCTTTGAGAGGAAACAGTATCCACAAAAATGTTACAAAGGTTGCTGCTCCTATCAGATACAATGTCCTAAACTAGGACCCTGAAATCTAAATGTCAGCAGCCATGGAATGACTGATGATACCCTTCATGGAGGCATCAGTTTCCAAAAACTGGTTCAGATGTTGCTGCTCTAATCATTCAAAACCTATTTAGCTAGAATGCCTAAATCTCAAGGCCAGCAGCAATTGAGTTGATCGGCATACCCTTTGCAGAGGCACTCGTCTCTAATAAATGGCACACGATATGCTGCTTTCCTCAGACTAAACCTCCTGAGCTAAAATCCCCAAATTGGAAGATCAGTAATAATAGAAACAATGTTGATAAAGACTTTTGCCTCTGCCAAGGTTAACAAGTGGTACATGACTTAATGATCTAATCAACTATACCCTCCTTAGCTAGCCCCCGAAATATAAAGGATAGCAACAATGGATTGGATAAATGGTACCTAATTTGCTGATCTACTCATTTAGAACATATTTAGCTAGACTTTCTATCTCTCATGGTCAGAAACAATTGAGTAGATCATGATACCTTTTGGTAAGGCACAAGTCTCTAATAAATGACACAAGAGTTGATTTACTACTCAGTCTGAACCTCCTGAGCTAAAATCCCCAAATTTGCAGATCAGTAACAGTAGATACAATATTAATACCTTTGGCAGAGGCACCAGTCTTCAAAAAATGGTACATGAGTCAATCCTCTAATTAATTAGAACATTGTTAGCTAGACTCCTGAATCTCAAGGTTAGCAAACAATGTTGATACCCTTGTCAGAGGGACCATACTTAAACATACGGTACGTTAGTTAATGCTCTAATTAATTAGACCCTACTTAGCTACACCAATAAATCTCAATGTCTTTGAGAGGCAATAGTCTTACAAAAAAAAAACAATCAAGAGTTGCTACTCATATCAGAATTATCCTCCTGAAGTAAGACCTTCAAATCGCAAGGTTAGCAGCAATGGAATCAATCGTGACACCTTTTGATGAGGCATTTGTCTCTAATAAACTACATACAAGTTCTAATTTATCAATTAGAACCTAATTTGCTACAGCTATCAAATCTCAATGTTGGAAGCAATGGAATAACTTATGATACCCTTTGTGGAGGCACCAATCTCTAACAAACAGTACACAAGTTCATGCTCTAATTAATTAGAACCTCCTTAACTAGACCCCCAAAACTCAAGGATAGCAACGATGGAGTTGATATTGATAGCCTCTGAGAGGCAACCTTCTCCACCAAAAATAGTATGCCAGATGCTGCTTCTATCAGGTACAACAATCTGAGCTTGGACTCTCAAATTAAAAGGTAAGCAAAAATGGAAGGACTCATGTCATGCTCCAAAAAATGGTACACAAGTAAGTGTTCTAGTCATTTACCGGCTCTTTAGCTAGAAACCCTTAATCTTAACGTCAGCAACAACTGAATGAAACTTGATGCCCTTTGAAAGGCAACAGTATTCTCAAAAATGGTACATTAGTTGCTGCTCCTATGAGACACACATCTTGAGATTGCTTCTTAATGTCAGAAGCAATGGAACGACTCATGATACCCTTTGTGGAGGCATCAGTCTTTAACATAGGGTACACAAGTTAATGCTCTAATTAAAACCCACTAGCTAGTTGTCTAAATCTCAAGGATAGCAACAATGGAGTGGATTTTGATACCCTTTGAGAGGAAAAAGTATCCACAAAAATGTTACAAAGGTTGCTGCTCCTATCAGATACAATGTCCTAAACTAGAACCCTGAAATCTAAATGTCAGCAGCAATGGAACACAAGTTAATACTCTAATTAATTAAAACCCACTAGCTAGTTGTCTAAATCTCAAGGATAGCAACAATGGAGTGGATTTTGATACCCTTTGAGAGGAAAAAGTATCCACAAAAATGTTACAAAGGTTGCTGCTCCTATCAGATACAATGTCCTAAACTAGGACCCTGAAATCTAAATGTCAGCAGCCATGGAATGACTGATAATACCCTTCATGGAGGCATCAGTTTCCAAAAACTGGTTCAGATGTTGCTGCTCTAATCATTCAAAACCTATTTAGCTAGAATGCCTAAATCTCAAGGCCAGCAGCAATTGAGTTGATCGGCATACCCTTTGCAGAGGCACTCGTCTCTAATAAATGGCACACGATATGCTGCTTTCCTCAGACTAAACCTTCTGAGCTAAAATCCCCAACTTGGAAGATCAGTAATAATAGAAACAATGTTGATAAAGACTTTTGCCTCTGCCAAGGTTAACAAGTGGTACATGACTTAATGATCTAATCAACTATACCCTCCTTAGCTAGCCCCCGAAATATAAAGGATAGCAACAATGGATTGGATAAATGGTACCTAATTTGCTGATCTACTCATTTAGAACATATTTAGCTAGACTTTCTATCTCTCATGGTCAGAAACAATTGAGTAGATCATGATACCTTTTGGTAAGGCACAAGTCTCTAATAAATGACACAAGAGTTGATTTACTACTCAGTCTGAACCTCCTGAGCTAAAATCCCCAAATTTGCAGATCAGTAACAATAGATACAATATTAATACCTTTGGCAGAGGCACCAGTCTTCAAAAAATGGTACATGAGTCAATCCTCTAATTAATTAGAACATTGTTAGCTAGACTCCTGAATCTCAAGGTTAGCAAACAATGTTGATACCCTTGTCAGAGGCACCATACTTAAACATATGGTACGTTAGTTAATGCTCTAATTAATTAGACCCTACTTAGCTACACCAATAAATCTCAAGGTCTTTGAGAGGCAATAGTCTTACAAAAAAAAAAAAACAATCAAGAGTTGCTACTCATATCAGATTTATCCTCCTGAAGTAAGACCTTCAAATCGCAAGGTTAGCAGCAATGGAATCAATCGTGACACCTTTTGATGAGGCATTTGTCTCTAATAAACTACATACAAGTTCTAATTTATCAATTAGAACCTAATTTGCTACAGCTATCAAATCTCAATGTTGGAAGCAATGGAATAACTTATGATACCCTTTGTGGAGGCACCAATCTCTAACAAACAGTACACAAGTTCATGCTCTAATTAATTAGAACCTCCTTAACTAGACCCCCAAAACTCAAGGATAGCAACGATGGAGTAGATATTGATAGCCTCTGAGAGGCAACCTTCTCCACCAAAAATAGTATGCCAGTTGCTGCTCCTATCAGGTACAACATTCTGAGCTTGGACTCTCAAATTAAAAGGTAAGCATAAATGGAAGGACTCATGTCATGCTCCAAAAAATGGTACACAAGTAAGTGTTCTAGTCATTTACCAGCTCTTTAGCTAGACACCCTTAATCTTAACGTCAGCAACAACTGAATGAAACTTGATGCCCATTGAAAGGCAACAGTATTCTCAAAAATGGTACATTAGTTGCTGCTCCTATGAGACACACATCTTGAGATTGCTTCTTAATGCCATAAGCAATGGAACGGCTCATGATACCCATTGTGGAGGCATCAGTCTTTAACATAGGGTACACAAGTTAATGCTCTAATTAAAACCCACTAGCTAGTTGTCTAAATCTCAAGGATAGCAACAATGGAGTGGATTTTGATACCCTTTGAGAGGAAAAAGTATCCACAAAAATGTTACAAAGGTTACTGCTCCTATCAGATACAATGTCCTAAACTAGGACCCTGAAATCTAAATGTCAGCAGCCATGGAATGACTGATAATACCCTTCATGGAGGCATCAGTTTCCAAAAACTGGTTCAGATGTTGCTGCTCTAATCATTCAAAACCTATTTAGCTAGAATGCCTAAATCTCAAGGCCAGCAGCAATTGAGTTGATCGGCATACCCTTTGCAGAGGCACTCGTCTCTAGTAAATGGCACACGATATGCTGCTTTCCTCAGACTAAACCTCCTGAGCTAAAATCCCCAAATTGGAAGATCAGTAATAATAGAAACAATGTTGATAAAGACTTTTGCCTCTGCCAAGGTTAACAAGTGGTACATGACTTAATGATCTAATCAACTATACCCTCCTTAGCTAGCCCCCGAAATATAAAGGATAGCAACAATGGATTGGATAAATGGTACCTAATTTGCTGATCTACTCATTTAGAACATATTTAGCTAGACTTTCTATCTCTCATGGTCAGAAACAATTGAGTAGATCATGATACCTTTTGGTAAGGCACAAGTCTCTAATAAATGACACAAGAGTTGATTTACTACTCAGTCTGAACCTCCTGAGCTAAAATCCCCAAATTTGCAGATCAGTAACAATAGATACAATATTAATACCTTTGGCAGAGGCACCAGTCTTCAAAAAATGGTACATGAGTCAATCCTCTAATTAATTAGAACATTGTTAGCTAGACTCCTGAATCTCAAGGTTAGCAAACAATGTTGATACCCTTGTCAGAGGCACCATACTTAAACATATGGTACGTTAGTTAATGCTCTAATTAATTAGACCCTACTTAGCTACACCAATAAATCTCAAGGTCTTTGAGAGGCAATAGTCTTACAAAAAAAAAAACAACAATCAAGAGTTGCTACTCATATCAGATTTATCCTCCTGAAGTAAGACCTTCAAATCGCAAGGTTAGCAGCAATGGAATCAATCGTGACACCTTTTGATGAGGCATTTGTCTCTAATAAACTACATACAAGTTCTAATTTATCAATTAGAACCTAATTTGCTACAGCTATCAAATCTCAATGTTGGAAGCAATGGAATAACTTATGATACCCTTTGTGGAGGCACCAATCTCTAACAAACAGTACACAAGTTCATGCTCTAATTAATTAGAACCTCCTTAACTAGACCCCCAAAACTCAAGGATAGCAACGATGGAGTAGATATTGATAGCCTCTGAGAGGCAACCTTCTCCACCAAAAATAGTATGCCAGATGCTGCTCCTATCAGGTACAACAATCTGAGCTTGGACTCTCAAATTCAAAGGTAAGCATAAATGGAAGGACTCATGTCATGCTCCAAAAAATGGTACACAAGTAAGTGTTCTAGTCATTTACCAGCTCTTTAGCTAGAAACCATTAATCTTAACGTCAGCAACAACTGAATGAAACTTGATGCCCATTGAAAGGCAACAGTATTCTCAAAAATGGTACATTAGTTGCTGCTCCTATGAGACACACATCTTGAGATCGCTTTTTAATGTCAGAAGCAATGGAACGACTCATGATACCCTTTGTGGAGGCATCAGTCTTTAACATAGGGTACACAAGTTAATGCTCTAATTAAAACCCACTAGCTAGTTGTCTAAATCTCAAGGATAGCAACAATGGAGTGGATTTTGATACCCTTTGAGAGGAAAAAGTATCCACAAAAATGTTACAAAGGTTGCTGCTCCTATCAGATACAATGTCCTAAACTAGGACCCTGAAATCTAAATGTCAGCAGCCATGGAATGACTGATGATACCCTTCATGGAGGCATCAGTTTCCAAAAACTGGTTCAGATGTTGCTGCTCTAATCATTCAAAACCTTTTTAGCTAGAATGCCTAAATCTCAAGGCCAGCAGCAATTGAGTTGATCGGCATACCCTTTGCAGAGGCACTCGTCTCTAATAAATGGCACACGATATGCTGCTTTACTCAGACTAAACCTCCTGAGCTAAAATCCCCAAATTGGAAGATCAGTAATAATAGAAATAATGTTGATAAAGACTTTTGCCTCTGCCAAGGTTAACAAGTGGTACATGACTTAATGATCTAATCAACTGTACCCTCCTTAGCTAGACCCCGAAATATAAAGGATAGCAACATTGGATTGGATAAATGGTACCTAATTTGCTGATCTACTCATTTAGAACATATTTAGCTAGACTTTCTATCTCTCAAGGTCAGAAACAATAGAGTAGATCATGATACCTTTTGGTAAGGCACAAGTCTCTAATAAATGACACAAGAGTTGATTTACTACTCAGTCTGAACCTCCTGATCTAAAATACCCAAATTTGCAGATCAGTAACAATAGATACAATATTAATACCTTTGGCAGAGGCACCAGTCTTCAAAAAATGGTACATGAGTCAATCCTCTAATTAATTAGAACACTGTTAGCTAGACTCCTGAATCTCAAGGTTAGCAAACAATGTTGATACCCTTGTCAGAGGCACCATACTTAAACATATGGTACGTTAGTTAATGCTCTAATTAATTAGACCCTACTTAGCTACACCAATAAATCTCAAGGTCTTTGAGAGGCAATAGTCTTACGAAAAAAAAAAACAATCAAGAGTTGCTACTCATATCAGATTTATCCTCATGAAGTAAGACCTTCAAATCGCAAGGTTAGCAGCAATGGAATCAATCGTGACACCTTTTGATGAGGCATTTGTCTCTAGTAAACTACATACAAGTTCTAATTTATCAATTAGAACCTAATTTGCTACAGCTATCAAATCTCAATGTTGGAAGCAATGGAATAACTTATGATACCCTTTGTGGAGGCACCAATCTCTAACAAACAGTACACAAGTTCATGCTCTAATTAATTAGAACCTCCTTAACTAGACCCCCAAAACTCAAGGATAGCAACGATGGAGTAGATATTGATAGCCTCTGAGAGGCAACCTTCTCCACCAAAAATAGTATGCCAGTTGCTGCTCCTATCAGGTACAACATTCTGAGCTTGGACTCTCAAATTAAAAGGTAAGCATAAATGGAAGGACTCATGTCATGCTCCAAAAAATGGTACACAAGTAAGTGTTCTAGTCATTTACCAGCTCTTTAGCTAGACACCCTTAATCTTAACGTCAGCAACAACTGAATGAAACTTGATGCCCATTGAAAGGCAACAGTATTCTCAAAAATGGTACATTAGTTGCTGCTCCTATGAGACACACATCTTGAGATTGCTTCTTAATGCCATAAGCAATGGAACGGCTCATGATACCCATTGTGGAGGCATCAGTCTTTAACATAGGGTACACAAGTTAATGCTCTAATTAAAACCCACTAGCTAGTTGTCTAAATCTCAAGGATAGCAACAATGGAGTGGATTTTGATACCCTTTGAGAGGAAAAAGTTTCCACAAAAATGTTACAAAGGTTGCTGCTCCTATCAGATACAATGTCCTAAACTAGGACACTGAAATCTAAATGTCAGCAGCAATGGAACACAAGTTAATACTCTAATTAATTAAAACCCACTAGCTAGTTGTCTAAATCTCAAGGATAGCAACAATGGAGTGGATTTTGATACCCTTTGAGAGGAAAAAGTATCCACAAAAATGTTACAAAGGTTGCTGCTCCTATCAGATACAATGTCCTAAACTAGGACCCTGAAATCTAAATGTCAGCAGCCATGGAATGACTGATGATACCCTTCATGGAGGCATCAGTTTCCAAAAACTGGTTCAGATGTTGCTGCTCTAATCATTCAAAACCTATTTAGCTAGATTGCCTAAATCTCAAGGCCAGCAGCAATTGAGTTGATCGGCATACCCTTTGCAGAGGCACTCGTCTCTAATAAATGGCACACGATATGCTGCTTTCCTCAGACTAAACCTCCTGAGCTAAAATCCCCAAATTGGAAGATCAGTAATAATAGAAACAATGTTGATAAAGACTTTTGCCTCTGCCAAGGTTAACAAGTGGTACATGACTTAATGATCTAATCAACTATAGCCTCCTTAGCTAGCCCCCGAAATATAAAGGATAGCAACAATGGATTGGATAAATGGTACCTAATTTGCTGATCTACTCATTTAGAACATATTTAGCTAGACTTTCTATCTCTCATGGTCAGAAACAATTGAGTAGATCATGATACCTTTTGGTAAGGCACAAGTCTCTAATAAATGACACAAGAGTTGATTTACTACTCAGTCTGAACCTCCTGAGCTAAAATCCCCAAATTTGCAGATCAGTAACAATAGATACAATATTAATACCTTTGGCAGAGGCACCAGTCTTCAAAAAATGGTACATGAGTCAATCCTCTAATTAATTAGAACATTGTTAGCTAGACTCCTGAATCTCAAGGTTAGCAAACAATGTTGATACCCTTGTCAGAGGCACCATACTTAAACATATGGTACGTTAGTTAATGCTCTAATTAATTAGACCCTACTTAGCTACACCAATAAATCTCAAGGTCTTTGAGAGGCAATAGTCTTACACAAAAAAAACAATCAAGAGTTGCTACTCATATCAGATTTATCCTCCTGAAGTAAGACCTTCAAATCGCAAGGTTAGCAGCAATGGAATCAATCGTGACACCTTTTGATGAGGCATTTGTCTCTAATAAACTACATACAAGTTCTAATTTATCAATTAGAACCTAATTTGCTACAGCTATCAAATCTCAATGTTGGAAGCAATGGAATAACTTATGATACCCTTTGTGGAGGCACCAATCTCTAACAAACAGTACACAAGTTCATGCTCTAATTAATTAGAACCTCCTTAACTAGACCCCCAAAACTCAAGGATAGCAACGATGGAGTTGATATTGATAGCCTCTGAGAGGCAACCTTCTCCACCAAAAATAGTATGCCAGATGCTGCTCCTATCAGGTACAACAATCTGAGCTTGGACTCTCAAATTAAAAGGTAAGCAAAAATGGAAGGACTCATGTCATGCTCCAAAAAATGGTACACAAGTAAGTGTTCTAGTCATTTACCAGCTCTTTAGCTAGAAACCCTTAATCTTAACGTCAGCAACAACTGAATGAAACTTGATGCCCATTGAAAGGCAACAGTATTCTCAAAAATGGTACATTAGTTGCTGCTCCTATGAGACACACATCTTGAGATTGCTTCTTAATGTCAGAAGCAATGGAACGACTCATGATACCCTTTGTGGAGGCATCAGTCTTTAACATAGGGTACACAAGTTAATGCTCTAATTAAAACCCACTAGCTAGTTGTCTAAATCTCAAGGATAGCAACAATGGAGTGGATTTTGATACCCTTTGAGAGGAAAAAGTATCCACAAAAATGTTACAAAGGTTGCTGCTCCTATCAGATACAATGTCCTAAACTAGGACCCTGAAATCTAAATGTCAGCAGCCATGGAATGACTGATGATACCCTTCATGGAGGCATCAGTTTCCAAAAACTGGTTCAGATGTTGCTGCTCTAATCATTCAAAACCTATTTAGCTAGAATGCCTAAATCTCAAGGCCAGCAGCAATTGAGTTGATCGGCATACCCTTTGCAGAGGCACTCGTCTCTAATAAATGGCACACGATATGCTGCTTTCCTCAGACTAAACCTCCTGAGCTAAAAACCCCAAATTGGAAGATCAGTAATAATAGAAACAATGTTGATAAAGTCTTTTGCCTCTGCCAAGGTTAACAAGTGGTACATGACTTAATGATCTAATCAACTATACCCTCCTTAGCTAGCCCCCGAAATATAAAGGATAGCAACAATGGATTGGATAAATGGTACCTAATTTGCTGATCTACTCATTTAGAACATATTTAGCTAGACTTTCTATCTCTCATGGTCAGAAACAATTGAGTAGATCATGATACCTTTTGGTAAGGCACAAGTCTCTAATAAATGACACAAGAGTTGAATTACTACTCAGTCTGAACCTCCTGAGCTAAAATCCCCAAATTTGCAGATCAGTAACAATAGATACAATATTAATACCTTTGGCAGAGGCACCAGTCTTCAAAAAATGGTACATGAGTCAATCCTCTAATTAATTAGAACATTGTTAGCTAGACTCCTGAATCTCAAGGTTAGCAAACAATGTTGATACCCTTGTCAGAGGGACCATACTTAAACATACGGTACGTTAGTTAATGCTCTAATTAATTAGACCCTACTTAGCTACACCAATAAATCTCAATGTCTTTGAGAGGCAATAGTCTTACAAAAAAAAAAACAATCAAGAGTTGCTACTCATATCAGAATTATCCTCCTGAAGTAAGACCTTCAAATCGCAAGGTTAGCAGCAATGGAATCAATCGTGACACCTTTTGATGAGGCATTTGTCTCTAATAAACTACATACAAGTTCTAATTTATCAATTAGAACCTAATTTGCTACAGCTATCAAATCTCAATGTTGGAAGCAATGGAATAACTTATGATACCCTTTGTGGAGGCACCAATCTCTAACAAACAGTACACAAGTTCATGCTCTAATTAATTAGAACCTCCTTAACTAGACCCCCAAAACTCAAGGATAGCAACGATGGAGTAGATATTGATAGCCTCTGAGAGGCAACCTTCTCCACCAAAAATAGTATGCCAGATGCTGCTTCTATCAGGTACAACAATCTGAGCTTGGACTCTCAAATTAAAAGGTAAGCAAAAATGGAAGGACTCATGTCATGCTCCAAAAAATGGTACACAAGTAAGTGTTCTAGTCATTTACCGGCTCTTTAGCTAGAAACCCTTAATCTTAACGTCAGCAACAACTGAATGAAACTTGATGCCCTTTGAAAGGCAACAGTATTCTCAAAAATGGTACATTAGTTGCTGCTCCTATGAGACACACATCTTGAGATTGCTTCTTAATGTCAGAAGCAATGGAACGACTCATGATACCCTTTGTGGAGGCATCAGTCTTTAACATAGGGTACACAAGTTAATGCTCTAATTAAAACCCACTAGCTAGTTGTCTAAATCTCAAGGATAGCAACAATGGAGTGGATTTTGATACCCTTTGAGAGGAAAAAGTATCCACAAAAATGTTACAAAGGTTGCTGCTCCTATCAGATACAATGTCCTAAACTAGGACCCTGAAATCTAAATGTCAGCAGCAATGGAACACAAGTTAATACTCTAATTAATTAAAACCCACTAGCTAGTTGTCTAAATCTCAAGGATAGCAACAATGGAGTGGATTTTGATACCCTTTGAGAGGAAAAAGTATCCACAAAAATGTTACAAAGGTTGCTGCTCCTATCAGATACAATGTCCTAAACTAGGACCCTGAAATCTAAATGTCAGCAGCCATGGAATGACTGATAATACCCTTCATGGAGGCATCAGTTTCCAAAAACTGGTTCAGATGTTGCTGCTCTAATCATTCAAAACCTATTTAGCTAGAATGCCTAAATCTCAAGGCCAGCAGCAATTGAGTTGATCGGCATACCCTTTGCAGAGGCACTCGTCTCTAATAAATGGCACACGATATGCTGCTTTCCTCAGACTAAACCTTCTGAGGTAAAATCCCAAAATTGGAAGATCAGTAATAATAGAAACAATGTTGATAAAGACTTTTGCCTCTGCCAAGGTTAACAAGTGGTACATGACTTAATGATCTAATCAACTATACCCTCCTTAGCTAGCCCCCGAAATATAAAGGATAGCAACAATGGATTGGATAAATGGTACCTAATTTGCTGATCTACTCATTTAGAACATATTTAGCTAGACTTTCTATCTCTCATGGTCAGAAACAATTGAGTAGATCATGATACCTTTTGGTAAGGCACAAGTCTCTAATAAATGACACAAGAGTTGATTTACTACTCAGTCTGAACCTCCTGAGCTAAAATCCCCAAATTTGCAGATCAGTAACAATAGATACAATATTAATACCTTTGGCAGAGGCACCAGTCTTCAAAAAATGGTACATGAGTCAATCCTCTAATTAATTAGAACATTGTTAGCTAGACTCCTGAATCTCAAGGTTAGCAAACAATGTTGATACCCTTGTCAGAGGCACCATACTTAAACATATGGTACGTTAGTTAATGCTCTAATTAATTAGACCCTACTTAGCTACACCAATAAATCTCAAGGTCTTTGAGAGGCAATAGTCTTACAAAAAAAAAAAAACAATCAAGAGTTGCTACTCATATCAGATTTATCCTCCTGAAGTAAGACCTTCAAATCGCAAGGTTAGCAGCAATGGAATCAATCGTGACACCTTTTGATGAGGCATTTGTCTCTAATAAACTACATACAAGTTCTAATTTATCAATTAGAACCTAATTTGCTACAGCTATCAAATCTCAATGTTGGAAGCAATGGAATAACTTATGATACCCTTTGTGGAGGCACCAATCTCTAACAAACAGTACACAAGTTCATGCTCTAATTAATTAGAACCTCCTTAACTAGACCCCCAAAACTCAAGGATAGCAACGATGGAGTAGATATTGATAGCCTCTGAGAGGCAACCTTCTCCACCAAAAATAGTATGCCAGTTGCTGCTCCTATCAGGTACAACATTCTGAGCTTGGACTCTCAAATTAAAAGGTAAGCATAAATGGAAGGACTCATGTCATGCTCCAAAAAATGGTACACAAGTAAGTGTTCTAGTCATTTACCAGCTCTTTAGCTAGACACCCTTAATCTTAACGTCAGCAACAACTGAATGAAACTTGATGCCCATTGAAAGGCAACAGTATTCTCAAAAATGGTACATTAGTTGCTGCTCCTATGAGACACACATCTTGAGATTGCTTCTTAATGCCATAAGCAATGGAACGGCTCATGATACCCATTGTGGAGGCATCAGTCTTTAACATAGGGTACACAAGTTAATGCTCTAATTAAAACCCACTAGCTAGTTGTCTAAATCTCAAGGATAGCAACAATGGAGTGGATTTTGATACCCTTTGAGAGGAAAAAGTATCCACAAAAATGTTACAAAGGTTACTGCTCCTATCAGATACAATGTCCTAAACTAGGACCCTGAAATCTAAATGTCAGCAGCCATGGAATGACTGATAATACCCTTCATGGAGGCATCAGTTTCCAAAAACTGGTTCAGATGTTGCTGCTCTAATCATTCAAAACCTATTTAGCTAGAATGCCTAAATCTCAAGGCCAGCAGCAATTGAGTTGATCGGCATACCCTTTGCAGAGGCACTCGTCTCTAGTAAATGGCACACGATATGCTGCTTTCCTCAGACTAAACCTCCTGAGCTAAAATCCCCAAATTGGAAGATCAGTAATAATAGAAACAATGTTGATAAAGACTTTTGCCTCTGCCAAGGTTAACAAGTGGTACATGACTTAATGATCTAATCAACTATACCCTCCTTAGCTAGCCCCCGAAATATAAAGGATAGCAACAATGGATTGGATAAATGGTACCTAATTTGCTGATCTACTCATTTAGAACATATTTAGCTAGACTTTCTATCTCTCCAAGGTCAGAAACAATAGAGTAGATCATGATACCTTTTGGTAAGGCACAAGTCTCTAATAAATGACACAAGAGTTGATTTACTACTCAGTCTGAACCTCCTGAGCTAAAATCCCCAAATTTGCAGATCAGTAACAATAGATACAATATTAATACCTTTGGCAGAGGCACCAGTCTTCAAAAAATGGTACATGAGTCAATCCTCTAATTAATTAGAACATTGTTAGCTAGACTCCTGAATCTCAAGGTTAGCAAACAATGTTGATACCCTTGCAGAGGCACCATACTTAAACATATGGTACGTTAGTTAATGCTCTAATTAATTAGACCCTACTTAGCTACACCAATAAATCTCAAGGTCTTTGAGAGGCAATAGTCTTACACAAAAAAAACAATCAAGAGTTGCTACTCATATCAGATTTATCCTCCTGAAGTAAGACCTTCAAATCGCAAGGTTAGCAGCAATGGAATCAATCGTGACACCTTTTGATGAGGCATTTGTCTCTAATAAACTACATACAAGTTCTAATTTATCAATTAGAACCTAATTTGCTACAGCTATCAAATCTCAATGTTGGAAGCAATGGAATAACTTATGATACCCTTTGTGGAGGCACCAATCTCTAACAAACAGTACACAAGTTCATGCTCTAATTAATTAGAACCTCCTTAACTAGACCCCCAAAACTCAAGGATAGCAACGATGGAGTTGATATTGATAGCCTCTGAGAGGCAACCTTCTCCACCAAAAATAGTATGCCAGATGCTGCTCCTATCAGGTACAACAATCTGAGCTTGGACTCTCAAATTAAAAGGTAAGCAAAAATGGAAGGACTCATGTCATGCTCCAAAAAATGGTACACAAGTAAGTGTTCTAGTCATTTACCAGCTCTTTAGCTAGAAACCCTTAATCTTAACGTCAGCATCAACTGAATGAAACTTGATGCCCATTGAAAGGCAACAGTATTCTCAAAAATGGTACATTAGTTGCTGCTCCTATGAGACACACATCTTGAGATTGCTTCTTAATGTCAGAAGCAATGGAACGACTCATGATACCCTTTGTGGAGGCATCAGTCTTTAACATAGGGTACACAAGTTAATGCTCTAATTAAAACCCACTAGCTAGTTGTCTAAATCTCAAGGATAGCAACAATGGAGTGGATTTTGATACCCTTTGAGAGGAAAAAGTATCCACAAAAATGTTACAAAGGTTGCTGCTCCTATCAGATACAATGTCCTAAACTAGGACCCTGAAATCTAAATGTCAGCAGCCATGGAATGACTGATGATACCCTTCATGGAGGCATCAGTTTCCAAAAACTGGTTCAGATGTTGCTGCTCTAATCATTCAAAACCTATTTAGCTAGAATGCCTAAATCTCAAGGCCAGCAGCAATTGAGTTGATCGGCATACCCTTTGCAGAGGCACTCGTCTCTAATAAATGGCACACGATATGCTGCTTTCCTCAGACTAAACCTCCTGAGCTAAAAACCCCAAATTGGAAGATCAGTAATAATAGAAACAATGTTGATAAAGTCTTTTGCCTCTGCCAAGGTTAACAAGTGGTACATGACTTAATGATCTAATCAACTATACCCTCCTTAGCTAGCCCCCGAAATATAAAGGATAGCAACAATGGATTGGATAAATGGTACCTAATTTGCTGATCTACTCATTTAGAACATATTTAGCTAGACTTTCTATCTCTCATGGTCAGAAACAATTGAGTAGATCATGATACCTTTTGGTAAGGCACAAGTCTCTAATAAATGACACAAGAGTTGAATTACTACTCAGTCTGAACCTCCTGAGCTAAAATCCCCAAATTTGCAGATCAGTAACAATAGATACAATATTAATACCTTTGGCAGAGGCACCAGTCTTCAAAAAATGGTACATGAGTCAATCCTCTAATTAATTAGAACATTGTTAGCTAGACTCCTGAATCTCAAGGTTAGCAAACAATGTTGATACCCTTGTCAGAGGGACCATACTTAAACATATGGTACGTTAGTTAATGCTCTAATTAATTAGACCCTACTTAGCTACACCAATAAATCTCAAGGTCTTTGAGAGGCAATAGTCTTACAAAAAAAAAAAAAACAATCAAGAGTTGCTACTCATATCAGAATTATCCTCCTGAAGTAAGACCTTCAAATCGCAAGGTTAGCAGCAATGGAATCAATCGTGACACCTTTTGATGAGGCATTTGTCTCTAATAAACTACATACAAGTTCTAATTTATCAATTAGAACCTAATTTGCTACAGCTATCAAATCTCAATGTTGGAAGCAATGGAATAACTTATGATACCCTTTGTGGAGGCACCAATCTCTAACAAACAGTACACAAGTTCATGCTCTAATTAATTAGAACCTCCTTAACTAGACCCCCAAAACTCAAGGATAGCAACGATGGAGTTGATATTGATAGCCTCTGAGAGGCAACCTTCTCCACCAAAAATAGTATGCCAGATGCTGCTTCTATCAGGTACAACAATCTGAGCTTGGACTCTCAAATTAAAAGGTAAGCAAAAATGGAAGGACTCATGTCATGCTCCAAAAAATGGTACACAAGTAAGTGTTCTAGTCATTTACCGGCTCTTTAGCTAGAAACCCTTAATCTTAACGTCAGCAACAACTGAATGAAACTTGATGCCCTTTGAAAGGCAACAGTATTCTCAAAAATGGTACATTAGTTGCTGCTCCTATGAGACACACATCTTGAGATTGCTTCTTAATGTCAGAAGCAATGGAACGACTCATGATACCCTTTGTGGAGGCATCAGTCTTTAACATAGGGTACACAAGTTAATGCTCTAATTAAAACCCACTAGCTAGTTGTCTAAATCTCAAGGATAGCAACAATGGAGTGGATTTTGATACCCTTTGAGAGGAAAAAGTATCCACAAAAATGTTACAAAGGTTGCTGCTCCTATCAGATACAATGTCCTAAACTAGGACCCTGAAATCTAAATGTCAGCAGCAATGGAACACAAGTTAATACTCTAATTAATTAAAACCCACTAGCTAGTTGTCTAAATCTCAAAGATAGCAACAATGGAGTGGATTTTGATACCCTTTGAGAGGAAAAAGTATCCACAAAAATGTTACAAAGGTTGCTGCTCCTATCAGATACAATGTCCTAAACTAGGACCCTGAAATCTAAATGTCAGCAGCCATGGAATGACTGATAATACCCTTCATGGAGGCATCAGTTTCCAAAAACTGGTTCAGATGTTGCTGCTCTAATCATTCAAAACCTATTTAGCTAGAATGCCTAAATCTCAAGGCCAGCAGCAATTGAGTTGATCGGCATACCCTTTGCAGAGGCACTCGTCTCTAATAAATGGCACACGATATGCTGCTTTCCTCAGACTAAACCTCCTGAGCTAAAATCCCCAAATTGGAAGATCAGTAATAATAGAAACAATGTTGATAAAGACTTTTGCCTCTGCCAAGGTTAACAAGTGGTACATGACTTAATGATCTAATCAACTATACCCTCCTTAGCTAGCCCCCGAAATATAAAGGATAGCAACAATGGATTGGATAAATGGTACCTAATTTGCTGATCTACTCATTTAGAACATATTTAGCTAGACTTTCGATCTCTCATGGTCAGAAACAATTGAGTAGATCATGATACCTTTTGGTAAGGCACAAGTCTCTAATAAATGACACAAGAGTTGATTTACTACTCAGTCTGAACCTCCTGAGCTAAAATCCCCAAATTTGCAGATCAGTAACAATAGATACAATATTAATACCTTTGGCAGAGGCACCACTCTTCAAAAAATGGTACATGAGTCAATCCTCTAATTAATTAGAACATTGTTAGCTAGACTCCTGAATCTCAAGGTTAGCAAACAATGTTGATACCCTTGGCAGAGGGACCATACTTAAACATATGGTACGTTAGTTAATGCTCTAATTAATTAGACCCTACTTAGCTACACCAATAAATCTCAAGGTCTTTGAGAGGCAATAGTCTTACAAAAAAAAAAACAATCAAGAGTTGCTACTCATATCAGATTTATCCTCCTGAAGTAAGACCTTCAAATCGCAAGGTTAGCAGCAATGGAATCAATCGTGACACCTTTTGATGAGGCATTTGTCTCTAATAAACTACATACAAGTTCTAATTTATCAATTAGAACCTAATTTGCTACAGCTATCAAATCTCAATGTTGGAAGCAATGGAATAACTTATGATACCCTTTGTGGAGGCACCAATCTCTAACAAACAGTACACAAGTTCATGCTCTAATTAATTAGAACCTCCTTAACTAGACCCCCAAAACTCAAGGATAGCAACGATGGAGTAGATATTGATAGCCTCTGAGAGGCAACCTTCTCCACCAAAAATAGTATGCCAGATGCTGCTCCTATCAGGTACAACAATCTGAGCTTGGACTCTCAAATTCAAAGGTAAGCATAAATGGAAGGACTCATGTCATGCTCCAAAAAATGGTACACAAGTAAGTGTTCTAGTCATTTACCAGCTCTTTAGCTAGAAACCCTTAATCTTAACGTCAGCAACAACTGCATGAAACTTGATGCCCATTGAAAGGCAACAGTATTCTCAAAAATGGTACATTAGTTGCTGCTCCTATGAGACACACATCTTGAGATTGCTTCTTAATGTCAGAAGCAATGGAACGACTCATGATACCCTTTGTGGAGGCATCAGTCTTTAACATAGGGTACACAAGTTAATGCTCTAATTAAAACCCACTAGCTAGTTGTCTAAATCTCAAGGATAGCAACAATGGAGTGGATTTTGATACCCTTTGAGAGGAAAAAGTATCCACAAAAATGTTACAAAGGTTGCTGCTCCTATCAGATACAATGTCCTAAACTAGGACCCTGAAATCTAAATGTCAGCAGCAATGGAACACAAGTTAATACTCTAATTAATTAAAACCCACTAGCTAGTTGTCTAAATCTCAAGGATAGCAACAATGGAGTGGATTTTGATACCCTTTGAGAGGAAAAAGTATCCACAAAAATGTTACAAAGGTTACTGCTCCTATCAGATACAATGTCCTAAACTAGGACCCTGAAATCTAAATGTCAGCAGCCATGGAATGACTGATAATACCCTTCATGGAGGCATCAGTTTCCAAAAACTGGTTCAGATGTTGCTGCTCTAATCATTCAAAACCTATTTAGCTAGAATGCCTAAATCTCAAGGCCAGCAGCAATTGAGTTGATCGGCATACCCTTTGCAGAGGCACTCGTCTCTAATAAATGGCACACGATATGCTGCTTTCCTCAGACTAAACCTCCTGAGCTAAAATCCCCAAATTGGAAGATCAGTAATAATAGAAACAATGTTGATAAAGACTTTTGCCTCTGCCAAGGTTAACAAGTGGTACATGACTTAATGATCTAATCAACTATACCCTCCTTAGCTAGCCCCCGAAATATAAAGGATAGCAACAATGGATTGGATAAATGGTACCTAATTTGCTGATCTACTCATTTAGAACATATTTAGCTAGACTTTCTATCTCTCCAAGGTCAGAAACAATAGAGTAGATCATGATACCTTTTGGTAAGGCACAAGTCTCTAATAAATGACACAAGAGTTGATTTACTACTCAGTCTGAACCTCCTGAGCTAAAATCCCCAAATTTGCAGATCAGTAACAATAGATACAATATTAATACCTTTGGCAGAGGCACCAGTCTTCAAAAAATGGTACATGAGTCAATCCTCTAATTAATTAGAACATTGTTAGCTAGACTCCTGAATCTCAAGGTTAGCAAACAATGTTGATACCCTTGTCAGAGGCACCATACTTAAACATATGGTACGTTAGTTAATGCTCTAATTAATTAGACCCTACTTAGCTACACCAATAAATCTCAAGGTCTTTGAGAGGCAATAGTCTTACACAAAAAAAACAATCAAGAGTTGCTACTCATATCAGATTTATCCTCCTGAAGTAAGACCTTCAAATCGCAAGGTTAGCAGCAATGGAATCAATCGTGACACCTTTTGATGAGGCATTTGTCTCTAATAAACTACATACAAGTTCTAATTTATCAATTAGAACCTAATTTGCTACAGCTATCAAATCTCAATGTTGGAAGCAATGGAATAACTTATGATACCCTTTGTGGAGGCACCAATCTCTAACAAACAGTACACAAGTTCATGCTCTAATTAATTAGAACCTCCTTAACTAGACCCCCAAAACTCAAGGATAGCAACGATGGAGTTGATATTGATAGCCTCTGAGAGGCAACCTTCTCCACCAAAAATAGTATGCCAGATGCTGCTCCTATCAGGTACAACAATCTGAGCTTGGACTCTCAAATTAAAAGGTAAGCAAAAATGGAAGGACTCATGTCATGCTCCAAAAAATGGTACACAAGTAAGTGTTCTAGTCATTTACCAGCTCTTTAGCTAGAAACCCTTAATCTTAACGTCAGCATCAACTGAATGAAACTTGATGCCCATTGAAAGGCAACAGTATTCTCAAAAATGGTACATTAGTTGCTGCTCCTATGAGACACACATCTTGAGATTGCTTCTTAATGTCAGAAGCAATGGAACGACTCATGATACCCTTTGTGGAGGCATCAGTCTTTAACATAGGGTACACAAGTTAATGCTCTAATTAAAACCCACTAGCTAGTTGTCTAAATCTCAAGGATAGCAACAATGGAGTGGATTTTGATACCCTTTGAGAGGAAAAAGTATCCACAAAAATGTTACAAAGGTTGCTGCTCCTATCAGATACAATGTCCTAAACTAGGACCCTGAAATCTAAATGTCAGCAGCCATGGAATGACTGATGATACCCTTCATGGAGGCATCAGTTTCCAAAAACTGGTTCAGATGTTGCTGCTCTAATCATTCAAAACCTATTTAGCTAGAATGCCTAAATCTCAAGGCCAGCAGCAATTGAGTTGATCGGCATACCCTTTGCAGAGGCACTCGTCTCTAATAAATGGCACACGATATGCTGCTTTCCTCAGACTAAACCTCCTGAGCTAAAAACCCCAAATTGGAAGATCAGTAATAATAGAAACAATGTTGATAAAGTCTTTTGCCTCTGCCAAGGTTAACAAGTGGTACATGACTTAATGATCTAATCAACTATACCCTCCTTAGCTAGCCCCCGAAATATAAAGGATAGCAACAATGGATTGGATAAATGGTACCTAATTTGCTGATCTACTCATTTAGAACATATTTAGCTAGACTTTCTATCTCTCATGGTCAGAAACAATTGAGTAGATCATGATACCTTTTGGTAAGGCACAAGTCTCTAATAAATGACACAAGAGTTGAATTACTACTCAGTCTGAACCTCCTGAGCTAAAATCCCCAAATTTGCAGATCAGTAACAATAGATACAATATTAATACCTTTGGCAGAGGCACCAGTCTTCAAAAAATGGTACATGAGTCAATCCTCTAATTAATTAGAACATTGTTAGCTAGACTCCTGAATCTCAAGGTTAGCAAACAATGTTGATACCCTTGTCAGAGGGACCATACTTAAACATATGGTACGTTAGTTAATGCTCTAATTAATTAGACCCTACTTAGCTACACCAATAAATCTCAAGGTCTTTGAGAGGCAATAGTCTTACAAAAAAAAAAAACAATCAAGAGTTGCTACTCATATCAGAATTATCCTCCTGAAGTAAGACCTTCAAATCGCAAGGTTAGCAGCAATGGAATCAATCGTGACACCTTTTGATGAGGCATTTGTCTCTAATAAACTACATACAAGTTCTAATTTATCAATTAGAACCTAATTTGCTACAGCTATCAAATCTCAATGTTGGAAGCAATGGAATAACTTATGATACCCTTTGTGGAGGCACCAATCTCTAACAAACAGTACACAAGTTCATGCTCTAATTAATTAGAACCTCCTTAACTAGACCCCCAAAACTCAAGGATAGCAACGATGGAGTTGATATTGATAGCCTCTGAGAGGCAACCTTCTCCACCAAAAATAGTATGCCAGATGCTGCTTCTATCAGGTACAACAATCTGAGCTTGGACTCTCAAATTAAAAGGTAAGCAAAAATGGAAGGACTCATGTCATGCTCCAAAAAATGGTACACAAGTAAGTGTTCTAGTCATTTACCGGCTCTTTAGCTAGAAACCCTTAATCTTAACGTCAGCAACAACTGAATGAAACTTGATGCCCTTTGAAAGGCAACAGTATTCTCAAAAATGGTACATTAGTTGCTGCTCCTATGAGACACACATCTTGAGATTGCTTCTTAATGTCAGAAGCAATGGAACGACTCATGATACCCTTTGTGGAGGCATCAGTCTTTAACATAGGGTACACAAGTTAATGCTCTAATTAAAACCCACTAGCTAGTTGTCTAAATCTCAAGGATAGCAACAATGGAGTGGATTTTGATACCCTTTGAGAGGAAAAAGTATCCACAAAAATGTTACAAAGGTTGCTGCTCCTATCAGATACAATGTCCTAAACTAGGACCCTGAAATCTAAATGTCAGCAGCCATGGAATGACTGATAATACCCTTCATGGAGGCATCAGTTTCCAAAAACTGGTTCAGATGTTGCTGCTCTAATCATTCAAAACCTGTTTAGCTAGAATGCCTAAATCTCAAGGCCAGCAGCAATTGAGTTGATCGGCATACCCTTTGCAGAGGCACTCGTCTCTAATAAATGGCACACGATATGCTGCTTTCCTCAGACTAAACCTCCTGAGCTAAAATCCCCAAATTGGAAGATCAGTAATAATAGAAACAATGTTGATAAAGACTTTTGCCTCTGCCAAGGTTAACAAGTGGTACATGACTTAATGATCTAATCAACTATACCCTCCTTAGCTAGACCCCGAAATATAAAGGATAGCAACATTGGATTGGATAAATGGTACCTAATTTGCTGATCTACTCATTTAGAACATATTTAGCTAGACTTTCTATCTCTCAAGGTCAGAAACAATAGAGTAGATCATGATACCTTTTGGTAAGGCACAAGTCTCTAATAAATGACACAAGAGTTGATTTACTACTCAGTCTGAACCTCCTGATCTAAAATACCCAAATTTGCAGATCAGTAACAATAGATACAATATTAATACCTTTGGCAGAGGCACCAGTCTTCAAAAAATGGTACATGAGTCAATCCTCTAATTAATTAGAACACTGTTAGCTAGACTCCTGAATCTCAAGGTTAGCAAACAATGTTGATACCCTTGTCAGAGGCACCATACTTAAACATATGGTACGTTAGTTAATGCTCTAATTAATTAGACCCTACTTAGCTACACCAATAAATCTCAAGGTCTTTGAGAGGCAATAGTCTTACGAAAAAAAAAAACAATCAAGAGTTGCTACTCATATCAGATTTATCCTCATGAAGTAAGACCTTCAAATCGCAAGGTTAGCAGCAATGGAATCAATCGTGACACCTTTTGATGAGGCATTTGTCTCTAGTAAACTACATACAAGTTCTAATTTATCAATTAGAACCTAATTTGCTACAGCTATCAAATCTCAATGTTGGAAGCAATGGAATAACTTATGATACCCTTTGTGGAGGCACCAATCTCTAACAAACAGTACACAAGTTCATGCTCTAATTAATTAGAACCTCCTTAACTAGACCCCCAAAACTCAAGGATAGCAACGATGGAGTAGATATTGATAGCCTCTGAGAGGCAACCTTCTCCACCAAAAATAGTATGCCAGTTGCTGCTCCTATCAGGTACAACATTCTGAGCTTGGACTCTCAAATTAAAAGGTAAGCATAAATGGAAGGACTCATGTCATGCTCCAAAAAATGGTACACAAGTAAGTGTTCTAGTCATTTACCAGCTCTTTAGCTAGACACCCTTAATCTTAACGTCAGCAACAACTGAATGAAACTTGATGCCCATTGAAAGGCAACAGTATTCTCAAAAATGGTACATTAGTTGCTGCTCCTATGAGACACACATCTTGAGATTGCTTCTTAATGCCATAAGCAATGGAACGGCTCATGATACCCATTGTGGAGGCATCAGTCTTTAACATAGGGTACACAAGTTAATGCTCTAATTAAAACCCACTAGCTAGTTGTCTAAATCTCAAGGATAGCAACAATGGAGTGGATTTTGATACCCTTTGAGAGGAAAAAGTATCCACAAAAATGTTACAAAGGTTGCTGCTCCTATCAGATACAATGTCCTAAACTAGG
The DNA here is from genome assembly GCF_027358695.1 of Spea bombifrons. Classification (NCBI taxonomy): domain Eukaryota; kingdom Metazoa; phylum Chordata; class Amphibia; order Anura; family Pelobatidae; genus Spea; species Spea bombifrons. The sequence continues at coordinate 13,042,704 of NC_071090.1, forward strand.
ACCCTGAAATCTAAATGTCAGCAGCCATGGAATGACTGATAATACCCTTCATGGAGGCATCAGTTTCCAAAAACTGGTTCAGATGTTGCTGCTCTAATCATTCAAAACCTATTTAGCTAGAATGCCTAAATCTCAAGGCCAGCAGCAATTGAGTTGATCGGCATACCCTTTGCAGAGGCACTCGTCTCTAATAAATGGCACACGATATGCTGCTTTCCTCAGACTAAACCTCCTGAGCTAAAATCCCCAAATTGGAAGATCAGTAATAATAGAAACAATGTTGATAAAGACTTTTGCCTCTGCCAAGGTTAACAAGTGGTACATGACTTAATGATCTAATCAACTATACCCTCCTTAGCTAGCCCCCGAAATATAAAGGATAGCAACAATGGATTGGATAAATGGTACCTAATTTGCTGATCTACTCATTTAGAACATATTTAGCTAGACTTTCTATCTCTCATGGTCAGAAACAATTGAGTAGATCATGATACCTTTTGGTAAGGCACAAGTCTCTAATAAATGACACAAGAGTTGATTTACTACTCAGTCTGAACCTCCTGAGCTAAAATCCCCAAATTTGCAGATCAGTAACAATAGATACAATATTAATACCTTTGGCAGAGGCACCAGTCTTCAAAAAATGGTACATGAGTCAATCCTCTAATTAATTAGAACATTGTTAGCTAGACTCCTGAATCTCAAGGTTAGCAAACAATGTTGATACCCTTGTCAGAGGCACCATACTTAAACATATGGTACGTTAGTTAATGCTCTAATTAATTAGACCCTACTTAGCTACACCAATAAATCTCAAGGTCTTTGAGAGGCAATAGTCTTACAAAAAAAAAAACAATCAAGAGTTGCTACTCATATCAGATTTATCCTCCTGAAGTAAGACCTTCAAATCGCAAGGTTAGCAGCAATGGAATCAATCGTGACACCTTTTGATGAGGCATTTGTCTCTAATAAACTACATACAAGTTCTAATTTATCAATTAGAACCTAATTTGCTACAGCTATCAAATCTCAATGTTGGAAGCAATGGAATAACTTATGATACCCTTTGTGGAGGCACCAATCTCTAACAAACAGTACACAAGTTCATGCTCTAATTAATTAGAACCTCCTTAACTAGACCCCCAAAACTCAAGGATAGCAACGATGGAGTTGATATTGATAGCCTCTGAGAGGCAACCTTCTCCACCAAAAATAGTATGCCAGATGCTGCTCCTATCAGGTACAACAATCTGAGCTTGCACTCTCAAATTAAAAGGTAAGCAAAAATGGAAGGACTCATGTCATGCTCCAAAAAATGGTACACAAGTAAGTGTTCTAGTCATTTAAAAAGCTCTTTAGCTAGAAACCCTTAATCTTAACGTCAGCAACAACTGAATGAAACTTGATGCCCTTTGAAAGGCAACAGTATTCTCAAAAATGGTACATTAGTTGCTGCTCCTATGAGACACACATCTTGAGATTGCTTCTTAATGTCAGAAGCAATGGAACGACTCATGATACCCTTTGTGGAGGCATCAGTCTTTAACATAGGGTACACAAGTTAATGCTCTAATTAAAACCCACTAGCTAGTTGTCTAAATCTCAAGGATAGCAACAATGGAGTGGATTTTGATACCCTTTGAGAGGAAAAAGTATCCACAAAAATGTTACAAAGGTTGCTGCTCCTATCAGATACAATGTCCTAAACTAGGACCCTGAAATCTAAATGTCAGCAGCCATGGAATGACTGATGATACCCTTCATGGAGGCATCAGTTTCCAAAAACTGGTTCAGATGTTGCTGCTCTAATCATTCAAAACCTATTTAGCTAGAATGCCTAAATCTCAAGGCCAGCAGCAATTGAGTTGATCGGCATACCCTTTGCAGAGGCACTCGTCTCTAATAAATGGCACACGATATGCTGCTTTCCTCAGACTAAACCTCCTGAGCTAAAATCCCCAAATTGGAAGATCAGTAATAATAGAAACAATGTTGATAAAGACTTTTGCCTCTGCCAAGGTTAACAAGTGGTACATGACTTAATGATCTAATCAACTATACCCTCCTTAGCTAGCCCCCGAAATATAAAGGATAGCAACAATGGATTGGATAAATGGTACCTAATTTGCTGATCTACTCATTTAGAACATATTTAGCTAGACTTTCTATCTCTCATGGTCAGAAACAATTGAGTAGATCATGATACCTTTTGGTAAGGCACAAGTCTCTAATAAATGACACAAGAGTTGATTTACTACTCAGTCTGAACCTCCTGAGCTAAAATCCCCAAATTTGCAGATCAGTAACAATAGATACAATATTAATACCTTTGGCAGAGGCACCAGTCTTCAAAAAATGGTACATGAGTCAATCCTCTAATTAATTAGAACATTGTTAGCTAGACTCCTGAATCTCAAGGTTAGCAAACAATGTTGATTCCCTTGTCAGAGGCACCATACTTAAACATATGGTACGTTAGTTAATGCTCTAATTAATTAGACCCTACTTAGCTACACCAATAAATCTCAAGGTCTTTGAGAGGCAATAGTCTTACAAAAAAAAAAAAAAACAATCAAGAGTTGCTACTCATATCAGATTTATCCTCCTGAAGTAAGAACTTCAAATCGCAAGGTTAGCAGCAATGGAATCAATCGTGACACCTTTTGATGAGGCATTTGTCTCTAATAAACTACATACAAGTTCTAATTTATCAATTAGAACCTAATTTGCTACAGCTATCAAATCTCAATGTTGGAAGCAATGGAATAACTTATGATACCCTTTGTGGAGGCACCAATCTCTAACAAACAGTACACAAGTTCATGCTCTAATTAATTAGAACCTCCTTAACTAGACCCCCAAAACTCAAGGATAGCAACGATGGAGTTGATATTGATAGCCTCTGAGAGGCAACCTTCTCCACCAAAAATAGTATGCCAGATGCTGCTCCTATTAGGTACAACAATCTGAGCTTGCACTCTCAAATTAAAAGGTAAGCAAAAATGGAAGGACTCATGTCATGCTCCAAAAAATGGTACACAAGTAAGTGTTCTAGTCATTTACCAGCTCTTTAGCTAGAAACCCTTAATCTTAACGTCAGCAACAACTGAATGAAACTTGATGCCCTTTGAAAGGCAACAGTATTCTCAAAAATGGTACATTAGTTGCTGCTCCTATGAGACACACATCTTGAGATTGCTTCCTAATGTCAGAAGCAATGGAACGACTCATGATACCCTTTGTGGAGGCATCAGTCTTTAACATAGGGTACACAAGTTAATGCTCTAATTAAAACCCACTAGCTAGTTGTCTAAATCTCAAGGATAGCAACAATGGAGTGGATTTTGATACCCTTTGAGAGGAAAAAGTATCCACAAAAATGTTACAAAGGTTGCTGCTCCTATCAGATACAATGTCCTAAACTAGGACACTGAAATCTAAATGTCAGCAGCCATGGAATGACTGATGATACCCTTCATGGAGGCATCAGTTTCCAAAAACTGGTTCAGATGTTGCTGCTCTAATCATTCAAAACCTATTTAGCTAGAATGCCTAAATCTCAAGGCCAGCAGCAATTGAGTTGATCGGCATACCCTTTGCAGAGGCACTCGTCTCTAATAAATGGCACACGATATGCTGCTTTCCTCAGACTAAACCTCCTGAGCTAAAATCCCCAAATTGGAAGATCAGTAATAATAGAAACAATGTTGATAAAGTCTTTTGCCTCTGCCGAGGTTAACAAGTGGTACATGACTTAATGATCTAATCAACTATACCCTCCTTAGCTAGCCCCCGAAATATAAAGGATAGCAACAATGGATTGGATAAATGGTACCTAATTTGCTGATCTACTCATTTAGAACATATTTAGCTAGACTTTCTATCTCTCATGGTCAGAAACAATTGAGTAGATCATGATACCTTTTGGTAAGGCACAAGTCTCTAATAAATGACACAAGAGTTGATTTACTACTCAGTCTGAACCTCCTGAGCTAAAATCCCCAAATTTGCAGATCAGTAACAATAGATACAATATTAATACCTTTGGCAGAGGCACCAGTCTTCAAAAAATGGTACATGAGTCAATCCTCTAATTAATTAGAACATTGTTAGCTAGACTCCTGAATCTCAAGGTTAGCAAACAATGTTGATACCCTTGTCAGAGGCACCATACTTAAACATATGGTACGTTAGTTAATGCTCTAATTAATTAGACCCTACTTAGCTACACCAATAAATCTCAAGGTCTTTGAGAGGCAATAGTCTTACAAAAAAAAAACAATCAAGAGTTGCTACTCATATCAGATTTATCCTCCTGAAGTAAGACCTTCAAATCGCAAGGTTAGCAGCAATGGAATCAATCGTGACACCTTTTGATGAGGCATTTGTCTCTAATAAACTACATACAAGTTCTAATTTATCAATTAGAACCTAATTTGCTACAGCTATCAAATCTCAATGTTGGAAGCAATGGAATAACTTATGATACCATTTGTGGAGGCACCAATCTCTAACAAACAGTACACAAGTTCATGCTCTAATTAATTAGAACCTCCTTAACTAGACCCCCAAAACTCAAGGATAGCAATGATGGAGTTGATATTGATAGCCTCTGAGAGGCAACATTCTCCACCAAAAATAGTATGCCAGATGCTGCTCCTATCAGGTACAACAATCTGAGCTTGCACTCTCAAATTAAAAGGTAAGCAAAAATGGAAGGACTCATGTCATGCTCCAAAAAATGGTACACAAGTAAGTGTTCTAGTCATTTACCAGCTCTTTAGCTAGAAACCCTTAATCTTAACGTCAGCAACAACTGAATGAAACTTGATGCCCTTTGAAAGGCAACAGTATTCTCAAAAATGGTACATTAGTTGCTGCTCCTATGAGACACACATCTTGAGATTGCTTCTTAATGTCAGAAGCAATGGAACGACTCATGATACCCTTTGTGGAGGCATCAGTATTTAACATAGGGTACACAAGTTAATTAAAACCCACTAGCTAGTTGTCTAAATCTCAAGGGTAGCAACAATGGAGTGGATTTTGATACCCTTTGAGAGGAAAAAGTATCCACAAAAATGTTACAAAGGTTGCTGCTCCTATCAGATACAATGTCCTAAACTAGGATCCTGAAATCTAAATGTCAGCAGCCATGGAATGACTGATGATACCCTTCATGGAGGCATCAGTTTCCAAAAACTGGTTCAGATGTTGCTGCTCTAATCATTCAAAACCTATTTAGCTAGAATGCCTCAATCTCAAGGCCAGCAGCAATTGAGTTGATCGGCATACCCTTTGCAGAGGCACTCGTCTCTAATAAATGGCACACGATATGCTGCTTTCCTCAGACTAAACCTCCTGAGCTAAAATCCCCAAATTGGAAGATCAGTAATAATAGAAACAATGTTGATAAAGTCTTTTGCCTCTGCCAAGGTTAACAAGTGGTACATGACTTAATGATCTAATCAACTATACCCTCCTTAGCTAGACCCCGAAATATAAAGGATAGCAACAATGGATTGGATAAATGGTACCTAATTTGCTGATCTACTCATTTAGAACATATTTACCTAGACTTTCTATCTCTCAAGGTCAGAAACAATAGAGTAGATCATGATACCTTTTGGTAAGGCACAAGTCTCTAATAAATGACACAAGAGTTGATTTACTACTCAGTCTGAACCTCCTGAGCTAAAATCCCCAAATTTGCAGATCAGTAACAATAGATACAATATTAATACCTTTGGCAGAGGCACCAGTCTTCAAAAAATGGTACATGAGTCAATCCTCTAATTAATTAGAACATTGTTAGCTAGACTCCTGAATCTCAAGGTTAGCAAACAATGTTGATACCCTTGTCAGAGGCACCATACTTAAACATATGGTACGTTAGTTAATGCTCTAATTAATTAGACCCTACTTAGCTACACCAATAAATCTCAAGGTCTTTGAGAGGCAATAGTCTTACAAAAAAAAAAAAACAATCAAGAGTTGCTACTCATATCAGATTTATCCTCCTGAAGTAAGACCTTCAAATCGCAAGGTTAGCAGCAATGGAATCAATCGTGACACCTTTTGATGGGGTATTTGTCTCTAATAAACTACATACAAGTTCTAATTTATCAATTAGAACCTAATTTGCTACAGCTATCAAATCTCAATGTTGGAAGCAATGGAATAACTTATGATACCCTTTGTGGAGGCACCAATCTCTAACAAACAGTACACAAGTTCATGCTCTAATTAATTAGAACCTCCTTAACTAGACCCCCAAAACTCAAGGATTGCAACGATGGAGTAGATACTGATAGCCTCTGAGAGGCAACCTTCTCCACCAAAAATAGTATGCCAGATGCTGCTCCTATCAGGTACAACAATCTGAGCTTGGACTCTCAAATTCAAAGGTAAGCATAAATGGAAGGACACATGTCATGCTCCAAAAAATGGTACACAAGTAAGTGTTCTAGTCATTTACCAGCTCTTTAGCTAGAAACCCTTAATCTTAACATCAGCAACAACTGAATGAAACTTGATGCCCTTTGAAAGGCCACAGTATTCTCAAAAATGGTACATTAGTTGTTGCTCCTATGAGACACACATCTTGAGATTGCTTCTTAATGTCAGAAGCAATGGAACGACTCATGATACCGTTTGTGGAGGCATCAGTCTTTAACATAGGGTACACAAGTTAATGCTCTAATTAAAACCCACTAGCTAGTTGTCTAAATCCCAAGGATAGCAACAATGGAGTGGATTTTGATACCCTTTGAGAGGAAAAAGTATCCACCAAAATGTTACAAAGGTTGCTGCTCCTATCAGATACAATGTCCTAAACTAGGAACCTGAAATCTAAATGTCAGCAGCAATGGAACACAAGTTAATGCTCTAATTAATTAAAACCCACTAGCTAGTTGTCTAAATCTCAAGGATAGCAACAATGGAGTGGATTTTGATACCCTTTGAGAGGAAAAAGTATCCACAAAAATGTTACAAAGGTTGCTGCTCCTATCAGATACAATGTCCTAAACTAGGACCCTGAAATCTAAATGTCAGCAGCCATGGAATGACTGATGATACCCTTCATGGAGGCATCAGTTTCCAAAAACTGGTTCAGATGTTGCTACTCTAATCATTCAAAACCTATTTAGCTAGAATGCCTAAATCTCAAGGCCAGCAGCAATTGAGTTGATCGGCATACCCTTTGCAGAGGCACTCGTCTCTAATAAATGGCACACGATATGCTGCTTTACTCAGACTAAACCTCCTGAGCTAAAATCCCCAAATTGGAAGATCAGTAATAATAGAAATAATGTTGATAAAGACTTTTGCCTCTGCCAAGGTTAACAAGTGGTACATGACTTAATGATCTAATCAACTATACCCTCCTTAGCTAGACCCCGAAATATAAAGGATAGCATTGGATAAATGGTACCTAATTTGCTGATCTACTCATTTAGAACATATTTAGCTAGACGTTCTATCTCTCAAGGTCAGAAACAATAGAGTAGATCATGATACCTTTTGGTAAGGCACAAGTCTCTAATAAATGACACAAGAGTTGATTTACTACTCAGTCTGAACCTCCTGAGCTAAAATCCCCAAATTTGCAGATCAGTAACAATAGATACAATATTAATACCTTTGGCAGAGGCACCAGTCTTCAAAAAATGGTACATGAGTCAATCCTCTAATTAATTAGAACACTGTTAGCTAGACTCCTGAATCTCAAGGTTAGCAAACAATGTTGATACCCTTGTCAGAGGCACCATACTTAAACATATGGTACGTTAGTTAATGCTCTAATTAATTAGACCCTACTTAGCTACACCAATAAATCTCAAGGTCTTTGAGAGGCAATAGTCTTACAAAAAAAAAGCCAATCAAGAGTTGCTACTCATATCAGATTTATCCTCCTGAAGTAAGACCTTCAAATCGCAAGGTTAGCAGCAATGGAATCAATCGTGACACCTTTTGATGAGGCATTTGTCTCTAATAAACTACATACAAGTTCTAATTTATCAATTAGAACCTAATTTGCTACAGCTATCAAATCTCAATGTTGGAAGCAATGGAATAACTTATGATACCCTTTGTGGAGGCACCAATCTCTAACAAACAGTACACAAGTTCATGCTCTAATTAATTAGAACCTCCTTAACTAGACCCCCAAAACTCAAGGATAGCAACGATGGAGTAGATATTGATAGCCTCTGAGAGGCAACCTTCTCCACCAAAAATAGTATGCCAGTTGCTGCTCCTATCAGGTACAACATTCTGAGCTTGGACTCTCAAATTAAAAGGTAAGCATAAATGGAAGGACTCATGTCATGCTCCAAAAAATGGTACACAAGTAAGTGTTCTAGTCATTCACCAGCTCTTTAGCTAGAATCCCTTGATCGTAACGTCAGCAACAACTGAATGAAACTTGATGCCCTTTGAAAGGCAGCAGTATTCTCAAAAATGGTCCATTGGTTGCTGCTCCTACGAGACACACATCTTGAGATTGCTTCTTAATGTCAGAAGCTCTTTAGAAACCCAAAATTATGAAGAACAGAATGGATGTTTATACCCAGCATATGGCACAGGAGTAGTAGTACTATACAACTAAAACTCTCTAACTCTCTAACTACAACCCCCAAATCTAAAAGTCAGATTTTAAGTAGTAAACCTCCAAGCTCTCACCCATATCCAAGGATTTCTGTGCTGTGAAAATGAGTATCAGCTCCAAGGGTGTAGGTGTGAAGATCTGCCAGAGACTGTTGCAACAGCTACTTTTGGTGTCTTCTGTGACGTGATCTCTCTTTGACATTCTTGCTCCAGTCGCAAAGTATAGCATGTTGAACATATTATTAATCTGATAATTACAAAAACAAATAGTTATTTAGATATTTTTTAACAAGCACATTATTTCTATTGTCTATTAGGGTGGAGAAGGTTTTTGATCAATTTTTTAGTTGCATTAGTCTCCAAGAAATGGTACACTAATTGCTGCTCTAATCAATTAGGACCTCCTTAGCTAAAACACCCAAAGCCCAAGGCCAGCAGAAATGAAAATGATCTTGAAACCCTTTGCAGAGTCACCAGTCTCCAGCAAATGTTACACGAGATGTGGTTCTAACCATGAGGACCCTCCTTAGCTAGAACCCCCAAATTTCAAGGCCAGCAACAATCAAATAGATCTAGATACAATTCCCAGTCTATAACAAATGTTACAGGAGTTGCTTGGCTAATCCATGAGAAGCTGTTTAGAAGCCCAAAATTATGAAGAATAGAATGGATGTTCATAACCTTTGTTGAGACACGAGGCTTCAGCAAATGGCACAGGAGTAGTAGTACTATACAACTAAAACCTCTCTAACTACAACCCCCAAATCTAAAAGTCAGATTTCAAGTAGTAAACCTCCAAGCTCTCACCCATATCCAAGGATTTCTGTGCTGTGAAGACGAGTATCAGCTCCAAGGGTGTAGGTGTGAAGATCTGTCAGGGACTGAGATGTCACTAATCACAAAAAGAATGTTGCAGCAGTTACTAGTGGTGACTAGTGTGATATCACAATGTGTCTCTCTATGACATTCCTGTTCCATGCTGGCACCCAAGTCCAGTTATAACCTCCTTAGTTAGAACCACCAAACCTAATGGTTTTTGATCCATTTTGTAGCTGCATTAGTCTCCATGAAATGGTACACTAATTACTGCTCTAATCAATTAGGACCTCCTTAGCTAGAACACCCAAAGCTCGTGGGCAGCAGAAATGAAAATGATCTTGAAACCCTTTGCAGAGTCACCAGTCTCCAGCAAATGGTACACGAGATGTGGTTCTAATCATGTGGACCCTCCTTAGCTAGAACCCCCAAATTTCAAGGTCAGCAACAATGAAATAGATACAATTCCCATTCTATAACAAATGTTACACGAGTCACTTGGCTAATCCATCAGAAGATCTTTAGAAGCCCAAAATTATGAAGAATAGAATGGATGTTCATACCCTTTGTTGAGACACGAGGCTTCAGCAAATGGCACATGAGTAGTAGTACTATACAACTAAAACCTCTCTAACTACAACCCCCAAATCTAAACGTCAGATTTTAAGTAGTAAACCTCCAAGCTCTCACCCATATCCAAGGATTTCTGTGCTGTGAAGACGAGTATCAGCTCCAAGGGTGTAGGTGTGAAGATCTGTCAGAGACTGAGATGTGACTGAGCACAAACAGAATGTTGCAGCAGTTACTAGGGGTGACTAGTGTGACATCACAACGTGATCTCCCTTTGACTTTCTTGCTCCAGTCGCAAAGTATAGCATGTTGAACATTTTATTGATCTTATAATTACGAAAACAAACAGTTATTTAGATATTTTTTAACAATCACATTATTTCTATTGTCTATTAGGGTGCAGTCCCCAAATACTGTATTTTTTCTTTCTAGCTTACATATTTTTGATATCCATCAAACTAAATCCTTTTATACACTCAATAAAAATGTAAATTGTGTGAACTGTATCCACTATTCCCTCTTGTGGATTTAGAGCGCAACAAAATAAAGCTCATCCAAACTTCTTAGAATTTGGTACTGTTCCTTTACCACCCCTACATAAGAGGTGGAGGGCTGTTTGGGGGTCTCTGGTGGTCAAGGATGATCAATCATTCAGGAGGGGTGATAAAAGCTCATGGTTCATCCTAACCCAGGGCAAGCGGACCTAGTCACGTCTCGAAGTCACTAAAACAACTGTATGCTTTTTACTTAAAGCAAATAAAATAATTGTATATAATGTTTTACTTGAGAGAACTCACAGACGTTTTCCTTCAAGCAGCCAATCAGTTGCTCAAAACAAATCCCATTGAAATCAATAGGAGCTCTTTCTGCGCATGAGCATAGGGGGGTTTATGAAAGCCACGCCGGTGCTGAAGCTGGATAGGGAGACGCATTTGGCCGAGCACACCTCTTGCACTGAAAATAACTGCTGGGCAGGGAAAGGGCAGATACATATGGGGTGATTCTGCTAATGCATCTAAAAGGGGACACTATGACAAATTAAGTGCACCCCGCAGGTTTCATACACATTAACCCCTTCAATCCCCTATAGACGTACCGGGACGTCCAAAAAACGCCTATTAAGAAACCCCTATGGACGTCCCGGTACGTCCAGCCCTTCTTGCAGCGCCAGGGACACATCCCTGCCGCTGCACGGGAGATCAGGCTGTCGTTTGACAGCCTGGACTCCCCACTGACAGCAGAAGCCGGCTTTCTGCTGTCCGATCTCCTGTAACAGCTTCCGGCTGCGATCTCTATGCACGTCTGTGAGGACCTGCATAGAGATCACAGTGTGATCGGTCCAGGGGGATCGCGGGGAGGGGAGTGAGAAACCATCTCTCTCACTCCCCCTCCCGTCCTGAAACAGAAAAGCTGGGGAAAAAAACACGTTAATTCATTATTTAAAATAATATTAAAAAATTTAAATAATAATATAAATAATACTAAAAAAAATTATAATGTGAGCTGTGATGTCATTGTGACATCACTGGCATGTTCAGGAGGTCCCTAGGAGGACCTCTAACCATTTCTGTGTAAAAAAAATATATATAAAAAATACAATACAAAATGTAAAAAAATTAAAATACAAAAAGTAAAAAAAATATATATAAAAAAATAATGAAAAAACCTTACTTCCCATTGCCCTAGCATAACATCTAGCCAGTATAACCCTCCTGCCCCCATTCACAACCCCCAAACCCGTTAAGCCATAGGCATAAAAATTATACAAAATTGTACACCTTATAGTATGCTCCCTGGTGCTGGGAAAGTCTGGAAAATCTATATAAATTAGGTATTTCTGAAATCAGGACACCTGAATTGATAAACTTGAATTGATGTCACTTCAAACTTGAATTGATATCACTTTACCTAATTTTGTGAGGATTCAGAGGGAAAATGTAAAAAAAATAGTTTTCTTTTAGAATCTTCGCTAGTTTTTACTAAATTTCTCATTCTAAATTTATAGCTAATCATCCAATTATGGTATCAAACAAAAGCTCTATCTCTCCTTGAAAAAACAATATATAGTTTACATAGGTACACTAGTCACAGGAACAGAGAATAATCGCAGAACCGACATACCGCAAAAATGGCAAAATTGCTCCGGGCATTGAGGTACGAAAAACCCCTGGGATTGAAGGGGTTAAAGTGCATGCGATGGCTGGAGTGTTTAAACATAAATGCAACGGGCATAAGCTTGAATATAAAAGAATTACAAGGACCAAGTGAGATACTTTACTGAATGGGCAGTAGATAAATGGAACAGCCTCCCATCAGAAGTGGTAGATATTAATACATTGAAGGGATTTAAGCATGCACCACATAAAGGTCATGATTCTCAGACACGACCAACGACTGATTAAATTCTGAGTCTCTACATCAGGAATAATGTACAGGCTAGATGGGCTGAAAAGCGTTGATTTTGAAAAACCGAAAAATCCGTTAAGAATAATCTGGTATTTATATGTATATTATGTATGTATATATATATATATATATATATATATATATACATATACATATATATATATATATATATTCTCCCAGAGTGCACTGTATACATACATGTTCCTGTAACACCTGCACATGTTTGGCTTCCCCACACACATGTAAACAGCCTGCGCCTGCCCCCCTCCTCATCGCAGCCCTTATGAAACCAAAAACATGGGCTGTTTCACAACAAGGGAGGGCAGCCCAGAGACAGCCAATGGGAGGCCACCCCTGCCGGTCACGTGAGCACACACTTTATGTAATGTTGCCGCACATGTTCTGTCAGGGGCTCTTTGTGCTTCTTCTTCTTCCCACTTTGTCTCTGCCTGAGTCCGGATCCGCTCCGTGCCAAGCGGGGTCTGCCCGCCCATCCATAAGGATCTAACCTCGTCAGAAGAGGAGCTCCGTGACATCTCTTCTCCCCACCTATAGGACTCTGATCAGCTGCTCGCTGTCACTGATGCCGGGGCAAGGACTCCCCTCATCAGCTGCTGTGCGGAGGAGGTTATAGACTTTGTATAATATGAGCCTCTGATTACCCGCCCTGTGCTGTTTTATGCTCTCGGCTTTATTGTTCTTGGGTGGAGAGTTACCCTCCTGTGACCCATGGATGTCTTTAACTGCCTCTCCTACCAGCAGGCCCTCTGGGACCCTGTAACTGTAAGATGCGGCCACTCTTTCTGCAAAAGGTGCTTGCGGGGGCCAGCAGTGGACAGGTGCCACGTTTGCAAGCAGAAGCTGAAGACCAGGGGTGCCCAGGAGCTGAAATGTAACACCCTTTTATGCAACTTGCTGGAGAAGTGCCTGCAGAGCGAAACCAGACTGAACAGGGTGAGAAGCGACCTGCGCGATCTGCTCTCACTCCATGACCACGAAGAGGCAGCAAAAGTGGCCTCCAGAGGAGTTGCGATGGGTGAGTTTCTGTAGGAGGTGCCATTTAAATGTCTATATGTGATCCTCATGATGATATAAGAGTAGATCATATATCACATTATATATGATCATTGCTATTATATACCGGGATTAACTCATCCATAGCCAGCGCATATTGAGTTTCTGTAAAATTGTGGACAGTGATCATCATCAATGCGTTTCTGTATTTTAATGGCCTGTTGTATGATTATTATTATTATTTATTGTTGTATATAGCGCCATCATACATTAACCCCTTCAATCCCAGGGGTTTTTGGTACCTCAAAGCCCAGAGCAATTTTGCCATTTTTGGGGTATGTCGGTTTAGCGATGATTCTCTTTTCCTGTGAATAGTGTACCCATATAAACTATATATTGTTTTTTCAAGGAGAGATAGAGCTTTCGTTTGATACCATAGTTGGATGATTAGCTGAAAATTTAGAATGAGAAATTTAGTAAAACTAGCGAAGATTATAAAAATAAACTCATTTTTTTTTTAAATTTTCCCTCTGAATCCTCACAAAATTAGGTAAAGTGATGGAAAATCCGCTCCAATTTTATTAATTCAGGTGTCCTGATTTCAGAAATACCTAATTTATATAGATTTTCCAGACTTTCCCAGCACCAGGGAGCATACTATAAGGTGTACAATTTTGTATAATTTTTATGCCTATGGCTTAACGGGTTTGGGGGTTGTGAACGGAGGCAGAAGGGTTATACTCGCTAGATGTTATGCTAGGGCAATGGGAAGTAAGGTTTTTTAATAATTTTTTTTATCTTTTTTTATATATTTTTTTTTTAATTTTTTTTTTAATTTTAATTTTTTTTTACATTTTTTTTATTTTTTATATATTATTTTTACACAGAAATGGTTAGAGGTCCTCCTGAACATGCCAGTGATGTCACAATGACATCACAGCTCACATTATAATTTTTTTATTAGTATTTATATTATTATTTTAATGATTTTTTTAATATTATTTTTTAAATGAATTAACTTTTTTTTTTCTGCTTTTCTCTTACAGGACGGGAGGGGGAGTGAGAGAGATGGTTTCTCACTCCCCTCCCCGCGATCCCCCTGCACCGATCACACTGTGATCTCTATGCAGGTCCTCACAGACCTGCATAGAGATCGCAGCGTCTCTGTGCCTCATCGGAGGGCAGGATATCCCCACAGGGGATATCCTGTCCTCCGATGACCTTCCGGGTTACGTCAGCAGTGACGCAACCCGAAAAGGAATGCCCGATCGCGCGTTTGCAACTGTGCGATCGCGTGATCGGGCACTTTCAACCGTAACAGCTTACCGGCTTTCATGCCGGTAGCTGTTACGGGAGATCGGGCAGCAGAAAGCCGGCGATGCCGGCTTCTGCTGCCAGGGGGGAGTCCAGGCTGTCAAACGACAGCCAGGTCTCCCGTGCAGCGGCAGGGATGTGTCCCTGACGCTGCACGAAGGGCTGAACGTACCGGGACGTCCATAGGGGTTTCTTTGTGGGCGTTTTTTGGACGTCCTGGTACGTCTATAGGGGAATGAAGGGGTTAAGGACATTACGCTAGTGGCAGCGTGTTAGGTGCCTGCCGCCGTCACACTATTACGTGTCTATGTAGGACGCCATCCTGAGAATGGAACCTAAAAACCTTTTTTGTTACTTAAAATATTTGTACTGGTGGTTGATCTGTGCCCTCCTACCATTAGATTGGGCTTAGAGGGTCTTTCAGGTATTGAAATGTCTGCCCAGAGCCCAGCAATGCATTAAAGTGCAGAACCTTCTTAGATGGAGAGGGGGAATGACGGAGGTAGAGGCGCATGTCCAAGACTGGACTCATCTCTGATAGCCTCAGGTCAGTTGAACCATCAGACGTGACATCAGTGCCAGTTAGGCATACCTTGGAGAGCTTCTTTAGTCAGCTGACTGCAACTATTTAGGTATTAACCCTTTAATAGCACGTCAAGAAGATTCTTTGGAGTGATTTGCCAAATTGTAAGACTTGTCATTTTTTTTAAAGATGCGCTTAACTGAGTCACCTGCATTCAAGCAGGGATATCATCCATAACATACTGGTATCAAAAGCACCAAGTAGGGGTCTTATGTATGATCACAGCAGTGTAGAATAGGACAGAGTCAGTTCCAGACCGTGTGATCTGGAGATTTTACTCCTTCATCCGGAGACGCTGATATTTGGGCAACAAACCACGGACT
Organism: Spea bombifrons; assembly: GCF_027358695.1. Taxonomy (NCBI): domain Eukaryota; kingdom Metazoa; phylum Chordata; class Amphibia; order Anura; family Pelobatidae; genus Spea; species Spea bombifrons. The sequence continues at coordinate 13,058,340 of NC_071090.1, forward strand.
CCGGCAGGGGCGTAACTAGACGCCTCAGGGCCCGGGTGCGAGAATCTGTTAAGGGCCCCCTCACCCCCCCCCCCCAAAAAAAACATGATTTTTACCCAACAATTTTTTTTCAACAAATTCAATTTACATATTGAATCATATCTGTAAAAAATCAAAGAAAAAGGGGCGCATGTACAAAGGGCATAATCCAGGGGTGTCCAAGTTTTTTCTGCAGTGGGCCACTTCATCAGAATTGTATACGTGCGCGGGCCGCACTCATTTTTCACTGTGACAAAAAATATGGCCTTTAATAAAATATGCAGATTAAAATAAAGTAAAATGACACAAAGCCTTTACTCTTCCTCTCACTGATTTGTGGGCCTAGAAAGTTTTGCGACTACAAATTCAGGATTCCCTAGATTTATTCTAGGGATGAACTAAAATGAAAATTCTGGACCAAAACATTCAGGGTTCACTTAGCCAAAACCGAAAATGACCCCCACCTTTAAAAATAATAATAAAAACTCACATTTTTAATAAAAGTAGGTAACACACAACTGGACAAAATTAGCAATATGACTTGGCAACCAGTAAATGCAGGCAACCCAGGTAACCAGTAAATGCTGGTACCTAGGCATGATGGGACTGTGCTCGCTGTGATTGCTGTTAGCAATCACACTCCTATCATGCCAAGTCAGCCAGTACATGCTGGTACAGGGTGGCTGTAAGTGATGTGCAGACCCCATACTGCTGGCAGCATCACTACACAAGGAGGGCAGATAGCTAGGTTTCAGCATGTACTAGCTGACTTGGCATTATAGGAGTGTGATTGCTAACAGAAGTCACAGTCCCATCATGCCTAGGTTCCAGCACTTACACATCCATCCAGTAAATGCTGGAACCTAGGCATGATGGGACTGTGATTGCTGTTAGCAATCACACTCCTATCATGCCAAGTCAGCCAATACACGCTGGTACAGGGTGGCTGTAAGTGATGTGCAGACCCCATACTGCTGGCAGCATCAATACACAAGGGGGGCAGCTAGCCAGGTTTCAGCATGTACTGGTTGACTTGGCATGATAGGAGTGTGATTGCTAACAGCAATCACAGTCCCATCATGCCTAGGTTCCAGCACTTACACATCCATCCAGTAAATACTGGAACCTAGGCATTATGGGACTGTGATTGCTGTTAGCAATCACACCCCTATCATGCCAAGTCAGCCAGTACATGCTGGTACAGGGTGGCTGTAAGTGCAGACCCCATACTGCTGGCAGCATCAATACACAAGGTGGGCAGCTGGCCAGGTTTCAGCATGTACTGGCTGACTTGGCATGATAGGAGTGTGATTGCTAACAGCAATCACAGTCCCATCATGCCTAGGTTCCAGCACTTACACACCCATGCTATCACACACACACACTCATTTATTCATATAATCATTCATTCACAGATTCATTCCCTCAATCACACACACTCATTCAAACACCCTCCCCACCCCCTTACCTGCACTGCAGCTCCTCGATGCCGCTTACAGACTTCAGCAGGGGGCGCGGCCTCCCTCTGCCTTCTCTGCTAAAGCACAGAGGAAGTAGGATGTCACGTGAACTCCGCTTCCTCTGTGCAGTCCAGAAGACCCTCCCACAAGTAAGTAGCAGGGCTTGAGGTGCGGCTCGCGTAAGATCGGTTGCCCTGGCTGCCGATCTTACGCGGGCCGCACCTCGAGGTCTCGGGCCGCATGTTGGACGCCCCTGCCTTATTTAAAAAAAAACAAAAACGGAAAAAAGATTTCGGGCGGCCCCTTGGCTTGGGCGCCGGGGCCCGGTCGCAGTCGCGACCCCTGCGACCCCGGTAGTTCCGCCACTGGACTCCGGGTCAAACCTTAAGAGTTCCCAGCTAGGCTCTTACAAGAATTATGGGGCTCATTCATTCTTTGGTGCAAAATTGGACGTTTGGGTGAGAGAGGGAACGTTCCTTGTCTCTCACCCTGCTCTGAGGACGCTGACATATTTAGATTTACGAATGTTTGCCATGTTAGGTTTTTTTATGTTCTGTCCAATAGCAGATTATCTAAAATCATAGCTACCTGTGGAGTAGGAGGAACGTAAACCAGTTCTGGGTGGATCGGGGAGCACCTGTGAACGCTGTGTGTCTGCTTATGACAGCTTGACAAAGGCCCTGTTTGGCCGAAACGTTGCTTTTGTTTGTTTTCGCTTAATAAAGTGTCCTAGAGACTGGAAGCTGTTTGGAGTGCTGGGATTCCTTTTCTTTGTTTGAATGCTTATGACACGGTTTGAGTAATAAGCAGCATTTAATGATAAGTAATTAGCGAGATCTTTAACCTGAGTGCTGTTGGTAGCTACTGAATACTTCAAAGCAGTCTGGTGACACTTTCCCGAACATCCAAGAGGGAGTCACTGGGTTCTGTCTATGAGACACATATAGTGCTACATGTAGTATGTGCAATCAGACCTACTTCAACATTTCTGGGTGACAGATGGTGCCCTTCTGTGGCACCTGGACCAAGAGCCGGAGCTAGGCCCTTTTGCACCCGAGGCAACAATGGAAAATTGCACCCCCTAGCTATTTTTTTTTTTTTTACAGAGGTTGTTTTATTTACACTGCCCTTACACACACCTATCCATAAACACACAAATACACATACACGTTGCCTTTACACACACCTGTTCATTATCACGCATATACGCATACACTGCCCTTACACACAACTGCCCATAAACACACATATACGCATACACTGCCCTTACACACGACTGCCCATAAACACACACACATACACTGCCCTTACACGCGACTGCCCTTACACACACACCTGTCCATTAATATGCATAGACACATACACCAGCTTACAAACATACAAATACCTACACTGCCCTTACACACGCACACACACCAGCTTACAAACACACACCTGCCCTTTAACACGTGTATACACATACACTGCCCTCACACTCCCCTACACTTACACACACACATATACACACACACCAGCTTACAAACACAGAAATACCTACACTGCCCATACACACACACACACACTGCCCATACACACACACACACACACACTGCCTATTCACACAGACACACACATGCTGCCCATACACACACACACTACCCATACACACACACACACTGCCCACACACACTGCCCATACACACTGCTCATACACACACACACTGCTCATACACACACACACACATATTGCCCATACACATACACACACACTGCCCATACACACACACCAGCTTACAAACACACACACATACACATCACTTACACACACACCAGCTTACAAACACACACATATACACAGCCCTCACACACACCAGCTTACGAACACACATCTATACACAGCCCTTTCTCCCATCTATTACTTTTCTCATCTTCCATCCTGTGGTGGGAGCTCGAGGTCTGTCACTCCAGGCCTCTGCTTGACATCATATCCCGGAGCTCTGCATCATTTGCCGTCGCATAGTGGTTAGGGAGAACGGAAGACGAGGTCTGAATAGGGAGCGTGAGGTCTGTCAAATGTTGGGCCGGTTTGAGGGGGATTGTGATATCCCCAACCAGCCCTGCTCATCGGGCACCTCCACCCCAGACCAGTGCTGATGGTGCCTGGGTGCGCACTGCCAACGGGGGTGCCTGATGAGCAGGGCTGTATGGGGAGAGCACAATCGTGCAGTCCCCTGAAGACCGGCACAGGGGAGGGGGCCTTTCCGGTCGCCCTCTCCCATATAGAAATGCCACTGTCCGTGATCTCCCCAAGCAGACCTGCAGCTTCTGATTGGGCGGCTGTGCGCCCCCTCGCAGGTGCGCCCAAGGCGAGTGCCTCACTCGCCTCACCCTTGCTACAGCTCTGCCTGGACCAGAAGAATGCCAGCTGTCACTCCAGAAAATATGGTGTCCTCCAATGAAAGTAGGTCCCAATGTAATGTAAGAAAATACCCGCAATGTATAAGTAGGTCGGACCCCCACCCACTAGGGGCCACAAAAAAGACCCTTCATGCCTGGACATACACAGAAGAACTCTACATTGGCACTGAGAACCGTAGCCATAATGGACTACATACATTGGGAATTAAACAATTCTATTGCCATAGCAACAATTAATAATAATTTATTATCATTCAAGAATTATTTCAAAACTGTATGTATATTTAGTTACAAAAGTATATTGAGTAGAGTACGTTGAATATCGACACATGTAACATTCAATGTAATTATGTTGTAGGCGCAACATATTAAACACTGGCTGAATTTTCCTCCATATAGCTGCTTGAAGATCTTGGTTTTCCGGTGCCTTCATCTCCTGAAGAGCTGTTAGACGAGGTCTCTCATTACTTGAAGTCGTCCAGTCCAGACGCCGCTACCCTCATAGCTCCTCTAAAAGCTGCATCCATTGATTCATGTGACACAATAGCGAATGTGAAGGTAACGTTACGTTTTGGTATGATTGGGATATAGCCATTGAAATACTGCAGGTTTACCTTACCAAGAGACATACGAAAATCACAAACAGTAGGAACCAAATTCATAACTTACCTCTGGCTCAGGGGGCATAAGATTGAAATGTTGAGATACATCTGATGTCATCAATACAATGTGAGCCAGGAGAAAGAGTCAGAGCAAGCTATAGGTAAAGGGCCACATTTTTAATTTAGTTTCAGAGGGTATGCAGAGCTAGTGGAGGGACTGACACAGTGGGACAGCTAATAATGGGACCAGGGCCGGCCTTTGGGGTGTGCGACCTGTGCGACCGCACAGGGCAACACACTCCAGGGGGTGCCGCTGCGGGGTCCGCCGCCACTGCCGCGGGGTCCGACGCCGCAGCCGCTGGGTCCGCTGCCGCCCCCTCTGTACCTAAATTAAAACATCGGGGTTTTTTTTAACTTTATTTCACATCCTCCATGTTAAATAAAGTTTTTTTTTTAAATTTATTTTACATGCATGATGTTAAATAAAGTTAAAATAAACAAAAAAAACCAACAATGTTTTCATTTATGTCCCGGGCAGGGGTGCTGAGCGGTTTCTTGTGAAGTTTTCAGCAACCGCTCGGCGCCCCTCACGCTCCGTGACTCCATCGCGGTGCTGCGTTTTATGCTGAGCGACAGAATATTCCGGCATTCAGCTGTGAAGTGCGCACCACGGGAAGACAGACGCCTCCCGCTCCCACCGGTGGACTCAACAAGGTAAGTAAGGGGAAGGGGCAGAAGTGGGGCTCAGTGAGAAGAGTGGGGGTCAGTGAGAAGGGGCAGAGGTGGTAGATAGTGATACAGGGGGATAGATAGTGAGAAGGGGAGTTTTTTTTACAAGTTTTTATTCCTTTCTTTTTTGGGATGGGGGGGCGCCAGACAGGGCCGGCCGAAGACTTAACGCCGCCTGGGGCGAAGTTTAAAACGCCGCCCCCCCCCGGTACTTACCTTTAAACAGTCCTGCGGCGAGTCTCCCTGCTCTGCCACGGTGCCGGCTTGTAATGCTGAGCGCCGGAAATTGACGTCATTTCCGGCGCTCTGCATTACAAGCCGGCACCGGGACCGAACAGGGAGACTCGCCGCAGAGGAGAGAGAGAGAGAGGGGCGCCGAGCGGGTAAGCGAAAACCACTCGGTGCCCCTCTCTCCTCCGCTTCAAAAAAAAAACAAAAAAAAAAAGCGCTTGGGGCGGCAAAGTGCCGCCCCTTCTAAAGTGCCGCCTGGGGCAATTGCCCCAGTCTGCCCCATTATAGGGCCGGCCCTGGCGCCAGAGGAGTAGTCCGCACAGGGCGCCAGAACACCTAAGGCCGGCTCTGGATGGGACAGGGACTAATACTTATCGTACCCCAATCAAAATGTCTTTAGACAACGTCACATATTATATGACTGCACTTATTGTACCTCCCCTTTTGTTATACTGTAAAGCGCTACGTAGATGCACACGTAGTAAAAAATAAATATGCGTACATATACATTGTACTGTGAAAAAGTATTTCCACTCTTTCCCATTTTTTCTGGCTTTTGCATATTTGTCACATTGAAATGTATCAGATCATCAAACTAATTTTAATATTAAATAAAGATAACTCCAGTAAAACACAAAATGCAGTTTTGAAATGAAGATTTTATGTATGGGAGGAAAATGCTGAGCTATCCTACCCAACCTGGCACTATGTGAAAAAGTAATTGCCCCCTTACTTATTGAATCAATTAATTAACCAAATTTAAATGATAATTGGGTTCAATTTCACTAGACACCCCCAGACATGATTACTGCCAGCCCTGTTGAATCTAAATATCAATTAAATAGAATGTTTTTTGCAAAGTGATGTAGGCTTAAAGGTCTTAGAAAGCAGCACATGATGCCACAATCTGAAGAAACTCAAGCGCAAAGAAGAAACAACTGGGAATCATCCAAAGCAATTTCTAAGACTCTGGGACTCCAGCAAAGCACTGTGAGAGCCATTATCTACAAATGGAGAAAACGAACAAAAAGAACACAAACTCTTGTCTGACATTTGCCAAACTACATCTTGATGATCCTCAAGACTTTTGGGATAATATTCTGTGGACTGATGAGTCTAAAGTGGAATTTTTTTGAAAGACATGCTTCCTGGTAAATCTGAAGTAAATCTTAACACAGCATTCCATAACATCATACCAACAGTCTAACACGGTGGTGGTGGTGGTAGTGTGGTGGCCTGGGACTGCTTTGCTGTTTCAAGACCTGGGCGACTTCCCATAATTGATGACGCCATGAATTTTGCTCTCTACCAGAAAATCCTGAAGGAGAATGTCCAGTCATCAGTTTGTGACCTAAAGCACAAGTGCAGTTGGTTATGCAGCAGGACCATGATCCGAAGCACATATGCAAGTCCACCTCTTAATGGCTCAAAATAAACAAAATGAAGGTTCGGTGCTACCAAGTCAAAGTCCTGACTTAAATCCGTAGGTAATGCTCGAAAACCTTCCAATGTGGCTGAATTAAGACAACTCTACCAAGAAGAGTCACCAATATTAATAATAATATTGCTATTTATTGCAAATGTTTGATTGTACTTTTTGCGCAAAGGATGGCAACCAGTAATGGCATTATTTTTTCACATGAGTAAAAAAGGTTTTGATGAACTCTTTACCTTCAATAAATAAAATAATGATTTAAAAGCTGCATTTTGTGTTTACTCAAATTGTTTTATATTAACATGTGAATATGACAAAAAAGAGTAAATGGTCTGAAAAATATCCCTCGTCTTATATTCGTTATAATCAAACCTCAAATAGAGATCTGACTACAAGACTAAGATCCAGATTCCCCGCAGCGCTGCAGGGGACCTGAATCCTTCTCTCTGGCAGCCAGTGGCTTCTATGACAGAGCACCAGCATCACATGACCTTCCAGTGCTCCACCAAAGAAGCCCTGGCCCTTTTCATTAACAGAACAATTCTCTCTTCTGCATGTGCTCTGGCAGCTCTTATAACATGCTTTTCCTCTTTCTGCCTAATCTTATAGATCTGTCTGTCTTCCTAACTTTGCTTGTCTTTGTATTTACTAAATGCTTCTTGTTTTTTACTATTCTGGCCACTTTTGCAGAGTATCACAGTGTTTTCTTTAATTTTTGCTCTTACTGACCAGCCTAATAAAACTTTCTGTTACCTTCAATAATTGAACTTTTAAATAATCTCATTCCTCCTGTACTCCATTAAATGGCACCAAGTAACTTTTTTACACATTCTCTCATTGCTTGAAATTTCAGCAAGGGTGTGGGGGCATTAGGGTGACCAAATTGGCCTTGTTTTACAGGACACGTATAATTTTTACATATTGCTGACCAAACCTGCAGTATGGGGCATCATTTTATCTGTGCTGGCAGCATCAATACACAAGGGGCAGCTGGGACCATTACATACATCAATACTTAAAAGGGGGGGTCAATGACAAAGAAGTGTGGGGGAAAAACATTGTTTTTATTGTTGTAGCTTAGCCCATCTAGATGTGTGACAGAGCCTGTCCTGGTGTGTGTGTGTTTGGGTGTCGATGTGGAAGAGCCTGTCCTGGTGTGTGTGTGTTTGGGTGTCAATGTCCTGGTGTGTGTGTTTGGGTGTTGGTGTGGCAGAGCCTGTCCTGATGTGTGTCCCCGTGTGGCAGAGCCTACCCTGGTGTGTGTGTGTGCATCTGGGTGTAGATGTGGAAGAGCCTGTCCTGGTGTGTGTGCTTGGGTGCTGGTGTGGCAGAGCCTGTCCTGGTGTGTTTGTCGGTGTGGCAGAACATGTCCTGGTGTGTGTGTCGGGGTGGCAGAGCATGTCCTGGTGTGTTTGGGTGTTGGTGTGGCAGAGCCTGTCCTGGTGTGTGTGTTTTTGGGTGTCAATGTGGCAGAGCCCATCCTGATGTTTTGGTTGTTGATGTGGCAGAGCCTGTCCTGGTGTGTGTGTTTGGTCATCTGTTTCCTGGCACTGTAGAAATAAATTTAACTATTTAATTTTTACCATTTCAGAGATAAAGCACCCTCCTTTGTAGATCACTTCAGAGGACAAACCTTTCCAGGCCCAAAAATCCGTGAGAGGCCCAAAAATCAGAGAAGTAAATTTATTGTGTTATTTACTCTATTTCAATCTGCATATTTTATTAAAATTGATTAGTGACTTCAGGCATCCTGTGTATGATGACTTTTTTAGTGTACTGATGTACTCCCGATCCCATCACATTAGATTCTATCATATATTATCTGCCTAGCACTGATGTCATCTTATCCAGTACACATGGATGCTGAGGAGTTAAGATTCTAAGAGTCTATTGTATTTATTTCTATAAAAAGGCCCACTAAAATCCTCAGCACCAGACCCACGATGATCTTAATCCAGCCCTGCCAATAACTAATACATAAAGATTTTTGTATATTGTATATTTTTCATTTTTTAGAGTCAATTACCAGCCCCTGGCAAGTATGTCTTAATGGGAAATAGGATTAAAGCGATTAAAGGGAAATGCTCTGAAAAATACCCCTCGTTTTATAATCCAACCTCAAATAAGAGTAAGATCCAGATCCCCGCAGCACTACAGGGGACCTGGATCCTTGTCTCTGTCAGCTGGTGGACATCTGCGCAATGTGCCGGGGTTTCTATGACGGAGCGGTAACGTGACATAATGTTTGGGTCAACATAGAAGTAAAGTCATGCAGTAAGAAAAAAAATGATATAGCTGTATTATTCGAAGAGAAAATGGAGCCTTTAGTCAGTTGATACACTTTATTAAGCTGAAATAGAAATACATATAAAGTAACAAAAGCTTTTAAGACCTCACTTGTCACTTATTTTGTGTGATTTATATTTATATGAATTTCTGATGTTAAGTATTTCTTTTTCTTTCTAAATATCTTACAGGGAGGAAAGAAGAAAAAAGACAAGCATTAGAAGAACAAAAGTGATACAATGTTGCTGGAACATGCATTTAACAAACCTCCATTATACTTATTAATGCTCTTCTGCATGTGTGTTTGTAAATGGTCTGCAATGTATATACTGATCTTTACTTAAAGGTCATGGGTTTTCAGAATAAAACCTTAAACAAACTTGTTGAAGTAATCCAATATCTTATGAAATATACTGAGTACTTGTATATATACACTCTATACAATCGTCTACAGCCTAGGGCTGAAAATGGAGCAGCACAAATGCTGGTACAAATGATCTATCAAAAAAAGACTGAGGGATCTATCAGGAAATAACATGGGGGCTCAATATAGAAAACAGGGGGGGGGTTATGGAAACATTTCCATACATAAAGGCATTTCACAATGTATCAGAGGGAAGTTTGTGAAATCAAGGAGCTGAAACCACAACTCTCCTGACGAGTCTTCTGTTGGTGAATAGCTACAAACAGCAGACTCGGGTGGTCTTTCGGGCGCTGCGGGCGGTCAGCCACTGTACCTGCGGGTCCCAGTAATCCCGCGCAAACCTGCAAGGCTGCCTTCGCGTTGCTCCCTCACAACATCTATTCTCTTATTCCGCAAAAGGAAGCCAGCGGAGTCACGTGATTTTACGTCATGTCACATGACTCTGCTCAGCTCCTGGGTGGAACAAGAGAAGAGACACTGTAAGGGAGCAACATGAAGGCAGCCTTGCGGGACTGCACAGAAAATCTGCAGTACAGGTAAGGGAGTGGGTGTGATTGACCACATATGTTGCGGGAGCAGGCGGGATTGGACACATATGTTGCGGGAGCAGGCGGGATTGGACACATATGTTGCGGGAGCGGGTGGGATTGGACACATATGTTGCAGGAGCGGGTGGGAGTGGAACACACACATTGCGGAAGCGGGCGGTAATGGTCACAAAATCTTGGCCACCTAAACAGGGCTTGACTGAGGATGACCAACTGGCTCTGGCACTTGAAGGCCACCAAATAACATTTGTGGAGAGATCAGCAGGATATGTGTGGCTGCAAGTAACATTATTACAGTTTTGGAGTGTGCGGTTGCCCGTATTCATCGGGCAGTCACACAATAGTGGGATATGGGATATGGCGGTATAGGGTAATTTGCTACCCCCACCCATTGTTTATTTTACCCTTCATTGAACCAGTTCCCCACCTTTGTGTATAGAATCTTTTTTGGGGTTGCCAACTTGCTCTCAGGTCCAGGAAAACTTTTATATTTAAAATCTGCATATTTTTAGGTATAATCATCACGCAGAAGGAAACATAACAAACCTGATGTACAATTGTTGAGTAAAGATACCACAACAATTAAATAGTTAAAAAAAATCCCTGGCTGAATAATTTATTGGTCTTCCATCGCCATCTAGTGTAAAGAAAAATCACTACACAAAGAAACAAATTATTTTTGGAAATTATTGAAATATTTTTTATATTATTTTGAAAACTGCCAAATTGTTCCAGGAGGAATATAGAGACTTTATTGCATATCCGAGGACTTTTCAGGCAAAGTTTTTGGAGTAATTCTATCTCTTAGATCGGCAGCAGATGTTTATTCCAGGGACTTTGTTGACATTAAAGACGTAAAGCTCAGGTACAGGTAATTTATTGCAGCTAACAAATTGCAACTGGATAACCCGGGCTTGTTAGGGAGTCTTTGTTGGTCCTTGTGATCACCAAATAAATAGCACTGTGGGTTGTAGTTTTGAAAGCAACTTCCGATACAGCGATGGGCGAGAGGGGCAGTAAAAGCTACTGTTCTTCCACATGTCATTTTATTTTCCAGCAGACCCTACCACTTCTCTGTGGCTTACCTTTGGAGGCAGTTGTTTTTGTTCAGTCCCACAGGCCACGGTTCCAAATAAATATTTCCGAGTAAAGGGACACTTCAGTAATAGTTGTCAATGTACATATGATACCCATAATTAAGACGGTTTGAGATGAGGTTCCAGGCAATTTTTACCACTTATCCCCACAGAGCCAGCATAGTCTGGCTAATTTAAGTGCAAGTCACCCCACCCCCCACCCCATAAATCCAAAAAGAAAAGGAATGGCCGTCTCTTTAACAAAGCTTGTACAGCTTGACCCGTTACCTTGCCCTCTTGGAACTTTTATGTTGTTTGAATATCAGCCTTCCTTTGTATTGCTGACCGTACACTTTTGGGCAAAGGCTGTTTTAACGTTTTTGCTGTGTTACTGTTTATAATTTCCTTCTTTGTCATTTTGTGCATCCACACACATTGTATACACATTATACCACAAACATTACATATCATATATTATATATTTTTGAAAACTAAACACCCCAGGGTATTTCAAATACTGATATTTTCCTTCTTTCCATGCACAGATTTTATCACCAGCCTTTCTCAACATTTGCAGTAGTTTTTGTGCCCCTCCCCCCACACATTTAGGTATGAATTTACAGCTCCTGGTATATGTTACTGTCAAAAAACAGTCCAATTTGTGTTCAGTAACACTGAGTACAGTGATACCCCCATGCATAGGGGTTTGTTGGGTTGTCTGGGAGGTAAAAGGCCATCTTGACAAGGTTTGCATTTTTTTTTTGAATTTCAACATCAGTCGGGCTGCCAGGCCCATTAGACTTGGTTTATTGTGAATCTAGTTTTAAGCCAATATGTGTGTAGTAGATACATGGAGCGGTTACCCTTTCAGGCAGAAATGGTACGAGGGTGGAGTGGCGAGAGTTAACAGAGTTTAAATAAGATGTGGAGTGAACCCAATCAACCGTACATGAGGTTTACTCCAGTTCATTAGTATCTTTGTGTTATTATGGGAGTCCTTTTGCCTAAACCATTCCAAGTTGGGAAATGTGACACCTCTCCTAGCCAGAAAGGCACCGTTTTGACCCTGCAAAGAACCCTCCAACAAACAAAGGTGTTACAAACTCAGCCCCTTTTCTACTAAAGGTTATATTTAAGAGATTAAATCTAGATCCAGGGATCTGGGGTCCTCATATTTATATTTGAGGTGCCCACATTTTTCCTAGCAGAATGACATCAGACAAGGTTGGGTTACCTCCAATCATTTAATAGATAAACTGAAGTCTGCAGTGTTAGATTACAGACTGACCAAGGAAGGTCATTATGGAAAGAGGGATTTCTGACAAGTCTGGATCTGAAAAAATATAACCTTTATGTGCTGTAACTGGATAGAAAAACCCTTTGCTAGGTGTCCCAATGGACACCTAGGTGTCCCAAAGTGGCCCAATCTCGTAGCCCCTCCTATTCTTCTGCGGACTGCAGCCCTGACATCTGACCTGCAGTCAACAGGTATAAAGTATCCTGTACTTAGATATTAAGGTGTCCTTATTTTGGTGGCCAAGATCTAATTTTGCAATAAATTGCCATTATTCTTGCCAAAAGCTCCTCCGGGAATAGAATAAAGTACTTCTGTAAGTAGGATTTCTATTAACTGTTCTCCCTTTTATTTTTATCTGCTTGGTGTGACTAAATTGTTAATATAATTGTTTGTATGTACTGTGAATATTTTTTATTTCATAATAAATCATTCATTTATTAAGTTCCTGCCTTTGTCTGGTATAAGAACCACATTTGCCTTGAAGAGAGTTATTTAATAATCCGTAGTCTTCTTAGATGCTTGGCTAATCTGCATGTTTGGATATATAAACTATTTGGGGACAGTAGATTAAAAAGTAAGTTGAGCGTTTTAACCAGGTTTGGTGGCAGCATTACCTATCTTTATATCAGAGTGGGAGGTGTGTAAGCGGGGCATTTAATTATTATTTTCCAGTCTAGTGAAGACAGATAGTGATTTAGGCCCTCTTACCGCAAAAATAAGTCACGTGCCTGCTTGGAGTAGTGCGCATTCCAGACATGTGCCATGTCCTATTTTTAGGAGATCTTTCAACCTGGCCAAGTCAATCTACCCCATCAAATCATATTTTTTTTTAAACTACACACTCCATGGGCATTTACAACACCATTTTTTTTTAACTCTTTCCATGTGATAATGTTTGTGAAGATATAGTGCTAATTTTAGGACTTGCTCATATCTGCATGTATATTTGGACTTTTAAAAAAAAAAAAAGATTTGTGAAACTGGATGGTTCTCCTGATGCTGACATCCGTGGCAAATTATTTTTACATGTTACACATTTTTTAAACTATTTTATTATTATTATTATGATTTTACGGATCACTTGTGATTAGTGAGCTGGGCTCCATTGACTGCGTGGTTGAATTCAGTACATGGACAGACCCTTGTGAAGTCATTAGCTGTTCAGTTGGCAGTGCCATCTTGTGAGTGGCAGCAATGGTGCTTAGAATAAAATCAGTCTGGGTGCAATGAAAAAACATTGTACAGAATTATCAGTAATCAGGTTCCCTTTATTCTCAGTGGAACTCAATGTATCAGTAAATAGTGTTCGGAAAAGACAGAATATGGAGGCAGAGAGACAAACAGTGTGCCATGCAGTATACATTTATCGGCCAATCACAGTGATTGTATGACATAGGTGGTTGCTAATTGGTTCCTACAGACTGCCTTGGTAACAAGACAGTCTCCTGCAGTGGGTTCTATACCATCAATATAGGTTTTTGGGCACACTTTTTGTGCGATAACATAGAACATGATTGATGTTTTTACTGTTTAATAACTATGGTTAATAACTCATTGTTAACTGAAATAAACAATGTGAGAAGTGGCACATGGCAAATAGATAGAAAAATAGTGGCTCTCCAGCTGTCATGGGACTATGATTTCCTTGAGTTCAGTCAGTATCTTTAAGGAAGAGAAGCATGCATATGGTCATCTGAGATTATGAGTTTTTTTAGTTCTACAACAGCCAGAGGACTGCTGTCTTTCTCAGGTAAGCATACAGCAGGGCAATGTCCTTTTCTAAACTTTGCTCATACCTCTTCTACTCTTTGTCTTCTCAAAAACTGTTTTATTTGTGTTTTTCTCAAACACTATCTTGATTATTTTTGTATTCTATAAATTAAATCCCATAATGATCAAAATCACCTGATTCCAAAATCTCAATACACAAAATAACCTCTCTTTTTAATGTAAACAAATTGAGTAAATGAGACGAATAAAACCAACATTAGACAATATAGATTTAGAAACTTCACATTTATTTAGAAAAATTAAACAGAATAAGAAACATTTTGCAGTTTCCGGATAAGAACATTAGGAAGTTAAGAGACAACATGACAGTGAGAAATATGGCCAAAATAAGGGCTACATCTGGACTCACAAAGAGTCATCCTTCAGCACTCAGGAGAGGAAAAACCCCCATTATGGAGGAAACCTCTGGGGAACCATGGCAAAAAGGACTGCCCTTCCCTCTGGGCTTAAGTAGGAAAAAGTAAAATGCCCTTAATTGTTCTTCAATTAAAATTACCTTTAACAGTGTGTTTCTTTCAAATTATTATTATTATTATACTTTAGATTCGGCAGCGCTGAAAATTTTACAGATAATGACAAGTACAATACAGCAATTGACATACAGCTACAAGAGAAATAAAGGGGCCTGTTCCCGCAGGAACTTACAATCTATGTTTTAACAGAATGGAATTATTTGACAAGTTTATGTTCCCTTACTTACCATCTGCAACCCCACCAAAAGAAACAATAATGGAAGAAATGTTGAGACCCTTTGCAAAAGATTTGTCTACACATGTTGCTGTTATAATCATTTACAACCTTGTGACATAACCACCAACTCACAAGGTCAGCAACCATAGAATGGATCTTTTGCAGAGGCACAAATGGTGCATGTCAATCTAATCAGCTACAACCTCCTTGAGCTAGAACCCTCAAATTGCAAGGTAAGCATAAATAGAAAGGATGTTTGGCAGAGGCACTAGTCTTTAAAAAATGGTACATGAGTCAATCCTCTAATTAATTAGAACATTGTTAGCTAGACTGCTGAATCTCAAGGTTAGCAAACAATGTTGATACTCTTGTCAGAGGCACCATACTTAAACATATGGTACGTTAGTTAATGCTCTAATTAAATAGACCCTACTTAGCTACACCAATAAATCTCAAGGTCTTAAAGCGGCAATAGTCTTACAAAAAAAAACAATCAAGAGTTGCTACTCATATCAGATTTATCCTCCAAAAGTAAGACCTTCAAATCGCAAGGTTAGCAGCAATGGAATCAATCATGACACCTTTTGATGAGGCATTTGTCTCTAATAAACTACATACAAGTTCTAATTTATCAATTAGAACCTAATTTGCTACAGCTATCAAATCTCAATGTTGGAAGCAATGGAATAATTTATGATACCCTTTGTGGAGGCACCAATCTCTTACAAACAGTAAACAAGTTCATGCTCTAATGAATTAGAACCTCCTTAACTAGACCCCCAAAACTCAAGGATAGCAACGATGGAGTAGATATTGATAGCCTCTGACAGGCAACCTTCTCCACCAAAAATAGTATGCCAGTTGCTGCTCCTATCAGGTACAACAATCTGAGCTTGGACTCTCAAATTAAAAGGTAAGCATAAATGGAAGGACTCATGTCATGCACCAAAAAATGGTACACAAGTAAGTGTTCTAGTCATTTACCAGCTCTTTAGCTAGAAACCCTTAATCTTAACGTCAGCAACAACTGAATGAAACTTGATGCCCTTTGAAAGGCAACAGTATTCTCAACAATGGTACATTAGTTGCTGCAACTATGAGACACACATCTTGAGATTGCTTCTTAATGTCAGAAGCAATGGAACGACTCATGATACCCTTTGTGGAGGCATCAGTCTTTAACATAGGGTACACACGTTAATGCTCTAATTAAAACCCACTAGCTAGTTGTCTAAATCTCAAGGATAGCAACAATGGAGTGGATTTTGATACCCTTTGAGAGGAAAAAGTATCCACAAAAATGTTACAAAGGTTGCTGCTCCTATCAGATACAATGTCCTAAACTAGGACCCTGAAATCTAAATGTCAGCAGCAATGGAATGACTGATGATACCCTTCATGGAGGCATCAGTTTCCAAAAACTGGTTCAGATGTTGCTGCTCTAATCATTCAAAACCTATTTAGCTAGAATGCCTAAATCTCAAGGCCAGCAGCAATTGAGTTGATCGGCATACCCTTTGCAGAGGCACTCGTCTCTAATAAATGGCACACGATATGCTGCTTTACTCAGACTAAACCTCCTGAGCTAAAATCCCCAAATTGGAAGATCAGTAATAATAGAAACAATGTTGATAAAGACTTTTGCCTCTGCCAAGGTTAACAAGTCGTACATGACTTAATGATCTAATCAACTATACCCTCCTTAGCTAGACCCCGAAATATAAAGGATAGCAACAATGGATTGGATAAATGGTACCTAATTTGCTGATCTACTCATTTAGAACATATTTAGCTAGACTTTCTATCTCTCAAGGTCAAAAACAATAGAGTAGATCATGATACCTTTTGGTAAGGCACAAGTCTCTAATAAATGACACAAGAGTTGATTTACTACTCAGTCTGAACCTCCTGAGCTAAAATCCCCAAATTTGCAGATCAGTAACAATAGATACAATATTAATACCTTTGGCAGAGGCACCAGTCTTCAAAAAATGGTACATGAGTCAATCCTCTAATTAATTAGAACATTGTTAGCTAGACTCCTGAATCTCAAGGTTAGCAAACAATGTTGATACCCTTGTCAGAGGCACCATACTTAAACATATGGTACGTTAGTTAATGCTCTAATTAATTAGACCCTACTTAGCTACACCAATAAATCTCAAGGTCTTTGAGAGGCAATAGTCTTACAAAAAAAAAAAAACAATCAAGAGTTGCTACTCATATCAGATTTATCCTCCTGAAGTAAGACCTTCAAATCGCAAGGTTAGCAGCAATGGAATCAATCGTGACACCTTTTGATGAGGCATTTGTCTCTAATAAACTACATACAAGTTCTAATTTATCAATTAGAACCTAATTTGCTACAGCTATCAAATCTCAATGTTGGAAGCAATGGAATAACTTATGATACCCTTTGTGGAGGCACCAATCTCTAACAAACAGTACACAAGTTCATGCTCTAATTAATTAGAACCTCCTTAACTAGACCCCTAAAACTCAAGGATAGCAACGATGGAGTAGATATTGATAGCCTCTGAGAGGCAACCTTCTCCACCAAAAATAGTATGCCAGTTGCTGCTCCTATCAGGTACAACATTCTGAGCTTGGACTCTCAAATTCAAAGGTAAGCATAAATGGAAGGACTCATGTCATGCTCCAAAAAATGGTACACAAGTAAGTGTTCTAGTCATTTACCAGCTCTTTAGCTAGAAACCCTTAATCTTAACGTCAGCAACAACTGAATGAAACTTGATGCCCATTGAAAGGCAACAGTATTCTCAAAAATGGTACATTAGTTGCTGCTCCTATGAGACACACATCTTGAGATTGCTTCTCAATGTCAGAAGCAATGGAACGACTCATGATACCCTTTGTGGAGGCATCAGTCTTTAACATAGGGTACACAAGTTAATGCTCTAATTAAAACCCACTAGCTAGTTGTCTAAATCTCAAGGATAGCAACAATGGAGTGGATTTTGATACCCTTTGAGAGGAAAACGTATCCACAAAAATGTTACAAAGGTTGCTGCTCCTATCAGATACAATGTCCTAAACTAGGACCCTGAGATCTAAATGTCAGCAGCAATGGAACACAAGTTAATACTCTAATTAATTAAAACCCACTAGCTAGTTGTCTAAATCTCAAGGATAGCAACAATGGAGTGGATTTTGATACCCTTTGAGAGGAAAAAGTATCCACAAAAATGTTACAAAGGTTGCTGCTCCTATCAGATACAATGTCCTAAACTAGGACCCTGAAATCTAAATGTCAGCAGCCATGGAATGACTGATAATACCCTTCATGGAGGCATCAGTCTCCAAAAACTGGTTCAGATGTTGCTGCTCTAATCATTCAAAACCTATTTAGCTAGAATGCCTAAATCTCAAGGCCAGCAGCAATTGAGTTGATCGGCATACCCTTTGCAGAGGCACTCGTCTCTAATAAATGGCACACGATATGCTGCTTTCCTCAGACTAAACCTCCTGAGCTAAAATCCCCAAATTGGAAGATCAGTAATAATAGAAACAATGTTGATAAAGTCTTTTGCCTCTGCCAAGGTTAACAAGTGGTACATGACTTAATGATCTAATCAACTATACCCTCCTTAGCTAGACCCCGAAATATAAAGGATAGCAACAATGGATTGGATAAATGGTACCTAATTTGCTGATCTACTCATTTAGAACATATTTAGCTAGACTTTCTATCTCTCATGGTCAGAAACAATAGAGTAGATCATGATACCTTTTGGTAAGGCACAAGTCTCTAATAAATGACACAAGAGTTGATTTACTACTCAGTCTGAACCTCCTGAGCTAAAATCCCCAAATTTGCAGATCAGTAACAATAGATACAATATTAATACCTTTGGCAGAGGCACCAGTCTTCAAAAAATGGTACATGAGTCAATCCTCTAATTAATTAGAACATTGTTAGCTAGACTCCTGAATCTCAAGGTTAGCAAACAATGCTGATACCCTTGTCAGAGGCACCATACTTAAACATATGGTACGTTAGTTAATGCTCTAATTAATTAGACCCTACTTAGCTACACCAATAAATCTCAAGGTCTTTGAGAGGCAATAGTCTTACAAAAAAAAAAAAACAATCAAGAGTTGCTACTCATATCAGATTTATCCTCCTGAAGTAAGACCTTCAAATCGCAAGGTTAGCAGTAATGGAATCAATCGTGACACCTTTTGATGAGGCATTTGTCTCTAATAAACTACATACAAGTTCTAATTTATCAATTAGAACCTAATTTGCTACAGCTATCAAATCTCAATGTTGGAAGCAATGGAATAACTTATGATACCCTTTGTGGAGGCACCAATCTCTAACAAACAGTACACAAGTTCATGCTCTAATTAATTACAACCTCCTTAACTAGGTTCCCAAAACTCAAGGATAGCAACGATGGAGTTGATATTGATAGCCTCTGAGAGGCAACCTTCTCCACCAAAAATAGTATGCCAGATGCTGGTCCTATCAGGTACAACAATCTGAGCTTGGACTCTCAAATTCAAAGGTAAGCATAAATGGAAGGACTCATGTCATGCTCCAAAAAATGGTACACAAGTAAGTGTTCTAGTCATTTACCAGCTCTTTAGCTAGAAACCCTTAATCTTAACGTCAGCAACAACTGAATGAAACTTGATGCCCATTGAAAGGCAACAGTATTCTCAAAAATGGTACATTAGTTGCTGCTCCTATGAGACACACATCTTGAGATTGCTTCTTAATGTCAGAAGCAATGGAACGACTCATGATACCCTTTGTGGAGGCATCAGTCTTTAACATAGGGTACACAAGTTAATGCTCTAATTAAAACCCACTAGCTTGTTGTCTAAATCTCAAGGATAGCAACAATGGAGTGGATTTTGATACCCTTTGAGAGGAAAAAGTATCCACAAAAATGTTACAAAGGTTGCTGCTCCTATCAGATACAATGTCCTAAACTAGGACCCTGAAATCTAAATGTCAGCAGCCATGGAATGACTGATGATACCCTTCATGGAGGCATCAGTTTCCAAAAACTGGTTCAGATGTTGCTGCTCTAATCATTCAAAACCTATTTAGCTAGAATGCCTAAATCTCAAGGCCAGCAGCAATTGAGTTGATCGGCATACCCTTTGCAGAGGCACTCGTCTCTAATAAATGGCACACGATATGCTGCTTTCCTCAGACTAAACCTCCTGAGCTAAAATCCCCAAATTGGAAGATCAGTAATAATAGAAACAATGTTGATAAAGTCTTTTGCCTCTGCCAAGGTTAACAAGTGGTACATGACTTAATGATCTAATCAACTATACCCTCCTTAGCTAGCCCCCGAAATATAAAGGATAGCAACAATGGATTGGATAAATGGTACCTAATTTGCTGATCTACTCATTTAGAACATATTTAGCTAGACTTTCTATCTCTCATGGTCAGAAACAATTGAGTAGATCATGATACCTTTTGGTAAGGCACAAGTCTCTAATAAATGACACAAGAGTTGATTTACTACTCAGTCTGAACCTCCTGAGCTAAAATCCCCAAATTTGCAGATCAACAACAATAGATACAATATTAATACCTTTGGCAGAGGCACCAGTCTTCAAAAAATGGTACATGAGTCAATCCTCTAATTAATTAGAACATTGTTAGCTAGACTCCTGAATCTCAAGGTTAGCAAACAATGTTGATACCCTTGTCAGAGGCACCATACTTAAACATATGGTACGTTAGTTAATGCTCTAATTAATTAGACCCTACTTAGCTACACCAATAAATCTCAAGGTCTTTGAGAGGCAATAGTCTTACAAAAAAAAACCAATCAAGAGTTGCTACTCATATCAGATTTATCCTCCTGAAGTAAGACCTTCAAATCGCAAGGTTAGCAGCAATGGAATCAATCGTGACACCTTTTGATGAGGCATTTGTCTCTAATAAACTACATACAAGTTCTAATTTATCAATTAGAACCTAATTTGCTACAGCTATCAAATCTCAATGTTGGAAGCAATGGAATAACTTATGATACCCTTTGTGGAGGCACCAATCTCTAACAAACAGTACACAAGTTCATGCTCTAATTAATTAGAACCTCCTTAACTAGACCCCCAAAACTCAAGGATAGCAACGATGGAGTAGATATTGATAGCCTCTGAGAGGCAACCTTCTCCACCAAAAATAGTATGCCAGTTGCTGCTCCTATCAGGTACAACATTTTGAGCTTGGACTCTCAAATTAAAAGGTAAGCATAAATGGAAGGACTCATGTCATGCTCCAAAAAATGGTACACAAGTAAGTGTTCTAGTCATTTACCAGCTCTTTAGCTAGAAACCCTTAATCTTAACGTCAGCAACAACTGAATGAAACTTGATGCCCTTTGAAAGGCAACAGTATTCTCAAAAATGGTACATTAGTTACTGCTCCTATGAGACACACATCTTGAGATTGCTTCTTAATGTCAGAAGCAATGGAACGACTCATGATACCCTTTGTGGAGGCATCAGTCTTTAACATAGGGTACACAAGTTAATGCTCTAATTAAAACCCACTAGCTAGTTGTCTAAATCTCAAGGATAGCAACAATGGAGTGGATTTTGATACCCTTTGAGAGGAAAAAGTATCCACAAAAATGTTACAAAGGTTGCTGCTCCTATCAGATACAATGTCCTAAACTAGGACCCTGAAATCTAAATGTCAGCAGCAATGGAATGACTGATGATACCCTTCATGGAGGCATCAGTTTCAAAAAACTGGTTCAGATGTTGCTGCTCTAATCATTCAAAACCTATTTAGCTAGAATGCCTAAATCTCAAGGCCAGCAGCAATTGAGTTGATCGGCATACCCTTTGCAGAGGCACTCGTCTCTAATAAATGGCACACGATATGCTGCTTTCCTCAGACTAAACCTCCTGAGCTAAAATCCCCAAATTGGAAGATCAGTAATAATAGAAATAATGTTGATAAAGACTTTTGCCTCTGCCAAGGTTAACAAGTGGTGCATGACTTAATGATCTAATCAACTATACCCTCCTTAGCTAGCCCCCGAAATATAAAGGATGGCAACAATGGATTGGATAAATGGTACCTAATTTGCTGATCTACTCATTTAGAACATATTTAGCTAGACTTTTTATCTCTCAAGGTCAGAAACAATAGAGTAGATCATGATACCTTTTGGTAAGGCACAAGTCTCTAATAAATGACACAAGAGTTGATTTACTACTCAGTCTGAACCTCCTGAGCTAAAATCCCCAAATTTGCAGATCAGCAACAATAGATACAATATTAATACCTTTGGCAGAGGCACCAGTCTTCAAAAAAATGGTACATGAGTCAATCCTCTAATTAATTAGAACATTGTTAGCTAGACTCTAGAATCTCAAGGTTAGAAAACAATGTTGATACCCTTGTCAGAGGCACCATACTTAAACATATAGTACGTTAGATAATGCTCTAATTAATTAGACCCTACTTAGCTACACCAATAAATCTCAAGGTCTTTGAGAGGCAATAGTCTTACAAAAAAAGCAATCAAGAGTTGCTACTCATATCCGATTTATCCTCCTGAAGTAAGACCTTCAAATCGCAAGGTTAGCAACAATGGAATCAATCGTGACACCTTTTGATGAGGCATTTGTCTCTAATAAACTACATACAAGTTCTAATTTATCTATTAGAACCTAATTTGCTACAGCTACCAAATCTCAATGTTGGAAGCAATGGAATAACTTATGATACCCTTTGTGGAGGCACCAATCTCTAACAAACAGTACACAAGTTCATGCTCTAATTAATTAGAACCTCCTTAACTAGACCCCCAAAACTCAAGGATAGCAACAATGGAGTAGATATTGATAGCCTCTGAGAGGCAACCTTCTCCACCAAAAATAGTATGCCAGTTGCTGCTCCTATCAGGTACAACAATCTGAGCTTGGACTCTCAAATTAAAAGGTAAGCATAAATGGAAGGACCCATGTCATGCTCCAAAAAATGGTACACAAGTAAGTGTTCTAGTCATTTACCAGCTCTTTAGCTAGAAACCCTTAATCTTAACGTCAGCAACAACTGAATTGAACTTGATGCCCTTTGAAAGGCAACAGTATTCTCAAAAATGGTTCATTGGTTGCTGCTCCTACGAGACAAACATCTTGAGATTGCTTCTTAATGTCAGAAGCTCTTTAGAAACCCAAAATTATGAAGAACAGAATGGATGTTTATACCCAGCATATGGCACAGGAGTAGTAGTACTATACAACTAAAACTCTCTAACTCTCTAACTACAACCCCCAAATCTAAAAGTCAGATTTTAAGTAGTAAACCTCCAAGCTCTCACCCATATCCAAGGATTTCTGTGCTGTGAAGATGAGTATCAGCTCCAAGGGTGTAGGTGTGAAGATCTGCCAGAGACTGTTGCAACAGCTACTTTTGGTGTCTTCTGTGACGTGATCTCTCTTTGACATTCTTGCTCCAGTCGCAAAGTATAGCATGTTGAACATATTATTAATCTGATAATTACAAAAACAAATAGTTATTTAGATATTTTTTAACAAGCACATTATTTCTATTGTCTATTAGGGTGGAGAAGGTTTTTGATCAATTTTTTAGTTGCATTAGTCTCCAAGAAATGGTACACTAATTGCTGCTCTAATCAATTAGGACCTCCTTAGCTAAAACACCCAAAGCCCAAGGCCAGCAGAAATGAAAATGATCTTGAAACCCTTTGCAGAGTCACCAGTCTCCAGCAAATGTTACACGAGATGTGGTTCTAACCATGAGGACCCTCTTTAGCTAGAACCCCCAAATTTCAAGGCCAGCAACAATCAAATAGATCTAGATACAATTCCCAGTCTATAACAAATGTTACAGGAGTTGCTTGGCTAATCCATGAGAAGCTCTTTAGAAGCCCAAATTTATGAAGAATAGAATGGATGTTCATAACCTTTGTTGAGACATGAGGCTTCAGCAAATGGCACAGTAGTAGTAGTACTATACAACTAAAACCTCTCTAACTACAACCCCCAAATCTAAAAGTCAGATTTCAAGTAGTAAACCTCCAAGCTCTCACCCATATCCAAGGATTTCTGTGCTGTGAAGACGAGTATCAGCTCCAAGGGTGTAGGTGTGAAGATCTGTCAGGGACTGAGATGTCACTAATCACAAAAAGAATGTTGCAGCAGTTACTAGTGGTGACTAGTGTGATATCACAATGTGTCTCTCTATGACATTCCTGTTCCATGCTGGCACCCAAGTCTAGTTATAACCTCCTTAGTTAGAACCACCAAACCTAATGGTTTTTGATCCATTTTGTAGCTGCATTAGTCTCCATGAAATGGTACACTAATTGCTGCTCTAATCAATTAGGACCTCCTTAGCTAGAACACCCAAAGCTCGTGGGCAGCAGAAATGAAAATGATCTTGAAACCCTTTGCAGAGTCACCAGTCTCCAGCAAATGGTACACGACATGTGGTTCTAATCATGTGGACCCTCCTTAGCTAGAGCCCCCAAATTTCAAGGTCAGCAACAATGGAATAGATTTAGATACAATTCCCAGTCTATAACAAATGTTACATGAGTCGCTTGGCTAATCCATCAAAAGCTTTAGAAGTCCAAAATTATGAAGAACAGAATGGATCTTCATACCCTTTGTTGAGACACGAGGCTTCAGCAAATGGCATAGGAGTACTAGTACTATACAACTAAAACCTCTCTAACTACAACCCCCAAATCTAAAAGTCAGATTTTAAGTAGTAAACCTCCAAGCTCTCACTCTCACGTGGTGACTACTGTGACATCACAACGTGTTCTCTCTTTGACATTCTTGCTCCAGTCGCAAAGTATAGCATTTTGAACATATTATTAATCTGATAATTACAAAAACAAATAGTTACTTAGATATTACTTTAACAATCACATTATTTCTATTGTCTATTAGGGTGGAGAAGGTTTTTGATCAATTTTGTAGTTGCATTAGCCTCCAAGAAATGGTACACTAATTGCTGCTCTAATAAATTAGGACCTCCTTAGCTTGAAACCCTTTGCAGAGTCCCCAGTCTCCAGCAAATGGTACACGAGATGTGGTTCTAACCATGAGGACCCTCCTTAGCTAGAACCCCCAAATTTCAAGGTCAGCAACAATGAAATAGATACATGCACATATATATATATATATGCACATCTGCCCCCAGGCTTGCCACTCTGTCCCCCCCTTCTACTTCTCTTGACTTCCATCCTCTGGTAGCTGCACACTGTTCTCTTCTCTATCCTGACAGGATGTCACTGACTCGACATCCGGTGCTGCAGCAGTCTGAGTGCGAGGGGGCGGAGCTTTCACCCTTCACGCAGCTCCCATCACTATGCAGCCATCAGGTTGCTGGGAATGTAATCGAAACGGCCGATGCGTGCTGATGCCGCCGGCCGGAGCAACTTTAACACTTTTTTTAAAATGTAATATGGCAAGCTGGATCGGCTTGCCATATAAAGTAAAAAAGATTAGATTCGGGGCAGCCTGGGGGGACAATTGCCCCCCTGCCAGCCCGCCCCAGGTGCCGGGGGAGGTCTCCAATGCCGTCTTCAGTGTTAGTCTGCTGGCCGCCCAGCCCACGGACCTGCCGTCCCACCGGGAAATTTCCCGTCAGAGACTCAGATGTGACTGATCACAAAAATAATGTTGCAGCAGTTACTAGGGGTGACTACTGTGACATCACAACGTGATCTCTCTATGACATTCCTGTTCCATGCTGGCACTCAAGTCTAGTTATAACCTCCTTAGTTAGAACCACCAAACCTAATGGTTTTTGATCCATTTTGTAGCTGCATTAGTCTCCAAGAAATGGTACACTAATTGCTGCTCTAATCAATTAGGACCTCCTTAGCTAGAACACCCAAAGCTCGTGGGCAGCAGAAATGAAAATGATCTTGAAAGCCTTTGCAGAGTCACCAGTCTCCAGCAAATGGTACACGAGATGTGGTTCTAATCATGTGGACCCTCCTTAGCTAGAACCCCCAAATTTCAAGGTCAGCAACAATGAAATAGATACAATTCCCATTCTATAACAAATGTTACATGAGTCACTTGGCTAATCCATCAGAAGCTCTTTAGAAGCCCAAAATTATGAAGAATAGAATCGATGTCCATCCCCTTTGTTGAGACACGAGGCCTCAGCAAATGGCACATGAGTAGTAGTACTATACAACTAAAACCTCTCTAACTACAACCCTCAAATCTAAAAGTCAGATTTTAAGTAGTAAACCTCCAAGCTCTCACCCATATCCAAGGATTTCTGTGCTGTGAAGACGAGTATCAGCTCCAAGGGTGTAGGTGTGAAGATCTGTCAGAGACTGAGATGTGACTGAGCACAAACAGAATGTTGCAGCAGTTACTAGGGGTGACTAGTGTGACATCACAACGTGATCTCCCTTTGACTTTCTTGCTCCAGTCGCAAAGTATAGCATGTTGAACATTTTATTGATCTTATAATTACGAAAACAAACAGTTATTTAGATATTTTTTAACAATCACATTATTTCTATTGTCTATTAGGGTGCAGTCCCCAAATACTGTATTTTTTCTTTCTAGCTTACATATTTTTGATATCCATCAAACTAAATCCTTTTATACACTCAATAAAAATGTAAATTGTGTGAACTGTATCCACTATTCCCTCTTGTGGATTTAGAGCGCAACAAAATAAAGCTCATCAAAACTTCTTAGAATTTGGTACTGTTCCTTTACCACCCCTACATAAGAGGTGGAGGGCTGTTTGGGGGTCTCTGGTGGTCAAGGATGATCAATCATTCAGGAGGGGTGATAAAAGCTCATGGTTCATCCTAACCCAGGGCAAGCGGACCTAGTCACGTCTCGAAGTCACTAAAACAACTGTATGCTTTTTACTTACAGCAAATAAAATAATTGTATATAATGTTTTACTTGAGAGAACTCACAGACGTTTTCCTTCAAGCAGCCAATCAGTTGCTCAAAACAAATCCCATTGAAATCAATAGGAGCTCTTTCTGCGCATGCGCATAGGGGGGTTTATGAAAGCCACGCCGGTGCTGAAGCTGGATAGGGAGACGCATTTGGCCGAGCACACCTCTTGCACTGAAAATAACTGCTGGGCAGGGAAAGGGCAGATACATATGGGGTGATTCTGCTAATGCATCTAAAAGGGGACACTATGACAAATTAAGTGCACCCCGCAGGTTTCATACACATTAACCCCTTCAATCCCCTATAGAGGTACCGGGACGTCCAAAAAAACGCCTATTAAGAAACCCCTATGGACGTCCCGGTACGTCCAGCCCTTCTTGCAGCGCCAGGGACACATCCCTGCCGCTGCATGGGAGATCAGGCTGTCGTTTGACAGCCTGGACTCCCCACTGACAGCAGAAGCCGGCTTTCTGCTGTCCGATCTCCTGTAACAGCTTCCGGCTGCGATCTCTATGCACGTCTGTGAGGACCTGCATAGAGATCACAGTGTGATCGGTGCAGGGGGATCGCGGGGAGGGGAGTGAGAAACCATCTCTCTCACTCCCCCTCCCGTCCTGAAACAGAAAAGCTGGGGAAAAAAACACTTTAATTCATTATTTAAAATAATATTAAAAAATTTAAATAATAATATAAATAATACTAAAAAAAATTATAATGTGAGCTGTGATGTCATTGTGACATCACTGGCATGTTCAGGAGGTCCCTAGGAGGACCTCTAACCATTTCTGTGTAAAAAAAATATATAAAAAACACAATAAAAATGTAAAAAATACAAAAAGTAAAAAAAATATATATAAAAAAATAATGAAAAAACCTTACTTCCCATTGCCCTAGCATAACATCTAGCCAGTATAACCCTCCTGCCCCCATTCACAACCCCCAAACCCGTTAAGCCATAGGCATAAAAATTATACAAAATTGTACACCTTATAGTATGCTCCCTGGTGCTGGGAAAGTCTGGAAAATCTATATAAATTAGGTATTTCTGAAATCAGGACACCTGAATTGATAAACTTGAATTGATGTCACTTCAAACTTGAATTGATATCACTTTACCTAATTTTGTGAGGATTCAGAGGGAAAATGTAAAAAAAATAGTTTTCTTTTAGAATCTTCGCTAGTTTTTACTAAATTTCTCATTCTAAATTTACAGCTAATCATCCAATTATGGTATCAAACAAAAGCTCTATCTCTCCTTGAAAAAAACAATATATAGTTTACATAGGTACACTAGTCACAGGAACAGAGAATAATCGCAGAACCGACATACCGCAAAAATGGCAAAATTGCTCCGGGCATTGAGGTACGAAAAACCCCTGGGATTGAAGGGGTTAAAGTGCATGCGATGGCTGGAGTGTTTAAACATAAATGCAACGGGCATAAGCTTGAATATAAAAGAATTACAAGGACCAAGTGAGATACTTTACTGAATGGGCAGTAGATAAATGGAACAGCCTCCCATCAGAAGTGGTAGATATTAATACATTGAAGGGATTTAAGCATGCACGACATAAAGGTCATGATTCTCAGACAAGACCAACGACTGATTAAATTCTGAGTCTCTACATCAGGAATAATGTACAGGCTAGATGGGCTGAAAAGCGTTGATTTTGAAAAACCGAAAAATCCGTTAAGAATAATCTGGCATTTATATGTATATTATGTATGTATATATATATATATATATATATATATATATATATATATATATATATATATACATATACATATATATATATATATATTCTCCCAGAGTGCACTGTATACATACATGTTCCTGTAACACCTGCACATGTTTGGCTTCCCCACACACATGTAAACAGCCTGCGCCTGCCCCCCTCCTCATCGCAGCCCTTATGAAACCAAAAACATGGGCTGTTTCACAACAAGGGAGGGCAGCCCAGAGACAGCCAATGGGAGGCCACCCCTGCCGGTCACGTGAGCACACACTTTTTGTAATGTTGCCGCACATGTTCTGTCAGGGGCTTTTTGTGCTTCTTCTTCTTCCCACTTTGTCTCCGCCGGAGTCCGGATCCGCTCCGTGCCAAGCGGGGTCTGCCCGCCCATCCATAAGGATCTAACCCCGTCAGAAGAGGAGCTCCGTGACATCTCTTCTCCCCACCTATAGGACTCTGATCAGCTGCTCGCTGTCACTGATGCCGGGGCAAGGACTCCCCTCATCAGCTGCTGTGCGGAGGAGGTTATAGACTTTGTATAATATGAGCCTCTGATTACCCGTCCTGTGCTGTTTTATGCTCTCGGCTTTATTGTTCTTGGGTGGAGAGTTACCCTCCTGTGACCCATGGATGTCTTTAACTGCCTCTCCTGCCAGCAGGCCCTCTGGGACCCTGTAACTGTAAGATGCGGCCAGTCTTTCTGCAAAAGGTGCTTGCGGGGGCCAGCAGTGGACAGGTGCCACGTTTGCAAGCAGAAGCTGAAGCCCAGGGGTGCCCAGGAGCTGAAATGTAACACCCTTTTATGCAACTTGCTGGAGAAGTGCCTGCAGAGCGAAACCAGACTGAACAGGGTGAGAAGCGACCTGCGCGATCTGCTCTCACTCCAGGACCACGAAGAGGCAGCAAAAGTGGCCTCCAGAGGAGTTGCGATGGGTGAATTTCTGTAGGAGGTGCCATTTAAATGTCTATATGTGATCCTCATGATGATATAAGAGTAGATCATATATCACATTATATATGATCATTGCTATTATATACCGGGATTAACTCATATTGAGTTTCTGTAAAATTGTGGACAGTGATCATTATCAATGCGTTTCTGTATTTTAATGGCCTGTTGTATGATTATTATTATTATTTATTGTTGTATATAGCGTCATCATACATTAACCCCTTCAATCCCAGGGGTTTTTGGTACCTCAAAGCCCAGAGCAATTTTGCCATTTTTGGGGTATGTCGGTTTAGCGATGATTCTCTTTTCCTGTGAATAGTGTACCCATATAAACTATATATTGTTTTTTCAAGGAGAGATAGAGCTTTCGTTTGATACCATAGTTGGATGATTAGCTGAAAATTTAGAATGACAAATTTAGTAAAAACTAGCGAAGATTAGAAAAATAAACTCATTTTTTTTAAAATTTTCCCTCTGAATCCTCACAAAATTAGGTAAAGTGATGGAAAATCCGCTCCAATTTTATTAATTCAGGTGTCCTGATTTCAGAAATACCTAATTTATATAGATTTTCCAGACTTTCCCAGCACCAGGGAGCATACTATAAGGTGTACAATTTTGTATAATTTTTATGCCTATGGCTTAACGGGTTTGGGGGTTGTGAACGGAGGCAGAAGGGTTATACTCGCTAGATGTTATGCTAGGGCAATGGGAAGTAAGGTTTTTTAATAAAATTTTTTATTATCCTTTTTTATATATTTTTTTTTATTTTTTTTTTAATTTTAATTTTTTTTTACATTTTTTTTATTTTTTATATATTATTTTTACACAGAAATGGTTAGAGGTCCTCCTAGGGACCTCCTGAACATGCCAGTGATGTCACAATGACATCACAGCTCACATTATAATTTTTTTATTAGTATTTATATTATTATTTTAATGATTTTTTTAATATTATTTTTTAAATGAATTAACTTTTTTTTTCTGCTTTTCTCTTACAGGACGGGAGGGGGAGTGAGAGAGATGGTTTCTCACTCCCCTCCCCGCGATCCCCCTGCACCGATCACACTGTGATCTCTATGCAGGTCCTCACAGACCTGCATAGAGATCGCAGCGTCTCTGTGCCTCATCGGAGGGCAGGATATCCCCACAGGGGATATCCTGTCCTCCGATGACCTTCCGGGTTACGTCAGCAGTGACGCAACCCGAAAGGGAATGCCCGAGAATGGAACCTAAAAACCTTTTTTGTTACTTAAAATATTTGTACTGGTGGTTGATCTGTGCCCTCCTACCATTAGATTGGGCTTAGAGGGTCTTTCAGGTATTGAAATGTCTGCCCAGAGCCCAGCAATGCATTAAAGTGCAGAACCTTCTTAGATGGAGAGGGGGAATGACGGAGGTAGAGGCGCATGTCCAAGACTGGACTCATCTCTGATAGCCTCAGATCAGTTGAACCATCAGACGTGACATCAGTGCCAGTTAGGCATACCTTGGAGAGCTTCTTTAGTCAGCTGACTGCAACTATTTAGGTATTAACCCTTTAATAGCACGTCAAGAAGATTCTTTGGAGTGATTTGCCAAATTGTAAGACTTGTCATTTTTTTTAAAGATGCGCTTAACTGAGTCACCTGCATTCAAGCAGGGATATCATCCATAACATACTGGTATCAAAAGCACCAAGTAGGGGTCTTATGTATGATCACAGCAGTGTAGAATAGGACAGAGTCAGTTCCAGACCGTGTGATCTGGAGATTTTACTCCTTCATCCGGAGACGCTGATATTTGGGCAACAAACCACGGACTCCGGCAGGGGCGTAACTAGACGCCTCAGGGCCCGGGTGCGAGAATCTGTTAAGGGCCCACTCACCCCCTCACCCCCTCACCCCCCCCCAAAAAAAAACATGATTTTTACCCAACAATTTTTTTTCAACAAATTCAACAAATTCAATTTACATATTGAATCATATCTGTAAAAAAATCAAAGAAAAAGGGGCGCATGTACAAAGGGCATAATCCAGGGGTGTCCAAGTTTTTTCTGCAGTGGGCCACTTCATCAGAATTGTATACGTGCGCGGGCCGCACTCATTTTTCACTGTGACAAAAAATATGGCCTTTAATAAAATATGCAGATTAAAATAAAGTAAAATGACACAAAACCTTTCCTCTTCCTCTCACTGATTTCTGGGCCTAGAAAGTTTTGCGACTACAAATTCAGGATTCCCTAGATTTATTCTAGGGATGAACTAAAATGAAAATTCTGGACCAAAACATTCAGGGTTCACTTAGCCAAAACCGAAAATGACCCCCACCTTTAAAAATAATAATAAAAACTCACATTTTTAATAAAAGTAGGTAACACACAACTGGACAAAATTAGCAATATGACTTGGCAACCAGTAAATGCTGGCAACCCAGGTAACCAGTAAATGCTGGTACCTAGGCATGATGGTACCTAGGCTCGCTATCATGCCAAGTCAGCCAGTACATGCTGGTACAGGGTGGCTGTAAGTGATGTGCAGACCCCATACTGCTGGCAGCATCACTACACAAGGGGGGCAGCTAGCTAGGTTTCAGCATGTACTGGCTGACTTGGCATGATAGGAGTGTGATTGCTAACAGTAGTCACAGTCCCATCATGCCTAGGTTCCAGCACTTACACATCCATCCAGTAAATGCTGGAACCTAGGCATGATGGGACTGTGATTGCTGTTAGCAATCACACTCTTATCATGCCAAGTCAGCCAATACACGCTGGTACAGGGTGGCTGTAAGTGATGTGCAGACCCCATACTGCTGGCAGCATCAATACACAAGGGGGGCAGCTAGCCAGGTTTCAGCATGTACTGGCTGACTTGGCATGATAGGAGTGTGATTGCTAACAGCAATCACAGTCCCATCATGCCTAGGTTCCAGCACTTACACATCCATGCTATCACACACACACACACACTCATTTATTCATATAATCATTCATTCACAGATTCATTCCCTCAATCACACACTCATTCAAACACCCTCCCCACCCCCTTACCTGCACTGCAGCTCCTCGATGCCGCTTACAGACTTCAGCAGGGGGCGCGGCCTCCCACTGCCTTCTCTGCTAAAGCACAGAGGAAGTAGGATGTCACTTGAACTCCGCTTCCTCTGTGCAGTCCAGAAGACCCTCCCACAAGTAAGTAGCAGGGCTTGAGGTGCGGCTCGCGTAAGATCGGTTGCCCTGGCTGCCGATCTTACGCGGGCCGCACCTTGAGGTCTCGGGCCGCATGTTGGACGCCCCTGCCTTATTTAAAAAAAAATAAAAACGGAAAAAAGATTTCGGGCGGCCCCTTGGCTTGGGCCGCCGGGGCCCGGTCGCAGTCGCGACCCCTGCGACCCCGGTAGTTCCGCCACTGGACTCCGGGTCAAACCTTAAGAGTTCCCAGCTAGGCTCTTACAAGAATTATGGGGCTCATTCATTCTTTGGTGCAAAATTGGACGTTTGGGTGAGAGAGGGAACGTTCCTTGTCTCTCACCCTGCTCTGCGGACGCTGACATATTTAGATTTACGAATGTTTGCCATGTTAGGTTTTTTTATGTTCTGTCCAATAGTAGATTATCTAAAATCATAGCTACCTGTGGAGTAGGAGGAACGTAAACCAGTTCTGGGTGGATCGGGGAGCACCTGTGAACGCTGTGTGTCTGCTTATGACAGCTTGACAAAGGCCCTGTTTGGCCGAAACGTTGCTTTTGTTTGTTTTCGCTTAATAAAGTGTCCTAGAGACTGGAAGCTGTTTGGAGTGCTGGGATTCCTTTTCTTTGTTTGAATGCTTATGACACGGTTTGAGTAATAAGCAGCATTTAACGATAAGTAATTAGCGAGATCTTTAACCTGAGTGCTGTTGGTAGCTACTGAATACTTCAAAGCAGTCTGGTGACACTTTCCCGAACATCCAAGAGGGAGTCACTGGGTTCTGTCTATGAGACACATATAGTGCTACATGTAGTATGGGCGATCAGACCTACTTCAACATTTCTGGGTGACAGATGGTGCCCTTCTGTGGCACCTGGACCAAGAGCCGGAGCTAGGCCCTTTTGCACCCGAGGCAACAATGGAAAATTGCACCCCCTAGCAATTTTTTTTTTTTACAGAGGTTGTTTTATTTACACTGCCCTTACACACACCTGTCCATAAACACACAAATACACATACACGTTGCCTTTACACACACCTGTTCATTATCACGCATATACGCATACACTGCCCTTACACACAACTGCCCATAAACACACATATACGCATACACTGCCCTTACACACGACTGCCCATAAACACACACATACACTGCCCTTACACGCGACTGCCCTTACACACACCTGCCCATTAATATGCATAGACACATACACCAGCTTACAAACATACAAATACCTACACTGCCCTTACACACGCACACACACCAGCTTACAAACACACACCTGCCCTTTAACACGTGTATACACATACACTGCCCTCACACTCCCCTACATTTACACACACACATATACACACACACCAGCTTACAAACACAGAAATACCTACACTGCCCATACACACACACACACACACACTGCCTATTCACACAGACACACACATGCTGCCCATACACACACATGCTGCCCATACACACACACGCTACCCATACACACACACACACACACACACACTGCCCACACACACTGCCCATACACACTGCTCATACACACACACACTGCTCATACACACACACACACATATTGCCCATACACATACACACACACTGCCCATACACATACACACACACTGCCCATACACACACACCAGCTTACAAACACACACACATACACAGCACTTACACACACACCAGCTTACAAACACACACATATACACAGCCCTCACACAGACACCAGCTTACGAACACACATCTATACACAGCCCTTTCTCCCATCTATTACTTTTCTCATCTTCCATCCTGTGGTGGGAGCTCGAGGTCTGTCACTCCAGGCCTCTGCTTGACATCATATCCCGGAGCTCTGCATCATTTGCCGTCGCATAGTGGTTAGGGAGAACGGAAGACGAGGTCTGAATAGGGAGCGTGAGGTCTGTCAAATGTTGGGCCGGTTTGAGGGGGATTGTGATATCCCCAACCAGCCCTGCTCATCGGGCACCTCCACCCCAGACCAGTGCTGATGGTGCCTGGGTGCGCACTGCCCACGGGGGCGCCTGATGAGCAGGGCTGGATGGGGAGAGCACAATCGTGCAGTCCCCTGAAGACCGGCACAGGGGAGGGGGCCTTTCCGGTCGCCCTCTCCCATATAGAAATGCCACTGTCCGTGATCTCCCCAAGCAGACCTGCAGCTTCTGATTGGGCGGCTGTGCGCCCCCTCGCAGGTGCGCCCAAGGCGAGTGCCTCACTCGCCTCACCCTTGCTACAGCTCTGCCTGGACCAGAAGAATGCCAGCTGTCACTCCAGAAAATATGGTGTCCTCCAATGAAAGTAGGTCCCAATGTAATGTAAGAAAATACCCGCAATGTATAAGTAGGTCGGACCCCCACCCACTAGGGGCCACAAAAAAGACCCTTCATGCCTGGACATACACAGAAGAACTCTACATTGGCATTGAGAACCGTAGCCATAATGGACTACATACATTGGGAATTAAACAATTCTATTGCCATAGCAACAATTAATAATAATTTATTATCATTCAAGAATTATTTCAAAACAGTATGTATATTTAGTTACAAAAGTATATTGAGTAGAGTACGTTGAATATCAACACATGTAACATTCAATGTAATTATGTTGTAGGTGCAACATATTAAACACTGGCTGAATTTTCCTCCATATAGCTGCTTGAAGATCTTGGTTTTCCGGTGCCTTCATCTCCTGAAGAGCTGTTAGACGAGGTCTCTCATTACTTGAAGTCGTCCAGTCCAGACGCCGCTACCCTCATAGCTCCTCTAAAAGCTGCATCCATTGATTCATGTGACACAATAGCGAATGTGAAGGTAACGTTACGTTTTGGTATGATTGGGATATAGCCATTGAAATACTGCAGGTTTACCTTACCAAGAGACATACGAAAATCACAAACAGTAGGAACCAAATTCATAACTTACCTCTGGCTCAGGGGGCATAAGATTGAAATGTTGAGATACATCTGATGTCATCAATACAATGTGAGCCAGGAGAAAGAGTCAGAGCAAGCTATAGGTAAAGGGCCACATTTTAAATTTAGTTTCAGAGGGTATGCAGAGCTAGTGGAGGGACTGACACAGTGGGACAGCTAATAATGGGACCAGGGCCGGCCTTTGGGGTGTGCGACCCGTGCGACCGCACAGGGCAACACACTCCAGGGGGTGCCGCTGCGGGGTCCGACGCCGCTGCCGCTGGGTCCGCTGCCGCCCCCTCTGTACCTAAATTAAAACATCGGGGTTTTTTTTTTACTTTATTTCACATCCTCCATGTTATTGCCCCCTTACTTATTGAATCAATTAATTAACCAAATTTAAATGATAATTGGGTTCAATTTCACTAGACACCCCCAGACATGATTACTGCCAGCCCTGTTGAATCTAAATATCAATTAAATAGAATGTTTTTTGCAAAGTGATGTAGGCTTAAAGGTCTTAGAAAGCAGCACATGATGCCACAATCTGAAGAAACTCAAGAGCAAAGAAGAAACAACTGGGAATCATCCAAAGCAATTTCTAAGGCTCTGGGACTCCAGCAAAGCACTGTGAGAGCCATTATCTACAAATGGAGAAAACGAACAAAAAGAACACAAACTCTTGTCTGACATTTGCCAAAATACATCTTTTTTTTTTTTTTTTTTAAATATTCTATATTTTCTTATATAAAAGGTATGGAAGACAAATTTACATACACATAATTAAACAAATAAATACGTACAGCAAATACAAAACAGAAGAAAAAAAAAAAAAAAAAAAGACAATGAGGTATTGGGTCATGGAGAGAAGGAAAAGAGGTAAGTCTATGCAAAGAGGATTTGGCTGCCTAATTTATCTTATTTATTATTTGGAGGCATTTTTCCCATATTTGGTTTTTTTTAAATGAAGTATACAAAATTTGGGAGACCTCCTTCTCCATTATAACCTGAAATTTTAGTTGATTTGTCAACTGGGACATATTAAATTGGTTATCATTTTTCCATTCCCTGGCTATCAATCTTTTGGCTGTTAAACATGTGTGAATACTTAGATTTAATTGTGCCTCAGTCAGGAATGAGATTGTATTTGCTGTACGTATTTATTTGTTTAATTATGTGTATGTAAGTTTGTCTTCCATACCTTTTATATAAGAAAATAAAGAATATTTAAAAAAAAAAAAAGATATAGTAGTTTATTTTCTCTCTTCTACCTTCTTGTTCAAAGAGGAGCGATAAATAGCTCACCAATCAATCATAAATCATTTAGAAATCAGCTGTCAGCGATATCCTTTCTGCTATGTGTTTTACAGATTTCAAATAGGCTTGCAGCAATATGATAAATTTTTGATATATTAGTGCAAAATATCGACAATATTATCGTTGCGGTCAGCACGGTGCAGAAATATAGTTTTGTCTTACCGGCAGTTTAAAGCGTCTCAGTATGTCTTGTACGGCTTTATGCAATTTGGTACAGTTTAGTGCAGCTTAATAGGTAGATGTACCTG
This sequence comes from Spea bombifrons, assembly GCF_027358695.1. Taxonomy (NCBI): domain Eukaryota; kingdom Metazoa; phylum Chordata; class Amphibia; order Anura; family Pelobatidae; genus Spea; species Spea bombifrons. Next base: position 13,095,610 of record NC_071090.1, read on the forward strand.
GCACAGCTTTAATATAGCTTAGTACATCTTTAATCAGCTTGTTGCAGATAGATAAAGTTTTATGTCTCGGTAGCTTAAAATCTGTTCATCTTACGGTATCTTGATGTCGACCAGTGCAATTTAATGCAACATGTCTGCGTCGTAACCGAAGGGTGATTGTAGCATGACTGAGACAAATCTTGGCTGTGAAATATCTGTAGCTAGGTTATCTCATATCTGCGGCAAAGCTGCAACTCCACAGCAGGACGGCTGTACAGTATATGTAGCGTAGCGGGAGCACCGATCTCCAGCATTCACCCGGCGTAGCAAAGCCTCGCTACAGGAACACCATCTCTGCAAGGCGGCTCACGCCTCGTGGCAACCCCTCGACTCCGCCTCCTGGAGCGTGCAGCATCACATCCTCCCTTCCTGACAGCTCCTCCTGCATATTTTATTAAAGGCCATATTTTTTGTCACAGTGAAAAATGAGTGCGGCCCGCGCACGTATACAATTCTGATAAAGTGGCCCACTGCAGAAAAAACTTGGACACCCCTGCATTAGGTGGAGAGAGCCCTGCTCGCATGCTTACAATCTTGAGATATTTCTTTAATGTAGCAAGGGTGGCTCTCAAACTAATGTTTCAACTAACATTTTAAGTCTCAGGCATCTTGCAAATTTGCAAGTTGTCTGCTTTTTAAAATTTGCACGCAAGTGTTTGCATATTTTTTATATTGGGAGAGTGCTTGCTAGAATTGGTTTTAATGAAATGTACTTTTGTATAACTCATGCAAATTTTCTGCTGCAAAATTCCATTCTTTCCAATCCATAAGCACTCTCACTTTAGCCAATATACCTCAATGAGTGCCCTCCCAGTACATTTCATTATTGATGCAAGGGCTCTCCACACTTACCTATTATTTGCCTTCTCTATGGAGCTGCTGGCATCCACTATCTGCAGCAAATTACTTTTAAAGGCACTCTAGTTGCTAGACTTGTACACAAGGTCCAAAATCATTTTGGACAATACCTTCTTTTGGGGAGGTTCAGTATGTGAGACAGTATCCTGCTGCATAGAAAAAAAGGGAGGGTGTGTAGTGCATACAGACTGCCTGCAATAGAAGCTGCTCTGAATTATAATATAATCCATGCTTGTCTGTAGAGGTAAATTAATGCTCAACTGTCCTTACTAAAATGGTTAATTGTAATTTGCATATTACTTATGCTCCTCCTGAGATTTACTTTAATTTTATGTAATAAAGTCTTACTTAAGGTAAAGAAGATTTATTTTACTGAGGGAGTGGTGGATATATGGACCAGCATCCCAATGGAAGAAGCTTGAGGTCCACAGACCTGAGATTTGTACTTTTATTTACCTACATGGAAGATTTACATGGCTTCCCCATCATCCAACCCTAGTTGGGGGGGGGACTAGTTCAGTACCACACAACTCACTAAAATGCTTTCTGGCCTCCAAAACAACTTACCATTGGCAACCTATTGCCTAACTATTCCCAGTGGGCAACGTCTACTTTTTTTAAGATACGAGCAAGCTATGAAGTCCTAGGCATAGACAACCATAGTGTACTACATCAACATCTCCTTACTCTCAACATGCTTTCACAGACCTTATGAGCATTACTATGGAGTTCAATTGAGGCCTTTGAGAATGCCAAGTGTTCAGTTGCTTTGACAAAAAAGAGCTAAACTTAATGTGACAAGTTCTCACAACTGAAAAATTTACAGCACTTCTTTATGTCTCTTCACTGAACTCTGGAAACTGATTTCTGACTCTACTAGAGATTCACATGTAGGATACAGTTTCCCTTCTTTGCCCCTCAAACCAATTCTTTCTTCATCTACTACTCTTTGTTGGCTCACTTGATATGGGAAAAATCCTGCAATTACCGTATTTATCGGCGTATAACACGCACTTTTTTAAACTAAAATATGAAGTTGAAACCCTACCTGCGTGTTATACGCCGATAAATCCTAGAGCTGCACAATCTTCCCCTGCACAGCTCTCTCACACGCCCTCTCTGATGCCAGGAGCCGGGTGATGAAGTCACTCCGGCCCCGGCATCAGCACAAAAAGTAAAACGCTGGAAGATAAAGGGGACCCATACCAGATCTCCCAAACGGTAGGGAGTAATATATAAATTTAATGTGTGTGTGTGTCTGAGTGTGTTTGTGTGTCTCTGAATGTGTGTGTGTTTGTGTGTGTGTGTCTAAGTGTGTGTCTGGCTGCATGTGTGACTGTGTGTGTGTGTCTTAGTGTGTGTGTGTGTCTGTGTGTGTCTGAGTGTGTGTGTGTCTTTGTGTGTGTGTGTCTCAGTGTGTGTGTGTCTGAGTGCAGGGCCGGCCCAAGGCAAAATGCCGCCTGGGGCGAATTTTAAAATGCCCCCCCCTTGTACTTACCTTTCAGCAGTCCTGCGGCGAGTCTCCCTGTTCGGTCTCGATACCGGCTTGTAATGCTGAGCGCCGGAAATCTTCCGGCACTCGGCATTACAAGCCGGCACCGAGAACGAACAGGGAGGGGAGACTCACTGCAGAGGAGAGAGAGAGGGGCGCCGAGCGGGTACTGACAGCTTGGTAAGCGAAAACCACTCGGCGCCCCTCTCTTTCGCTTTAAAAAAAAAAAAAAAAAAAGTGCCGCCTGGAGCGGTTGCCCCACTTGGCTCCATTGTCGGGCCGGCCCTGTCTGAGTGTGTCTTACTGTGTGTGTGTCTGAGTGTGTGTGGTTTCCCAGATAGCAGTGATTCTGATGAAGTTTTTTTGTGCTTTTTCTTTATTCTTTATTTCTTTTATTACATTATAATAAATGTTATAATGTTATAAACATTATTCCAACATTAAGTTCATAGCTTCCAAGTTTAAATTTATTTTTTCTTACCTTGTTAAAATGGGGGTGCGTGTTATACACCAGTGCGTGTTATACACCGATAGATACGGTACTTGACAAAGCATACATTGCATATATAAACTGACTGTGATTACTCATTTACATGTAGACCAAAGAGGTCTTTTTTATTACAAACTTTTAATTATCTTATACACGTCGCTGCTGTAGTTTATTGACATACCAATCACAAATAAACAACTGTATCCACTAGTTCTTTGAATGCTTATTGTATTATATATAACCTTTACTGCATAGGAAATGTTTCTTATATGGAAGAAGGCAATACAATAACTCATATCACATATTGTTAAAAATATGAATAATAACCAAGCCTGAATCTGAATTTGCAATCAAAGGTTTTACGCATTTCATAATAACAAGTATAATAGTGACATCTACCCATATAAAATGATCACACATAATTGGACAACCAATCCAAAGAGCACAAAACAAGCGTGGTTTAATTAATCACCTTAAGAGAAACAGCTGCTTCAATGATATAACTTTCAATCCTAGGCAGTGATCAATAAAGTGCTATAAGGTTGCAATTATTAAAGTATGTCCAGCTATATAAAAGATATAGGGTAAAGTGGAAAAAAATAAATTATAAAGAAAAAGGAATGATTAGATTGACAGAAGAAAAAGGTGAATATCAACAAAAAAGTAAATTTTATTGCCTGATTGAAAGTTAACTGCCAACTATAAAAGTAACTAATTAAAACAATACATTGTTGCATATTTTCTAGGCATAAGTAACTCCATTTTAAACAAATGATTAGATTGATAAAAGGAAAAAGGAAGTATCTCTTAGGCTAGGTTTCCACTTGGGTTTTTGTCCGGCGTTTTTTTCTTGATGAAAAACGCCAGGAAAAACGCCAAGAAAACTGCCACTGCATTTACCTGCGTTTTGGCGTTTTTTCTGGAGTTTTTTCTGGCGTTTTAGCCTTTCTGTGGAAATTGCTTTTTTTGACCTTAGGCAGTTTTTCCAGCCTTTACAAGTTAGAAGTTTCACCCAGCTAAAAGGGATTAGGATAAATGGCAAGTATCTGCCCTCTCCTGATGTCATTTACTTGGTAGAGTTCTACTTAAACGCCCCGGTGGACCCTTTTGCCTCTTTTCTGTGGTTTGTAAGGCATGCTTTATTTCAAATGTCTGCTCCTCTGGGAAGATTGGCCCCAAATGATGGTGCAAATTGTTTGCTGTTGCTTTTGGCACGCAGGATCCAGTTGATGCGTCGGGTATGTTTGTTTGTAATGGCATGTTTGTTCCAAATGGTGTAAAATTCAATATGAACCAGTCCAGGACTTTGTTTTGTGTGAAACTGTTTGTTTTCAGCCTATTTCTCGTAGGACACACAGATACTGGGTCCATCCTCTGCATTGTAACTGTGGAAAAAACGCCATAAAAAACGCCAAGGCAATAAACCCACATGGCTTTTTCATGCCGTTTTTTCTCTCCCATAGACTTCTATTGGAGAAAAACGCCAAGATTTCCTTGCAAAAAACGCCAGAGTGTCAACATGCTGCGATTTTGAAAAACTGCCACAGAGCCCAAAAAAGCAGAAAAACGCCAAAGAGGACTGAAAAAACGCCAAACAGAAAAACGCCAAGTGGAAATGGCATTTTACGATTTCCTATTGAAGAACAGCTAACATCTGGCTGCTGCGTTTTTCACTAAAAAAACGCCAGGTGGCGCTATTGGCGTTTTTATGGGCGTTTTTAGCAAAAAAAAAACAAATGGAAACCTAGCCTTTGTCTGCTACAAGAAAGGTCATTTTATTGCATTATTAAAAGTTTGCGGTTTTTTTCTAAACTTTAGCGACACCTTGTGGATGAATCTACAGTTGCAGTTATTTAATACTATATAACCCATACATTACTGCTGTTTCATTAACGTAACAACAATTAAGCTTTTTTTTTAAATACAGATGCAGTACTTAAGTAATACAAGGTAAATTGAATTATACTGCATAACTAATATGGCCCTATATTCTATAAACGTATAATATATGAATGGTCATAAAACACAAATATTATAGTGATTACCTATAATATAATTTAAAAAATTTTGTTATATTTTTACATGGAAATTTAATACATGGAGTTGAATATTCTTGAATCCTAAATGAGGATATTACAGTGACCAATCTATATTGCAATAGAATACAAAAATAACTAGTGGGACGAAGTGCTGAGGCACTGCCATTGGGCGGCGAGGTGTGTGCACACCGACCCCCTTAACTTCATTAGGCGCCGACGGCGGGAGGAGGCGGTCTGGGTGCCGCTTTCAATACCGCTCGCAGCCGCTCAGCGGCTGTTTTGAAGGTTGGCCTGCCGCCGAACGGGCGACGGAGCGACTGGCCCACTGGGAAATTTCCCGGTCCCTGCTTGATTCTTTATACATGAGATCCATCACAAGCATTTTTTGTGGGGGGGGGGGTTTCACACACATTGTATTTCTAACTCTTTCCATGCACATGTTTTACCACCAGCCTTTAAAAAAGTTTGCAATGGTATTTTTTGGGTGTTCTTTTCACACACATTTGCTTCAGGTATGAATTTTAATACCACAATATGTCTCCAGCAACATTTACTGAGTACAGTGATACCACCCATGCATGGGTTTGTTGGGTTATTTGGGGGGGTAAAGGGCCACATTTGGGAGGTTTGCATTTGTTTGGAATTTCGACAGCTGGTCAGTCCATGCCCCTGTCCTTTTTGTGATACTTTTTAATCCGGCCGATTCAATTTACCCCGTCAAATCATGCTTTTTAAAAAACTAGGCACCCTACAATCATTTCAAATGCCAGCATTTTAACTCTTTCCATGTGATGATTTTTGTGAAAATATAGCGCTAATTTTAGGACTTCAGTTGGGAATTATTTTTACTTGTTACTATATTTCCATGTATTTTTTAACTTTTCAAAAAAAAATTTCTTTAATTTTTTTAATATGTAATATATTGTATATTTTAGTTAGACCCTAACTCAGATTATAAAGCAACCAAAGTCATTATCCAGTATAGATTTGTTCTCCTATCCAAATAAACTAACACAAAATTAAAATTATTAAATTAATATTCAGATTAATCCCTATATTTAAGTGCTTTGTTATAGAACTGTAGTTGCATTAATTTGAGTAATCATTTCAGATTATTACGTGCAAAAGGGTCAAAAACCATTTGGACTAAATTGTCGGTTCCTTTTTGACCCAATTAATTTTTGGCAAACAGTTACTTTGCCTTCTCATTCAATTCTGATGAAAATCGGGGGACATGTTTGATTTGGGAACAAAATTTTGTGCCCGGTGCCCACATTCACTCATTCTCACCTTTTTCATAATCTCTTACACGCTCATACTTGATCTTCTCTCTTTTATCTTCTATTTTCATCTGTGATCTACAATGTTAGTGCTGAGTCTCTGTCTTGATTACAGTTTCAGAAGTTCTGGGTGGCAACATAGTTGTTTTGCTTCAGGTCATGTGTGGCAGCGGTGGCTACCATTGGCTAAGGCGGAATGTGGCTTCATGGATGAGAAAGGTAGGAGGTGGGCAGTCTTTTCAAATATATTTTATTAAACATTTTTTAAAAATATACAAAACATTTACAATTATCGCTTTGGAACACTATCCAAAATCTAATTACAATATTATACATATATTTAAACAACAAAAATAATAAAATAAATAAATAAAATGGGGACAGGGGTGTTCTTTTTGGCAATATGTAACATGTTAGAATAAGTACACATATATACATTCTACAATTTTTTTTATTAACTATCAGTATATTAACTCACATGGTATGATTCTCCTTTAAACCAGTTTTTTTATATTAAAAGTAAAGTATTTGAAAAAAGCAAAAAATATAACAGAATATTATATGTTCAAATGAATAATCTTTAATAGTGTTTTCCCAAGAGTCTCAGAAATATGAAAGTATGAGAGTTTTAAAAGCAGATGGGTGTCTAACAGATGATTCAAAAGTTTTATTTTCAAGGGATAAGTACAATATTTCTTTTATGGATGGAATATTTGTGGATTTCCAATATTTAGGGATTAAAAGCGTTGCAGCTATTAGAAGATGACCTATAATTATTTTGTCAACCTTATTCACATTTGGTAGAAAGAGTTTAAAAATACAGAGGTCAGGGCTAAGAACAGTAATATCCTTGTTTACTTTTTTGATTAATACTACCATAAAATCCCACGTGGGTTTAAGTTTAGGGCAGTCCCAAAAAATATGCGTCATATGTCCTCGTCCATTACATCCCCTCCAACACTTATAAGACGGTGTCCGTTTCATATGCAATAGCTTAATAGATGTTAAATACCAAGAGGTGGGCAGTCTTGGTGTACCTGACTGAGCTCCAGTTGGCTGGGGTTTTGGGGTTGTCAGCAGAGCGTGATCTGTCAGCACTATTCTTTTTTGTTTTAGCTCTTGGTTTGGCATGATATTAGGTGCGAGTTCTTTATCAAAAAGGGGGTTAAGGGTTGGAGGAAGAACAAGCTCCCTGATAGCCATCAACTGGTGTCTTTGCTGTTGCTCCATTCCATCATTGGGCATACCCAGGTTCTTTATAGTTCTGAGTCCCTTTTTTCCAGGTGGCCTTTTCTTTAGCCTTTCTTGGCGCCTTTCACGTAGGCGAACTGGTGTCGTCAGGGTCTGTAGTGGTGGTGTTCCCCCCGGCCAGCTCTTATGAGTTTGTGATCCAGGAGTGTTTGCTCTAAGAGCTTGGGGAGTCATGTCTTGAAGACGGCTGATGGCATCGGACAGACTAGGACTTGGTTACCAGGCCCAAAAGGCTCAGTAGCTGGTGGTTATTTGTTATCATATGGTCTTATCATATACTGTTTTTGTTCACTGGTCAAAAAGGAGATGGTATGAATAAAGCTGTAGCCTATGCTCCCCTCCCCACATCAATTGTGTTGTTTCTTTTATTCGGGGTATTGGATGGGGTAACTGTTTGGGCTATGGACCTAAGCAGTCATGCTTTGCTGCAGAAATGGGTGGCATTGTGTTCTTTTGTCCAGAATATGGGGATCTTCTGAGTTATAAAGATGACAGAATTCTCCTCAGCTGATGTCATATGCAGTTGATATACAGGTCCGTGAGAGTGTGACTGTTCCGGGGGATTCGTGGTTTTCCTCTTCCATTACGTGTAAAGCATGGAGCGGAAATCCAAGGGCCTCATGCTCAACCTTTGTAATAAGTAGACTTGTGCATTCGTCTTCGGGCGAACATGAAAACGAACACGAAGAGTGCGTTTTCGTGTTCGTTCCGAAGACACGCCGAAGAGAAGACAGCGGCGGTAAAACGTAGGCGAAGACGAAGACACACACCACGAAGATCTTCGTGATCATCTTCGTCTACCATTCTCCCTCCCTTCTAGCTTACCTTGTCATCGCGGCAGTTCACCGAAGTGGAAATCCGTAGGTTAAAGGGCCGTGCAAGTGAACCAATAGGCGCACTCGCACGGCCCCTTAACCCTTTAAAAAAAAAAGTTAACCCCTAATGAAAGTAAAAAGTTAACCCCAATGCTGCAACTTACCCGGCAGATCCCACTGGTCTCCCTGTTCTATCAGTTAAATGTCCGCACAAGCGACTTTATTGGGCGCTCGTACGGACATTTAACTGATAGAACAGGGAGGCCAGTGGGATCTGCAGGGTAAGTTGCAGCATTGGGGTTTTAAAAGTCTGCACGAGCGACTCTGTTGGTCGCTCGTCCAGACTTTTAAAACCCCAATGCTGTAACTTACCCGGCACATCCCACTGGTCTCCCACCCTGTTCAATTAGTTAAATGTCCGTACGAGCGACTTTATTGGTCGCTCGTACGGACATTTAACTGATAGAACAGGGAGGCCAGTGGGATCTGCAGGGTAAGTTGCAGCATTGGGGTTTTAAAAGTCTGCACGAGCGTCTCTGGTGGTCGCTCGTACAGACTTTTAAAACCCCAATGGTGCAACTTACCCTGCAGATGCCACTGGTCTCCCTCCCTGTTCAATTAGTTAAATGTCCGTACGAGCGACTTTATTGGTCGCTCGTACGGACATTTAACTGATAGAACAGGGAGGCCAGTGGGATCTGCAGAGTAAGTTACGGCACCAGGAGTTCATAACCCTTACCAGATTGATGGGCAGCAACAATTACTTCTCTAAGATCATTTCTGATGTCTTTCCTTCTTGGCATTGTTTTAACACACATCTGAATACACCAGGCCTGCAAACTGCTAAAACTTTGTTTCTCATAGAGGGGGTCACACTTACTGGTGATCATTTAATCCAGGGCATTTGATTAGCAGTACCTGTCTGTTAGCATCTTAATTCTTATGGAAGCAACAATGGTGTACTTAGTTTTTCACATGGCTTCTGCATTTTGGCTTTATCTCTGTTGAATAAATCATTACACAGTGTAATATCTATCTGTTTGTGTTCATCTGAGGTTGTATTTACCTTATTTTTTGATCTGCTAAGGAACAGATGATTGTTATTAGGTCCTGATATGTAAAACCTCAAGCGTATTGGACCAAGAATTGGACCATTTAATGGGTAGTCTCCACAACTTTTAGAGGATTGATGTTACAACACGCCAACGATGCTCCAACTTCAGGTCGTTTTGGTGAAAAGATTACTTATCAGATTTTATGTGACTTTGTATACTGGCCCAACATGTTACAGGACATAAAGACTTACTGTAGGGGTTGTTTGATATCTCCACAATTCCAACCTGGGCTGCAAAATCACTTTCCTGTGGTTAGACATTCAAATTGATTTAATTGGTCATGTGACACCATCATCAAAATAAAACAAATATATGTCAATTATTATTATTATTATTATTATTATTATTATTACTTACTTACTTATTTCTTACTTACTTACGTATGTCAAGTATAGTTTGAGACCTATTCAGTATTGAGGATTTGTGAGGTTCTTTTCTCTGACTTGTGAGTTCTGTTATAGTAGATACTTCAATGATCTTTGCATAAATTACTGCTTTAATTTCCATGTTCATATAGTTGCGCACATACTCATATTTTGTATATGCTGCTAGTATTAAAATAGACTGGATGCGGTTTTTTTTTTTTTTGGGGAGGGGGATTTACAAGTACCATCATTACACTGCTATTGGACTGTACTATTTCTTTTACCCAACATAACACAACACCAAACAAAATATCGTAGTTATTTCAGGATAGGTTGAGAAGGAAACATAGCTAACTTTCTACTGGGGTCTGCATTTAATCTTCATTACATGTTACCATGGTCCTTCAGATTGTCTAAAGATCAGGACCCTTAATGTATTTAGTTTTTTTTTTAACTTTCAGTATTTTCATTCCAATGAATGCAATAAATGTACATGTTGTCAGGGTCCATCCAGGCTGCGGAGCTGCATATCTCTGTTTTTCTCTGCCTTGCCTCAGTTCCCATGTTTTGCTGTGGTCCACTCCTGGGTTTCCATATGCTCTGTCCTGAACCTCTGATTCCTTGATTCTAGTTCTGCTCTTTGCTTCAGCTCTGTTTCCTTTATAAGGTGTGCCCCACCTGTATGTTCTGTTTGTCTCAGTCTACAGTCTATGGGTATGTCTCTTATTGCTATGTGTTTGGGTTTCATGTTTGGTTTGTTTCGTACCATTGTCAGCAGGGCTTAGCGTTAGGACCCACCGTCATTGGAGTACTTTGGCGTAGTGGTGGGCTAAGCATACTATGGCCATAAGATGCGACGGAATCTCCAATTGTTATCTCATAGTCCTAGGCTAGTTCCAGTGGCGGAACTACCGGGATCGCAGGGGTCGCAACTGCGACCGGGCCCTGGAGTTCAGCCAGTCAGGGGGGCCCAAGGGGTGCCGAGCGGCTGCTGAAAACGACCGCTCGGCAACTCTTGGGCCCCCTGACTGACAGAAACCCAGGATGCCTCTGCTCGCCGCCGCCGCTGCTGCTGCCGCCGCCGCCGCTGCCGCCGCTGCCGCCGCCTGCCTTCCCAGAGTGCAGTGTTGGGAGCGTGAGGCGTTTGTCTCGGGTGCCGGCGCTTCACACTAAGCGCCAGCATATGACGTCATATGCCGGTGCTCAGCAGTGAAGCGCCGGCACCCGAGACAAACGCCTCACGCTCCCAACACAGGAGTTGACGGTAAGTGACCTACAAAGGGGGGGTAGGGAGGGAGTGTGTAGATCGTGAGAAAGGAGGGAGTGGGTAGATTGTGAGAAGGGGGGTAGGGAGGGAGTGGGTAGATTGTGAGAAGGGGGGTAGGGAGGGAGTGGGTAGATTGTGAGAAGGGGGGTAGGGAGGGAGTGGGTAGATTGTGAGAAGGGGGGTAGGGAGGGAGTGGGTAGATTGTGAGAAGGGGGGGTAGGGAGGGAGTGGGTAGATTGTGAGAAGGGGTAGGGAGGGAGTGGGTTGATTGTGAAAAGTGGGGGGGTAGGGAGGGAGTGGGTAGATTGTGAAAAGTGGGGGGTAGGGAGGGAGTGGGTAGTTTGTGAGAAGGGGGTAAGGAGGGAGTGGGTAGATTGTGAGAAGGGGGGGTTAAGGAGGGAGTGGGTAGATTGTGAGAAGGGGGGTAGGGAGGGAGAGGGTAGATTGTGAGAAGGGGGTAGGGAGGGAGAGGGTAGATTGTGAGAAGGGGGGTAGGGAGGGAGAGGGTAGATCGTGCCTGCAGGATATCTCCAAGTTTGTTCGTTTTGTCAGTTCCAAGTTTTGTTCGGATTTCCACATCCAGCCGAGTTTCGTTCTGCTCTGTCCTGGACTACATCCGCTGCTATGTCAGGGCGCTGGTATGTGGCTGCACAATCCTAGATGCCCACCTGGGTGAGTGTGGTCGCCCTGCACCAGGCCCTGTCCAACTCCACTACTGCGTAATACCTCCTGAACTCCGTCTTTGGGCGCTCTGGGTCTTTACAGTCGTCTGTATGGACCCAGTTCCCTGACACATGTATTGTAACATCGCATATGTTAATAAAAGAGTATAGCTGCATTTTTAGTGTAATAAATGCATAACAGAGCAAAAACAATGAATTCACAAAGATATGTAGATATACATATAAAAAAATAACAGTTGGAGTCCAGCTCTCACAGTTCTACCTTGCATGAGAGAACAGAACTTTTAGTGATGGCACTATCCATGGTTAACACAGTTATGCACATTTGAATTATTTGAGTTAGTCTTTTATCATCGAGCTGCACAACAACCATATCGACCATACCTTATTATAGGACTTAACCATATTATTAAATGTACTACAAATGTAGTATAACCACTTCTAGGAGAGAGGGCAATACAATTTGCAGAGATATCGCTTGAAATACTTTACTTCATATAGGAGACAGCAAAGGGCAATTCTGCCAAATGTGGAGTATGGTTCCCTCTCCTCTCCTTGTCTTTGACAAGTGCCACCTGCATGTAATGTTTTTGTATAGCTCCACATGACTGGTTCACTGGGATACCCACTGCATGTCCTCCCCTATCTCTGCCCAAAGTTCCCTAGAAAAGTCCTTGTTTAGTTACCTTTTCCATGCTATCATATACCATAATTAAGACCAGTACATTAGAATAACAAAGAGATAAAGTCTGCCTGGCATTTCTGGCTTGAGAATAGTGTGTGGAAGAGACCAGGTGGTGATCATTAAATCTGTTTCTGGAAAAAGTGTCTTAACTGCAAATATTTATTAGACATGCATTCGTATTCGAGCAAACATGAAAACGAATACAAAGGGTGCGTTTTCGCTGTTCAGCCCGAATACCGAACCTACGAACATGGTGGCGGCAAAATGTATACGAAGACAAAGACACACAACACGAAGAATCGTCATTTTGGGTTACAATTTGGTAAACTTACAGTAACTCATGTAGGTGGGATTTATAGAAGAGCTAAACTAATTGAGGAAATAGCTAAAATGACAGTGAAGGGGAAAGCGACTTTAAGCTTCCTGATGTGACCTGGAAAACCAAAGTAACTGGTTGTGCCTGGATTGCAGGAATTCTAAACTCCCGGCTGGGATTATCTTTAAAATAAGTAGTTGAGGAGCCAACTCGTAAGGAGGCCATATTAGATTTGGTGTTCACAAATGGAGATTTGTTAACGGATATTACTGTAGGTGAATGTTTGGGATCTAGTCACACCACACGAAAATAAAAGTTTTAGAGTTTAGAAAAGATGACTTTTCTAAAATGAGAATTAGGATTAGGATGATGGCTGAGAGTGTTAGGTTTTCAGAGAGCTTTTGAAAGTTGTGAACAAGATAGAATATCTGACAGGGCGGGAAAGACATACGGGGTGCAGAACGGTTGAAATCATGAATATGGGAGCGAGAAGTGGTAATGACAGTATAAGAGAGACACAACTCATTAGAAGAATGAAGAAGGCGTTAAGTAGTGTCTTTGGATAGGATATAGGATTAGGTATAGGGGTGTGTGGAGTTGTTAGGGGTTGTGTAAATTTTATTCTAAAAGGTGGCGTGATTGGCATAGTGTAGCAGCAGATGAGTGACAGGGAAAGATTAATCTAGCTGCAGTAATAATTAGAGATTTTATTGATCCTGAATTGGAGGGGTGAAAGGTAGGAGAGGGGGAGGCCAGTTAGTAGGGAGCAATAGTCCAGAGGGGATATCACATGGAAGTGGATTAATATTTTGGTTGCTTCTTGAGTAAGGAATGGTTGGACTCGGGAGATGTTTTTTAGGTGAAGGCAGAAGGTTTTGATGATGGACTGGATGTAAGGGATGAAGGAGTGAACATAGTTAGAAAAGCAGGATTAAGAAATGTCTACTACATCATTAATTAAAATACCCAATACGATAATTAGAGAATTTATTGATGCTCGATTGGAGGGGTGAAATGTAGGCGATGGGGAGGCCAGTTAGTAGGGAGCAATAGTCCAGAGGGGATATCACAAGGGAGTGGATTAATATTTTGGTTGTTTCTTGTGTAAGGAGATGTTTTTTAGGTGAAGGCAGAAGGATTTGATGATGGACTGGATGTAAGGGATGAAGGAGCGAACATAGTTAGGTGTGCCACCAAGGCAGCAAACTTGGTCTGTTGGTTGGATAGTGGAGTTATCAACAGAGATGTGTCAGGAGTTGTGGACAGAGCAGAGCTTGGTCTTGGAGACGTTGCGCTTCAGGTAATGGGACGCCATCCATGATGCAATTCCTAAAAGGCAGTCGTGAGGTGAGTTAGGTGACAGTGAAAGGTTAGGAGAAGAAATATAGATCAGGGTGCCATCTGTATATACAGTAGATGGCACTGAAAGCCCAAGAAAAATGTGAATTGTCCAAGGGAAGAAGTGTAGCTGGAGAATAGTAGAGTCCCAAGAACTGTGTCCTGAGGGACACCAACAAATAGCTGTGTGGGGGTGGAGCAAGTTCCAGTGTAGACACTAAAAGTATAGTCAGAGAGGTAGGAGTTAAACCAGGAAAGAGCTGTGTCATGGATGCCTTGAGCATGGAGGGTTTGTAGGATAAGAGAGTGGTCAACTGTGTCAAAGGCTGCAGAGAGTCAAGCATAGAGTTTGAAGGGAGGAAATTAGTTAATTGATTATAAGTTAGTAGTTCCAGCAGTTTGAATGCTAGCGGTAGTAGGGAAACTGGAGTGCAGTTTGATTTGGATGTGAGATCAAGATAAGGCTTCTTTAGGATGGGAGAGACAATGGCATGTTTGAATGAGTATGGGCATACACCAGAGGAAAAAGGGAGATTAAAGATATTGGCTAGGGTTGGGGTAAGGACAGTAGAGAGAGATGGTAGGAGATGTGAAGCTTTAGCAGAAACTTTAGTAGTTGTGACTGGGCTAAAGCAAGCGAGGGTGGGTTGTGGTGAGGAGGGAATTCTCGGTGAATAGCAGAAAATCCCTGGAAACGAGCATCTCAGAATGTACTTGTTATTAGATTACAAACTCCTATTTACACTGTACATGTCTATTGTTGTTTTTCTCAATTTTTCTATATCAATACCTGTAAATCCTGTATGTTAACCCATTTCTGGACTTCATGCCCAGGACATATTTGAAAACAAGAGAAATCTCAATGTATTCTTTCTGGTAAAGTACTAAATAACAAAAATAAAATTTACGGGTTAAAGAAAAAAAAAATCTAGAAAAAAAAAATTCTGAAGCACGAAGCAATGTCTTCTAATTACCATTTGACATTTTAGGATTATTGAGCAAGCACAAAAAAAGAAGTTGCTGTAATGATAATTAAGGATTGTCTAATTAAAGGGAAAATATATCAATGAACTATGAAGGAGAAAAGCAGGATTAAGAAACGTCTATTCCATATTTATTAAAATACTGAATACAATAATTAGAGATTTTATCTCAGAAGTCTGAGAAAATCAAGAACAGATGACATTTCAAGTGATTTCTGGTTCCCACAATCCCTTGGCTTCCTAAGGGACCAATGTCAATTACAGGGACATAAATGTAAATGGCATTTTAAAGAATTTCTGCTGTGAACATGTGCTGTAAATATTAATAATCAAAAGGATCACAGCAAGATGTACAACGTTTCCAAATGCTCTTCAACCTCGCTTAACTTTTTAATTATATAATTTCAATATCCCTATCTCTAACTGTCAGTCAACCTTGCCCAGTAAACAATCCTTTTTCTTAAGTCACCATGCATAGAATTCATCTTTGTACAGAATAAGTATGGGTAGTCATTTTTTCTTGGTTGATGGGATATTCTTATTAAAATAACATGTTTCCCACAAGCAGTGTACAAATGTATCAAATTAACAAGTGAAAAAAAAATAATATACCAGGCGTGGCAGATCCCATTTTCTGCATGTTCTTCAGTTTGTGAATAACATTTTCTTCCAAAGTAAAGAGAGGTGATTCATTCAGTAGTCTCCTGGACAAAAAAGTTAGCTTACAGTTATTACAGAAATGTGAGTTTATTTTTTAACTAATGTTTTTTAGTTTAGCTGTTATAGCTGTAAAGGGGAGCCAACTACATTTTAATGTCATATATGTAGAATGCAATGTCATAAAAGTCCCTGTTGGTGTAATGGTCAGATGTCCCAATACTTTTGTCTATGTAGTGTATTCTGTATTTTACCAACCCAATCCCCCTTGATCTCACCAATGGGTCTATTCTGCCTCACTGACAAAGCTATTCTGCCTCACTGACAAAGCTGTGAGATATGGGTTCCTGAGACCAACTGCTAAGTCTGTATTGACCAGTACTCACACAATGAAATTTCAGCAGACAGTGTCAACTCAGCAAAACTGACATGTAGAAGAGGATCTCAGTAAAGTTCTAATCTTCAGGCTGACAATCCTTGTAAATATGTACAGATATGCAGGTGAAAAGACAGTAGTTCTTGCTAACAAATCACATAAAATGGCTGCTACCTGACAGTATAATTAGCAGCACCAGAATGAACCGGAACGGGGAGGGGCTAGCTGAATACAACCTGACTAAGGGAACCCAGCAGGGACAAATAACATGAAAGCCAGTAGCAAACAGCATATATATCAAAATACAAAATAAACCATGAGTCATGAGACATGACAGGGTCAACTGTGCGAGCCTCAACCCTGGCTCCTATTCCAAAGATCAGTTCACCAACCCCAGAAAGGGTACAAAAGTGAAAAAAAAAGTTAGAGATTGTTGTTTCCGTGTTCTTGTATAGCCACTATTAGCGATCCTGCCTTTTATATGGCCAAAAGTATGTGAACACCCGGCCATCTATGAGCTTGTTGGATATCCCATTCCAAAACCATTTTGGCATTTATATGCTATGATATCCCTCACTGTTCTGTAAGCCTTTGCATGTCTGTGGGAATTTTTGCCCATTCAGCCAAAACAGCACCTGTGAGCTCAAGCACTGATGGTAAATAATAAGACCTGGCTTGCAATCAGTGTTCAAATTCATCCCAAAGGAGCAGGCCATTGAAATTCTTCCACACCAAACTTGTCAATCCATATATTTATGGACCTTGTTTTCTGGTGTGCTCCAGACTTCCTGGTGTCTAGTAGGAGCAGCCAGTTGACATCTGCGCGATGCGCGTAGACAACCTCTGCTGCCGCCCGTCACTTCCACCGGGGCTTCTATGGCGGAGCGCCAAAGGTGCATGTCATAGCGCTCTGTCATAGAAGCCCCGGCAGAAGTTACGGGAGCAGTGGAGGTTGTCTGCCTCCATCGCAAATAACCCCCTCCTTTACCAGACATGAGACGTCTCAGACAATTATATCACAGTATTGTATTATTGGACTTTTTCCAGAATATTAAATTCTGAGTGTAGCTATATCATTGTCAGCATAATCTAATGCATGTGTTACAGCTCAAGTTTCAAATAAAATTTCAAGTTTCTGACTTAAGAATTCCCCTCTACAATTTATAATTTTGCAGTTTAACATACATCTCTCCTACTTCAGCACTCCCCTCTCCTAATCCCCTAACATTGAGATCTAGACTTCTTAAACCAAGCTTGGTAGCTTGGCCCATTCCAGAGTAAGACATCTCCTCCATATTTTTGTGATAATCTAATCACATTTTTTGTGTAATCTAATATTAGTAAAATTTTGTGAAGAGGTGGCCACCATTTTCCACCTTCTAGCTGTTGCCAATTTCATTGCCAATAACATGTGTATTTTTAACTTCTTCAGGAGGGAAGATATATATGTTCCTCAAAATGGTGAAGTAGGGCCAATCCCATGCAAGACGGCAAAGATTTTAACAACTCAAAAATCCACATTTAAACTGGAAGGAGCATTGGGTAAGAGCACCAAATATGTATCATGTCTTACTTTTTGCCACATTGTCTCTAGCATTAGGAGATTGCAAATGGAAACATTGTTGCCAGACGAGAGGGTGTTAAATACCACCTAGCCACTATCTTTTTTGTAACTCGATGTGGTTTTTACCCCCTAGTTCATTTCTCTGCTTCATATCACTGCTGCTGGGTGACCTCTTGGGTTAGATCCCATGCTTTCATGTAGGGAAGGGTCTTATTGTAGAGCTGGTCTATAACTACTGAGTAGCAAATTGAGATAAATGAAACGGCAAATGATTTAGGTAAACTCGAAAAATGGTCTGAGCTGTGGCAACTGATATTTAATGTGGATAAGTGCAAGATAATTTCACCTAGGGCATAAAAACCCAAAAATCAATATAGAATATTTGATATTGTCCTAACCTCAACATCGGAGGAAAGTGATGTAGGGGTAATTATTTTAGAGGATTTAAAGGTAGGTAGACAATGCAATAGAGCAGTAGGAAATGCTAGCAGGATGCTGCTTACCTGCTGCTTCGTGTATTATTTAAAACTTGTTTAATTCATGATTTTGTATTGTTTGTTGGTGATGAGTTTTGTACAGTGTTTATATCCAGGTTTATGTTATCACCTTAAGAAGTATTTCTTTCTGCCTCTATATATGTCGTTTTAGTAACATTTTTGCGTAGCTGAACACTACTAATAAAGAGCTGTTAGCCTTAGGAATCAGGGTCTGGAACTAAATCCATGGTCAAACTGAACAAAAAGGTATATAAAACGTAATATTAATCTAAAAAGTGGGAAATCTAAAGTGGGAAACAATTTAAAAGGTGGGAGGGGAAATATCAAAGTACATTCTTAGTATCACCTTACACCAATAAAGTTTAGAAGACAAAATAGGGAACAAAGAAAGGACATAAAACTTAGGGTAGATGGGGTTAATACCTTATTTTAGTAAGGGTTGGATTCAATATTGATTAATATTCATGGGACTCTCGGCAAGCATTTGATTGCCCCCCCAACTCCCTGGAATGCAATCACCCCATCCACTTAACACCAAAAACCCCCCCACAAAAAAACGAGAATCTGCAGATTAGGAGGAGATTGTCTGAGTCAGTGCAGTCTTCCCTGCTTGTGACCCTAACATGAAGCGTAAGATGTCCTCATGTCACACAAGCAGGGCAGGGCAGGAGCACAATATTTGAGAAATAATTTTAAGTTTCCATAGTAGAATCATGACATGAAGATGTGTTGGCAGTATGCTCTTCAGAATGTCAACAACCATGGCAGGAGGGGGATTAAACAGGGCCTGAGAAATAAGAATAGGTCACCTAGCTATTAGGTAGGTAGGGGGTGTTTGGTACCTGTACACGTCTAATAACATGGTGGCCACGATTACCCCAGAGTTATGAAACATACATGGTGCCATAACAGCAAAACACAAGATATTAAAATATCAGCCAGGAGTTTGCTGCCAGGTTTTATGACCTAGGTTCGGAAAATGCCTCCACCACACACTCCCCTCCCCATGTGACACCAAATGACGTTTAATGCCTGAAACCCCTCAGGCCAAGTTTGGTGTCAGGAGTTAAAGGTCAATACGAGTGACTCGCCGGCAGGGAGCTCCTCTGGCATCAACCAATAAAGAAAAAAGTCCACTAGGGGGCGCTCGTGTGTTCCATTCAATGCAATATAAAACAAAGAGAAAATATATATAGTGTAGGAGTAAAACAATATGTTTTTCCCTGCGTGTCGCAGATTTCTCACTCACAATGTATTGATGGAGTTCAGTGCGTCATAGAAAGGGCCTTGAGGTCCATATGCCAGGATATAAACCGAGAAGACAAACCAGAAAAGGATCCAATAGTGTGTTATGTATATGGCACTAGATACGCAACAAGTGGAAATATACTTACACTTAAATAAGTGTCAAGATGCTCGTAGTTTCTGGTGATAATCTGGTCGCGTCTATATATCCTTCTGCTTTGGAGAGTCCAATGATGAGATACCAATGTGTGTGTGGTGTCTAAAAACCAACCACTATTCACATATAAGGTATATTAAAAGAAATATTTATTCTAAATTAGCAGCCAGCTGGATCCATATCAACTGCAGCTTTAAAAAGTATTTAAAATAACATAAAAAGTGATAATACAAATAAAAGTACTGATAAAATAAAATTATATCATAAAAAGTCCTTGAAAAGTCACTCAACGCGTTTCGCCGTGTAAGGCTTCATCAGGAGTAGTATTTTCTCAGAAGTGAAGGTCCTTTTAAATGTTTGTTTGGCGCCATCTACTTGTCTTCCGTGTTGTAGCGTCTGACGTCAGCTGGACAATTACTTCCGGATTCAGTTCATTCATTGACATGCCGGGGTCGCTGCCTTCAGTGAAGCTTGGATCCCGATCGGAGGGTTCGTTGAACCGTAGGATTAGAGGTAAGTGTAAGTACAATGTAATCGTATTGTTTGTCTTTTACGTTGCAGGCTACCCTCCTGCAGAGGGAACATCTTAATCGGTATTAATACCGATGTATACGGCAGTTACGAAGATCAAAGAATAAAAGTATCGGGGCAGTGAAGCGGTGATGTTTGCCGAAAACGAGCAGTGAAACGGGGATACAAAGAAATATATATGAAAACAAAAAAACGGAGATCTGTAGGAAACATACAAAACGGAAGATGAAGCATGGCCTGATGATAGGAGATGCCTGATGTATATGAAATGTGTTATGCTGGTATATGTACCAATACATAAATGAATGAATTAAAATGGATATATATAAATGAGCATCATGTGATTATATGTGTGTATTGAATTAAATAAACTGAATCCATGAAGGGAAAAAAGACTTTGAAGCTGGTTATTGTATATGAATTATTGTATATATAAAAAAAAAAAAAAAAAAAAAAAAAAAAAATAATAAATAAATAAATAAATATTATATATGAGCTAAGATGTCAAGCTCCATATTTAATCCCCCGCTTTTGAAAGTTTTTAATTTAAATATCCATTCTGTCTCCTTTTTAATGAGGTTCTCCGTTGTGTTGCCTCCCCTCCAATGTTTGGGCACCCAGTCTATGCCTATGATTTTAAATGTGTTCCTTCTTTACGAAATATAATACCCATGCCAACCAGATAAAAAGAATATTCAATAAACATTGGCATGTATTAAAAAATGACGAAATTTTGGGGACAGTCCTACCTGACAAGCCACAAATCATCTTTAGAAAAACAGGCTCCCTAAAAACCATGCTTGCTCCCAGTGTACTCTCTAAACCAAAGTCAAATATATCTTCATGTACGTTTTTAGGGGCCAAACCTAATGGCTTCCACAAATGCGGCCACTGTAAAATGTGTGGTCCATTACCCAGAAAGACTGAACACTTTACAGGACACATAACTGGTTTAA
The DNA here is from genome assembly GCF_027358695.1 of Spea bombifrons. Lineage (NCBI taxonomy): Eukaryota > Metazoa > Chordata > Amphibia > Anura > Pelobatidae > Spea > Spea bombifrons. The sequence goes on from NC_071090.1 coordinate 13,116,609, forward strand.
CATACACTATCAAACATTTTATCAATTGTTCCACCAAAAATGTTATATACTTGCTCCAGTGCGGCTGTGGCCTGCAGTATGTGGGAATGACAACTAGACCCCTAAAGGAGAGAGCCTTAGAACATCTGGGCAACATCAGAAACAAAAATCTCAAACACAGTGTCCCAAGACACTGTAATGCTTGCCCTCTCTTTTCACAGGACACATTTAAAATCATAGGCATAGACTGGGTGCCCAAACATTGGAGGGGAGGCAACACAACGGAGAACCTCATTAAAAAGGAGACAGAATGGATATTTAAATTAAAAACTTTCAAAAGCGGGGGATTAAATATGGAGCTTGACATCTTAGCTCATATATAATATTTATTTATTTATTTATTATTTTTTTTTTTTTTTTTTTTTTTTTTTTTTTTTTATATATACAATAATTCATATACAATAACCAGCTTCAAAGTCTTTTTTCCCTTCATGGATTCAGTTTATTTAATTCAATACACACATATAATCACATGATGCTCATTTATATATATCCATTTTAATTCATTCATTTATGTATTGGTACATATACCAGCATAACACATTTCATATACATCAGGCATCTCCTATCATCAGGCCATGCTTCATCTTCCGTTTTGTATGTTTCCTACAGATCTCCGTTTTTTTGTTTTCATATATATTTCTTTGTATCCCCGTTTCACTGCTCGTTTTCGGCAAACATCACCGCTTCACTGCCCCGATACTTTTATTCTTTGATCTTCGTAACTGCCGTATACATCGGTATTAATACCGATTAAGATGTTCCCTCTGCAGGAGGGTAGCCTGCAACGTAAAAGACAAACAATACGATTACATTGTACTTACACTTACCTCTAATCCTACGGTTCAACGAACCCTCCGATCGGGATCCAAGCTTCACTGAAGGCAGCGACCCCGGCATGTCAATGAATGAACTGAATCCGGAAGTAATTGTCCAGCTGACGTCAGACGCTACAACACGGAAGACAAGTAGATGGCGCCAAACAAACATTTAAAAGGACCTTCACTTCTGAGAAAATACTACTCCTGATGAAGCCTTACACGGCGAAACGCGTTGAGTGACTTTTCAAGGACTTTTTATGATATAATTTTATTTTATCAGTACTTTTATTTGTATTATCACTTTTTATGTTATTTTAAATACTTTTTAAAGCTGCAGTTGATATGGATCCAGCTGGCTGCTAATTTAGAATAAATATTTCTTTTAATATACCTTATATGTGAATAGTGGTTGGTTTTTAGACACCACACACACATTGGTATCTCATCATTGGACTCTCCAAAGCAGAAGGATATATAGACGCGACCAGATTATCACCAGAAACTACGAGCATCTTGACACTTATTTAAGTGTAAGTATATTTCCACTTGTTGCGTATCTAGTGCCATATACATAACACACTATTGGATCCTTTTCTGGTTTGTCTTCTCGGTTTATATCCTGGCATATGGACCTCAAGGCCCTTTCTATGACGCACTGAACTCCATCAATACATTGTGAGTGAGAAATCTGCGACACGCAGGGAAAAACATATTGTTTTACTCCTACACTATATATATTTTCTCTTTGTTTTATATTGCATTGAATGGAACACACGAGCGCCCCCTAGTGGACTTTTTTCTGTATTACTTCAACACCTGGAGAGTGTTGCTTAAGGGTTGCAGCTGTGGTTCCAGATACACCAGGAAGCTATTAAGGTTGATTATTCCTACCATTTACTATCTTATTCCCTATACTGGTTTTTCTCACTTTTTTCACGCATATCAACCAATAAAGGGCAGCTGGTTGATGCTGGTGTCAGGGTACCAAGAATCAGAACAGAGACAGGATTACTAGTTAACACACCTTTATTGGTAAATAAATATAAGGCAAGTAAATAATAAGCCAAATCCGAATCCAAAAGCATAAATTTAAGACGGGCCGAGATCAGGAACTGGAACAGGTAGTCATACACCCCAAGATCAGGAATGGAGAGGTACTCGTAGTCAGGAACAGGCAGGAGTCAATTTACAGAAACGTCAGCCAGGCCGGGTCATACACAGCAATCAATATAAAAAACGGGAAGTGTGATACCACTAAAGGGCAATGAGCAAGGAGAAGTTAGCATTGCATGAGGAAGCCCTGACACTTGGCCTCGGAGGAACAGGGATTTTAGTCCTCCTGGCAAAGCATAGGGCAAGGTACAGCTCGGACCAACTTGGCCTGGGGAGACTAATGGCTTTAGTGTCATGAGTTAAAGGTCTGTAAGAGCGACTCTATTGGTTCGCCACCAGTCTGGCATCAACCAATGTAGAACAGCTGCCCTTCATTGGTTGATGGCAGAGGAGCCCCCTGCCGGCAACCAATAGAGTCGCTCTTACGGAATTGAGAACTGGTGAATATTAGTGGAATACGAAGATTTTTTTCCCCGAAGAGGCACATGAAGACTTGGCCGCCGCCCAAGTCTACTAAAAATTTACTTATTACGCAAAACGTACGATCTGTCCTCCTCATGCCCACAACCTACATTCCGAATCTGAAAAAAAAACATCTGTTTCCCGATCTTTGAAACTTCTAGGGACAGGAAACGCCTATGCAAATGTACCAATATGTCTTAAAGTGTGTACATGAACATGTCGTTGTTAGTTTTCACTTTGGCTGTTAATTTAGCTCTGAAGGTATTTCATATACTCTTGGTTTAAGCTCCAAAACACCATCTAAGACACACCGTAGTAAAGTAGTTATAGTTACTTAGATTTATTTGCAGAAGGTAAGCATATTAAAGAATTGACATAAAACACACAAGATATTTTACTCTAGAACAAAAAAAATGATTAGCTAAATCAAATGAAAGAAATAATAGGCAAACAGAAACAGAAACTGCCCAGCTTATCTTGAAATGTGATGTGTCCTGTAAAAATGGTAAGAAAATATGTGAATCCTTTGATATTATTAAGCACAGATATAAAATGACAGCTGATTAAGAGGATAGATGGATAATATAGGCATAATGTTGGCTTGGCTAACGCTGCAGATGGAGGTCAGTCCTGACATCCATGTACATGTAAAGCAATTGATCGATACCCATTAGAGAAATGAATCATCACACCATGAGGAGAGCAGCTGTACCTACAGAGGTGCAACTACTATCTCAGGTAAGTGCTTTTGTTTTTTTTTTAAGCATTTGTATTAAAGAACACTATGTGACCACAAGTTTGTGGACACCCCTCTGAGTTATTGGGTTTACGTTTCAGCCTAACTCTTTGCTAGTAGGTGCATAAAATAGAGTACATAGGCATGACATCTTTATAGACAAACATTAGCAATAGAATGGGTCTTATTGAAGTTCAGTGACTTTAAACATGGCACAACCACAAGTCAGTTTGTAAGATTTCTGCCCTGCTCGAGCCCCTGTCCACTATAAGTGCTATTATTGTTAAGTTAAACCATTTCAAAATAACAGCTCCGTCATGAAGCAGTAGACCATGCACACTCACATAATGCAGCTTAGTGCTTAAGTGTGTAACGCATAAAATTAGTTTTTTGTAGAAGGGGTTAATACAGGGTTAACAGGTATGCACTACGCAGCAGTTTGTCTGTCATCAACCAATGAAATGCACTTGCCCTTCATTGGTTGATGGCAGATGAGGCCCCTGCTGGCGATCAATAGAGTTGCTTGTACGGACCTTTTAAAATCCTGGTGCCGCAACTTGGCCGGGGGAGACCACTGGTCTCCCCGCTCCAAGAGTTAAAGGTCCGTAAGAACGACCAATAGAGTCGCTCGTACGGACCTTTTGCTCTTGAAACGGGGAGAACATGGTTTCTCTAGGCCAAGTTCCTCCGTCAGGAGTTAAAGGGCCGTGTGGGCGACTCTATTGGTCGCCTGCAGGGGCCTCCTCTGGCATCAACCAACAGATATCCTGACCTTGTTTGACTTGTTTGACCATCCAATGTTTATGATCCAGAAGCCAATCAGTCAGCACCACTGTACAGTGCTCTTTGGTCTAAGCCTATGGCTTTCACCCCAAAAAAGCCTCAATTTCTAACGTCAAAAAAACCAAGCTATTGTAAATATTGTATAACTGAGTTACCTTAAATTCATATAGATCTCCATGTTAATGAAATGCAGGAACACCACGACGCTTTATCTATATAAAAGAAGAGTAAATATTATTCAAAAAAGTCAGAGTTTATAAACTTTAAACATATTGTTGAAGTAGGGTTTAAAATATGAAAGCAAAAATGTCTAGTTATATTTAAAAAAAATTCTACTTACATTAGGTACATAACTAAGTAATATGCATTCTTACAAACAGGGCCATCCCATTTACAGACCAAATGCCCACAGTAGAGCCCAGATATTTTGAAGAGGTTTTAATAATTGGGATATTTAACTGGTTGTTATGATGATTATGCCACTTTTGCCACTGTGTACTAAAACAGCTCTTTTACATACCAATAACATGTTCAGTTTTTGTAATTGTTATTGTAGTTAATTTCTTCAATCCAGAAGTACAGCTTTCATATCTGTGTGTTGTGTGTGGTTTACGTCAATGTATGGTTATTAACATAAATGCCAGAATAAAAAAACATCCATGTCTGTTAACCCTGTCAGTGATGGAGTGTTTAACACGATTTAAATTATTATTGTACGTGCAAATGGCCATTGTAAATATAAGTTATTAATTGGGGGGGTAATATGAACTATATTGATATTTATGTTTCAGGGTAAAATGACAGAGCTGGTAAGTCTAATATGAGATGCATCTACATTATAATTGTATAATATACCATAATTTGTCTTAAAGTAAACTTGTCATTTTTATGTGTATTTCTTGATTTATTGTACATTTAAATTAGACAGAACAGAATATTTCAGAAAAATGCAAAGTGTACTTACACAAGAAATATCTTCTATAAAGTTAGCTTCTTTTAACTTTGCCTGTAATATAAATGGCAAAGGTTACTTACTACCATGCAAAAACACACTGAAACGCTACTGCACACAAAGATACATAAAGACATTTGCGCATTGTACTTTATAGCATTGCAAAGATCAAGAGCAACTTGAGGGCCAAAAACCATTTGCACTCTGCAGAAGGATTCATAAATTGGGCTTTACAAAAGCTTGGGCACTGGCTCAATTCAGTGAAAGTTAAACATTTCTGAAATTTCTTGTATGCCATTTGGGTGAGCTCATGAAGATTAGTGCACGCCAGAGCTAAATTTCCTTCACTTCTGACCTTAGGTTCTAGCATCTCCAGTATTGTGAAAATTTCTGGAGACCCCATCCTTGGAATGACACCAACAGTGTTCACAGAAGGGCTTCCTATTTATAAACCTTGTTTTCCATCCAAACTAGCTTAGAGGAAGGAAAACATATTTGATTGGAACATTTGTTCCACATGACTTTAGGTTCATCTGTCACTTATAAGCATGTTAGCAGCATTTTATACTTCCCAAGTGTACCGATATTTGCCGGAAAGTCATGGTTTGTGGTCAGTTGAAGGTGGCTATTAAGGTAATGCAGGTGGTAGGCTATGCTTTTAGCACAATTTACTTTTGCACCTGATCCTGCCTACTTCTATACCCATCCGTGCCTCTGGCCACAGACCCCCACACAAGCGTCCGGATCTGGACACTTGAAATGTAGGTGAAGTAGGAGATTTCACTTCAAACATATATAAACATTTCAGCTGATGCAAATGCTCATGGTGGACAGCCATTCAGATGCTATAAAGCCCTCTAGAATTCAGTCATGGTATTTGAATATAGAATATTTGTTATAGAATAAATGTATCTTTGGCATGTAAAATGTACACAATTGTATTGTGTATGGGTCTGTGCCTTTTTTATACTGTAAACAATGTATTTAAAATGTAGTTACCATCACTCTCCAAACAAATCTTTCCAATCCTTTAGAGAGTATTTTTTCACGGTTTTTGTTAACCGTCTGCTAAAAAAAGAATACATTGCTTGTTAGTTCCCATGCTTATTACTGGTAAGTATTATTGAACAATGAACAATTACTTTAGAATTAGGAATTTTGATTAATATGTTTACATGATTTGAATTTGTTGTATTGTATCCATAGTGAGAATGACATTTTAATTGCTTACAATATTATTATGCAGGCCAAGCTAAGCCACAATGTCTTGCATTAAGCAAGATAAAACCTTATAACTAAAGCACACACTGCTGATTTTGAGAAAGATATTTTAAATGATAAACATACTCGTAGAATAGCAATGAAAACTGAAATACATGCAGTCTTCAAATGAAGAGCCCCACAAGAGACATGTCACTATTTTTAATTGGTATACAATATGCAAATTATTTAGGTTTTGGATATTACCATGTCCTGGGTTTATATTATGTTTTATAGATACAAACGTAGTCTGGACTAGTGCTGTCATTTCTTTTGTTTAGGGCATATGTCTTTTGGAGTTGCTGAGATGAACAAAAAATATGCAATAAACATAAGTAGGAAATTAGACAGTTAACCTTAAAAAAAAAAGCCATTCATATACAATTACGGTATGTGTTTGGTGAGTGCAAGAAAGTTGAAGGCAGCCTTCGGCAATTAATTCTTCAATTCCAAATGTAAGGTAAAATGTTATTAAATTAAATCCCTAGAAAATATAATTCATAATAGACTATTCATGAGTTTTGTCATTTTCATTTTAGTGTTTCACAACTTATTGGGATACTTCTCATGGAGGGGTACTTTAATACATGTTTAATTTCAAAATGTTATGGTATTTTGTAATAATCATTGATATTTAGGGGTATTTTAAAAAGTAATTATATTGGGGTATGTGATTAAAACATTCTATTCATAGAGGTATTTCCCATAAAAAAGGGTGTTATAACAATAGTCATTATGAATTAAACATGATTATGCTGCAAAGTGGTCTTTTCACCATACCTTTTTATGGATTTGACTTAAAGAGCAGGAACATTTTAATGATTTTTATGGTGATAATGCTACTTTTAAAACTTGGTACCATAATAGGGGTGTTTTATACACTACCGTTCAAAAGTTTGGGGTCACTTAGACATGTCCTTCTTGCGTGACTCATCATTAAAACCCTTTTGCAATTATGTTACACAACTAGAAACTCCCTTGTTTTCCATGAAAACAGTTAAGTGACCCCAAACATTTGAACATTAGTATATATATATATGTGTGTGTGTGACACCACATGCTAAAAACGTGTTTGTGATTTTTGAAAATGTCTAACTTATATTCTTCTCTTACGGTAACATCAGGCGTGATGTCTTTTAAAACGCATCCAGCATTTCCCTGCAAAATAAGAAACCAAGGAAGAGTTCTCGCGTAAGTAAAGTACATATATCTAAGAGTCCATTCCGCACCCAGTTCACTTTCCCAGCAATAATCATTTTTCTGTGAGAGCAGCCAGTACTCTAAGGCAACAAAGCAGTCATGAGTTTCCGAGGACTTGATCTGTTTAGCTCTCGCTTGTGTTGCAGCATTTGATTCCATTTTAATATCATATGATAATGGTTTTTTTTTCAATTTACAACATATTTAATAAATTTTGAAGAAATCCAGCCACATTTTGCTAAGACATGTTACCTCTGGGTTTGAAGGAATCTTGTAGTCCAACAATATTGTCCAAAGATAAAGCATATTTAGCAAAAACCTCATTTAAAAAAATTAGAGAAAAAAAATATCCCTTCACTCGCTATCCACACAATCCCGTGTCTAGTAAACTAAAGAGAGTTACCATTATATAAGCTGAAGGATGTAGAGTGTGAGAGAAAGAGAGAGAAAGAGCAAGAGAAAAGCAAGAATAAAGATAACTTACCAGACTTTCTGGAACTTCCTTCATAAATTCAGGGCTATTCTTATACTGTGAAGTCAGAAAATATCAAATTAAAGAAATGTATTGGTAAATGGCTGGTGCATCTTTAAAATCAAGACATCTGCTAGAGATCTTTTTTTTTTCCTTTCCTAATCTTAAATTTTTGTATTGATGTTGTCTATGTCCACACTATGTATAATTCTACAGGTTCGATGTCACATTTTCACGAATATTTCCTTTCTTGAATCCCAGGACAAAGATGGGAAGGTCCTATAGGGGCGAACCACTCACTGAGTCCCTGCAGCATTGAGCTCTAGGCTATGTGCATAGGCGGTATGTTTATGCCAGGGCAGACCCCAATTTGACTGAACAGGACCCCAAAAAACAGAAACGGAATCTCGGGAAATTCGGAACTGTTGGCAGGTATGAGAATCTACTGATCGCTGAATGCATGTGGATCCTTGAATGCATGAGGACACAAGAGCTAGTAGCTCATCCTTAAACACTAAGCATCTCAAAAAGGATGTCTGAGATAAAACCTGAATTAATTCCCACACTGAAACATAACTTGTCTTACCCTCCAAATATCATGCTATTAGTGTGTAAAACTTGGGACATGTTTGTTGGGGGTGGGGCTATAAGCAAATGAGGTGTGACTATAGGTAGAGATTGCCCCTCATGATGCAGTGTAGCTGAACACCAGGATATGACCTCAGAAGGCACTGTGCTTCACTACCTCACAAGTTGGCCACATGGAAGATGTAATTGAGGTCTATGCCATAACAACACTAATCAGTTGTACAACTCAGTGGGTCTGTCAAGAGGATAACCCCAACTGTCTCATGATACCCATTGCCCAGGATCCTCAAGCACCAGCATTGCTCTAGTATAATATTGTATTTCGGTGTATATACACATATAGCTATTATCGCAAATAGTACAAAACATATGGTGTGTCAATAAGACTGTTCTCATAGATAACACAATAGAAAAAAAGAGCAGAAATTTTATATGTTATTCCTAGGTAAAAAGTAAAGAAAAAAAAACAGTATCATGTTTTTATTGGTCTAGAAATTAGGATTGGGAAAATTAGTGATTTCTCAATTTCAGGGTAAGGGATAAATATTTAGACTAAGCATTGTAAGGGGGAATTGTGACTTAACCAAGGGCTGAAGAATCAGGGCTATATACCGTATTTGCTCGATTATAAGACCCCACAAAATCTGAATATTAATTTTGGAAAAAAAGAAAAAACCTGAATATAAGGCGACCCTATAGGAAAAATATTTACCAGTAAATGTTAATTCATGTAAACTATTTTTTTAATAAAAGCTATGATTGAGAAAAATATTTTGTTTTTATTTCCTTTTATTTTCCAACCTGCCCCCCAGTTATGCACATCTGCCCCAGAAATGCTCATACCCCTATATGCAACTGTGCCCCATGATATGCCTTTTAACCCTCTATATGCCACTGTGCCCCATGATATGCCTTTTGACCCCCTATGTGCCACTCTGCCTCCAGAAATGCCTTATACCCCTATATGCCCCTCTGGCATTTAGGGGGTTAAAGGCATATTATGAGGCAGAGAGGCGTATAGAGGGTTAAAAGGCATTTCTGGAGGCAGAGTGGCATAAAGGGGGTTAAAAGGCATTTCATAGAGCACTCTGCCTACAGAAATGCCTTATGCCCCCCATTTAACACCCCCCCCAACTTACTGGTGCTTCTCACTCCCCGGTAGCTGGGGCAGTGTGTAGACATCTACGCAATTTGCGTAGACAACTTCCTTTGCAGCCGGAAGGAGGTGCGGTTAGCAGCGGGGGTTGTCTGCGTCCATCGCGCAGACCTTGCCCGACTGTCAGAGACCAGTGCAGGGAACTCTGATCTCTGACAGTCGGGGAAGGTCTGCGCGATGGACGCAGGTAGCGGGGAGTCAGAAGCACCGGTAAGTTTGGGGGGGGTGTGGGGGGCATAAGACAGGAGGATCCAGGTCCCCTGTAGAGCTGCGGAAGATCTGGATCTTACTCTCATAGTCAGACCTATTAGAGGTCTGATTATAAGACGACCCCGATTAAAAGACGAGGGATGTTTTTCAGAGCATTTGCTCTGGAAAAGACCTCGTCTTATAATCGAGCAAATACGGTATATATTTTTTGTTTGTTTGTTTAAGCCTCCACTTTACACATTCTCTAAGAAATAATAGACATATGTATGATATGTCCAATATTTAAAACATTATTGTAACAGTATTGTATGTAGTTGATATATAATAATTTATCAAGACAATCACTTGGATGCATATTATTGCTACAATGGTGTGTTAAATATTGCCTTAAAGATCAACAGTATATACTTATGATAAGCAACTCTAGCACCAACAAAATGGCCAGATGTATTTAAGCTCAAGAGTTAGGAAAGGTTTCTTACTTCACATGCGCGTTTTTTCAGGTTATCGATTAGTTCAGGATTGTTTTTCTAAAATAGAAACAAAACAAAAAAAGAATTGCTATAAATGTAGATTAGGAATTACTGAGGAAATGTATGCATTTACCTATATCTATTATACATACCTCCATAATTTGATCTGCACACGAAGGTAAAAAATCTTCTCTTGACTAAAATAGACATAAACAATAGGCATATTTTGTTATGTAATACTTTAATTGGTCTTATATAATAATGCATATTAATGGAAGTTATTATTTTAGAGAAATGGCGTTTATAAACCAATTAAGCTTGAAAGAATGTATAGCATCCTTGAACCACACAGATGAGGAATAAACATTATTTTGTAGGGTTTTTTTTCAAACAGTAATATTGTTTTGGAGATATGTGGTTTTAAGATAAGGGACAACTGTAAGGTATAAATGGTGTTGTCAGCCTAGATAAAGGCTGCTAGATATTTCTTCGGGTTTATGAGGAACACTTTTCACTTAAAGGTGAATTGTCGCCCACACAGCTTTTAGATATAAGAATAAACATCCTTACCAGGTCACATAATAACTTTATATGTTTTTCAGTAAGATCCGCCTATAAATTTCAATCAAAAGTAATTTTAGCACCATTTTAAACACACACACAAAGTAAAATTAACAAATAAGCATTTACACCAAATTAAAACACACAGGGTTCCTTGAGGGTCACCCTCATAATTGAAGACTTGCTGGATTTGGTTGAAAGTCCCCAAATTTTCAACAGTGTCACCAGGACACCAAATTTTTTTTTTCTTGGTCTCCACTGACATGCACGAAAAAGAGGTGAACAACCCAATGAAAGATTGCAAGGTAAGTCCTGACCCCCCGTCAGCAGATAAGGTAGGTAAAAATGTATAATGCATGAGAAAGAGAGTGAACAAGAATGAGAGTGTGAGGGAGTGAATGTGGGTCCACGTATTTCAGATGAAAATTCTGAGCCTTTTTCTTTGCTTTTGTCCGATTTTTTTTTTTTCCTCCGAATCGCAGAATTTACTCAAATTTAGCTAAATTTGCAATTTGTTTGAATCCAAATGAACAAGTCTAATACCTAGTCTGTGAATTTTCCCATATGAGGACCAAACCTGGATTAATTCATTAGACACATAAAGGAAATAATATCACAGAAGTCCACAGATTTCAGTCTAAAATCAGTGCTTGTTTTAAATTCACATGCAGCGTATAAACATTCAGCATGGGAACAATAAGAATTCGCACCTTAGTGTGTGTCTGGATTTGTAGGTGTGTAAGTGTGTGTTTATGGGTATGTTAGTATATGTCTGGGTGTGTTAGTGACTGGATGTGATTTAGATGAATGAATATTTAGGAACAAAATATTGGTCTTCTAATATCAAAGCCATTTAAGATTTGCAAGTGTAACATGAACAAGAAAGTCTTAGCTTAGGTAACAAAAGTGTGTAGTTCCATTAAAATGGATAATAAAATAAAAATATGTACCCCTCCCGAGTTGAGGCTCTAAATCCATCCCTGCCACCTAAATAAGTATATAGTCTTTGTACATTTATTTAAACATTAGGGTCAAATAAAACACATTTAAAATAAAGATTTAAATATCTTACCAACAATGGACACCTTTGGGCTCTCTGTAAGGTCATAAAATACAAAATACATAAATTCAAGCTAATTGAAAAGAAATGTATTCAAACATTTCACACAAAAATATGTATAACAAATATTGTACTTATATAGTATTGCAAAACAGAAAGATTAATCTTACCAGTATGATATTCACAGGCTTTAAGTCAATATCGATTATGTTTTCCTCCTGTAGAAAAATTTAAATGGAAAACGAATGAAACTTATTCAAATACTATTTAATTTAGAATTAGTGGCCAGCAGCAGCGGAAGTGGTTGTCAGAGAAGGTAGGGAAACATTTAGAGAGTGTAAGAGAGGGAGTGGGCCACAGTGTGAGAGAGAGTGAATGTGTGCACCAGGCAACGAGATCCGTTGCACAAAAAGTTTGGTCCAAAAGTGAAACAAAGGATTTGTCTGAATCCTTTTTGGCCCTTTTGCATTTGTCTAGTGCACAATATTTTAAAGTCAGTATCCTCTAGGTCTCTCTGGCCAGAGACCTGTATAGTGCTATTACCACCTCCTTATTTCTACAACTAATGTTCCTATACCACCTACCACCATGCTTCCTTTTTCAGACACTTTGTTGCATTGCTTGCTTACCTTTAGGACTTCAGAAATAATTACTGATCTTTCTTCCGTTGCTTCTGGGAGTGTAGTAACACTGATAATATACTTACCTTTTGATTTTTACATCCCAAGTGCATTATCTTGTATTCATTGACATTGCACTGCAGCAGTCATACGCTCAATCTTACTTCTAATTGAATTCATTAGCCATTTGGCTTATTCAACTATCTACCATATTGCAGAGCAAAATATGTTGCCAGCAAAAACAAATATACAAATATTACACAGTATAGGTCCCAATACTGATCCTTGTTTTCAAACAGCATAATCAAAAGCACCAGGTTACTTATTTTGCCACTGGACTTCATTTGACTTTATTTTATTTCATAAACTTTCCATTCACCCATATTGCTCTCTCATTACGAGGGATAGTACTTCCTTGGCACTCACTGCCTGCTTTTCTCCTTTAATAGGTATGAATGTATCCCATCATCCCATAACTATAGAATTTAATTATATGTAAAAACACAGAAGAAAATATGTTTAAAAAATACATTTTGTAGAATAACCGTGTTGGCCTTAGGCAGGAGCTAAGATATAATGTTGTATCCCAATGCTTTGCTTCTCTCAGACCTACAGAGTCAATGAGCGTGAGGATAAGTAAAAGGCCCTACTTGCATCTTCCAACACTGATAGAATACAATATTTTGCTCATAAATCCTCAGTTACATTTAGCTATCAACATGATACAAATTGGGCAAGCTACATTTTAAGTTGTACTTATTATGTTTATACAGTTGGCAAAGAAGTAAGAAGTATAATTCCACATTTACATTTTCATTAGAAAGCTTTTTGGGGACAAATAGAAACTGAGCACCCTGACAAGGGCAGATTGAGGTGCTTTAGACCCTAGATGCAACACTCTTATGTTACAGCTAACTATTTTTCAACATTAAACCAACTAAATGTTTCCACATTTAATAGTTCAGATGTATTTAAATATATCTACCATTATTATTGAGCAAATACAAAGAATCCTATGGCACATTTGTCTAAAAATATATGAAACATACATTTGTTCATATTTTATATATTTACCTCTACCGGTTGCTTTACACAAAGTGGAAGTTTAGCAAATGCCTATAAAAAAACAGAGAATATTTTATTATTGCTTTATTTATTTATTTGCTTTCTATATAGTACCAACATGTTCCGCAGCAATAGGGCATGCCATACGTTGTGACAGGGAGCAGTGGATGGCATATATATTTCATGGAAAATACTGCAGGACAATGTGCATTTTGGAGAGAAGGGAGGGCCAGTGCTCCACTCCATAGTTTAATTGTAGCAGGTGAGGAATCAAGTCCAGGAGTTCTGGATCTCCCTGGTTAGCAATGAACGGGGACAGGTTGCTACCAAAATTTCCCAGTGAGGGATTCAGGTGAGAAAGACTCAAGCAGTGAGTAAGACTGGAGTTCTCTCCAAAAGAGTCTGCTGAACTATTCCTTAAGAAGGAAAAAGGTCTGTGCTTCATTATGTTTTGTTGGCAGCGGGTAAGCCGTCCAACTATAGTCAGTTACAAATGTTAGTTAGTGCTTTTCTTACAACCTTGTGTGGTATTTTAAACCCATAGACTGTGTGGCTATATGATCCCAGCTCACAACTTGTATGTATGTATGTATGTATGTATGTATACACATGTAAATATCATAAACTAATATTACATTTAGTTTATTTTACTTAATCATTCTTTCATATAATGATGATACCATAGAAACATAGATTGTGGTGGCAGAATAGAATCCACTTGCCCATCTAGTCTGCCATTGTAGAAAGACAAATTACTACTGGGTTCCTTAGTACGGCTGTATAGTCTTTTAAAGTAAACACACCCAATGAGATATGGGAGCAATATTGAATGTTTGGTAAAGCAGTCAATTTACCAAAATAAAAGCCCACTGTTATATACACCCACATATATATAAATAATACACTTAATACTTTTGAAACATGATTAATTATCCCTAAAAAATACCTTAAGTATTGTATCCAAACATTTATCTAGTCCATTATTATCATGCTTTTTTTTACCTGAAAAAAATAAAATAAAAAATGCCTATTAGTCACAGTTAATACATAGAATTATATGGCGTTCCCTTCCCATTAAGAAGATACAAATATTTCTACACATAATTTAAAGGTTCTTCAAAAATATCTGCAAGAATGGATAAGCGTGGTTTCAATAATATTTTTCCTCTTTTAATGTTTCATTTTCACATGGTATAGTATCAGTTTATGTTATATATTGTTTCCGTATGACAGCTTATATATCTATTTAAAGTAATGTTAATGTATGCTCTTCAATAATATTTAATAATTTATGTATTTATTTAAAAGTAACTGACAACCAGACTGGCTATATAATATTTACTAGAGTCATAAAGAAAAATGTAATACATTTTCACAAACATGTCAATAACTTACCTTTACCACAAGAGCTGAGTCCAACTAACAGAAAGAGAATGAGAATTCTCATGGTTGAGGTGTAATTTTTTGGTTTACTCTTTGGTTCTTTTGGTCTCCCTACAGTCTTGTTACTTCCCTTTTTATATTGTTTGGAATCACTTGCATCATCAATAATTAAACATGGTATGTGCACACTGAACTTTGTCCAAACCACAAGAAACATTCATGTAAAAAAAAAGAGTAAGCTGACACTTGATCTAAAAAACAGCTGATTGAAAACAATGTGTAAGAGAAGTATGTTTTTTTCCGTTGTATATGGTTATTCATTAAAAAATATGTTTAATACATTTGTAATATCAGTTAATATGCAGTATTTCATTTCTGTTACCGTATAATAAATTATCCACATGAATATTATGTATACATTATGTTATAAGAAATATTATATCTAATATCTAAATCCTCTTAATGAACATGTCTTCTTCTTTACCTTACATGTGATTGTAATAAATATGTGATTTTGAGAGCTTGCAACTTTTGTTGAGTCATATCATTCACATTGACATGTGACTCAACTAACAGGTACATTTATTTGTAAGTATACCTAATTGTTTGTAATATAGTGTTATATGTGGGACACGATTGCTTATAATCTGGTTTGAAGACTCGGGTACAAAACATTTTCCCTGATTTCCCCTAATTTATGTAATTGTCATCATATTTATCTCTTGGGCTTGTGTATAATGTTGTCGTTTTGACGCCAAACCCACCATTTTACAGCCCTAGACAAACCTATGCAACTCTGTTTACATAATTAATATATTTTTCATTTTTCAATAAATTGTTTAAAAAGATTCTAAAGGGAAACATAATAGTAAGTGAATATGTGTCATGATTTATTTGGATGTTATATTTTACAATATATTATTTGGACACATTTACATTTTAGAATGTGCAAATCCTAATTTGATCATAGTCAACAATATTTACTTAAACATATTTTTTTTAAGAAGCATTACTTGTTTTTATTGCTATCTGTCTTGTCTCACATGGAAGCAAATCATTTCGTTATATTCCAGCTATAGTTATATCATTTACTTTTCACAATGGAAACCTGACAATCTATTTAAAACAATCCATTAAACATGCTAATCTCAACTGGACCAGATGCCAGGGAGAATGAGATTCTTGGTAAGTGGTGCTAGTCTGTAGGTGATGGCGTTTTACCCCACGCCAGACACTACAAACAGAGGATGGATACAGTGTGGTGCTTGCTTAGTTTAACTGGATTAATTTACATCTCTTAACCAGGCTGTGGGGTCATCCTTGTTCAAGGTGTTTGTAACGTATGCTGTAGTCCGTGCAACTGAGCCTGTCCCAGGCCTGAGCAGCTCACCCCAAAGGAAAGTGTACAGAGAGTAATAGCTGAGGGGTCGGTCCCAATAGTCTGGTTTGGTAGCCCCAATTGTCTGTGTGAGACCGGGATGGCATCCATAGCGAGCTTTCTATTTAAGTGTATCCAACCTTAGTCATTGCAAATAGTTCCTAGTGTCCCCATTCACAAAAATTATGTGACATTGGTGTCCGTGTAGGTCTTGGTGTCTTATGACCCCATGTGCGTGACAACTGTCACCCTGCAAGGGGAGGGCCAATATACTCAGGACTCCATTTGTGTCTGTAAATACTGTTGGTCGAGGGCCTCATCTTGGCTTAACAAAAATTAACCAACTCTGGTCCACCAACCTGTGGTTACTAAAGATTACTGATCCAACAAAACGTAAAAGGGTTGTAACTCAACTAATAAGGGTGGTCTATGGAGGTCTGTCAGGATTCCACCCTGCCAGCCTGAACTATGTAATATTTATACATTGTCATATCTACCTGCAGCCATTAATGGCCACTCTTCCCTCTCAGAAGCACCCCTTTCTAATTACTTGGGACAGCTGAGCCATGTTACCTGAGTGTAGCTCTGCCCTTATATGCCTGCTCTACCCCCCACTCTGGACCTTTGCATTGAAGTGTATTTAGCTCTGCTTCCTGGTCCTGTGCTGTTTTGACTCGACTTGTCTTGACCTTGATCTTGGCTTCTGATTTGGCTCTTGTGATCTCCTGGTGCTGAGCTGGCTTGTCCTGAACTTGTTCTCGGCTTCGATTTTGGCTTTTGTACCTGTGATCTCGTGGAATTGACTCAGCTGACTATGTGTGCTCTGCCTGAGGGCTCCCTGCTGTCAGTCTAGTGGCCTGCCATGAGTCCAGTGCCCTGCGTGTGGGCTAATAGCCATGTTCCAGCTATGTTTAGGCGTGTTCAAATTTGGTTCCGTGGTCCCCTATCTGCCTTTGTGCCTATCTCATGCTTATTGACTAGCCCTTTTTCTCCTGTTCTGCCAGCAGACTCCAATATAGACAGTTATTTGAATTTACATACCTACGACCTCTTGTGTCTTTATTTGCTCAGGTTGCAGGGGATACCAAGGGCTCTGTCTGTACCCGACGATGCATCATGACTGGTAGGTAGGTAGGTACAGACAGAGCCCTTGGTATCCCCTGCAACTGGGCTCCTACCCGACCTGCTTGCCTGGGTCTTGACAAGCTTGCACCATCTGATGAGTTCCTGCTTGGAGTGGGTTGTTGTACTGGTTGCTGCTGAAAATGCTTAAAACTTGAGCAGCCCGCTCCAACATAATAAGTGTAAAAATTTAGCAATCTTGGTTGTCCGTGTGTCCATATTTCCATATGACCCATCAAGTCCAATAATTCTCGGCTAGTAAAGAGAGAGTTGATACGGTGAGGTCCCCCCTTGTAGCTAAATATGGTTGGTCATGGGCAACATTTAACTAATAACTATATATTAACTAACTCATACCAATCGCTCTGTGACAGCTAAAGGTTAATGAACCTAAAAGCTTAAAATGATTCTTGCTCATCTATGGAAGATGACCTGTGGCGGCCCCACCATTCCTCTTTTAAAGACCGTTAGTCTAAATGGATATTCCCATCTTTACCTGATGCCTCTGTCTCTGAGGAGTATAGGTGGTCATTTCAGCCCCCTCTTTTTTTGAAGAGTTGTCTAGAAAAAATATGCAAAGCCTTGGGGGTCATTCCATCAAACAAGGGGGTTTTCTCTCACACTGTGTGGAGAAAAGTTTTGTCCCCTTTTTTGATTTCCTTGACATATTGGCACCTTTACCAAGCCAGGAATGGTAATATGGATTAGATGAAATACAGGCTTTAGCAAGAGCTCTAGTCTTGTGCATCCATCTTGCTTAAGCGCAAGCCCCCTCAATAGTTTTTTTAATCTCTACACTTTTAATAAGTTATTGACTGTATCAGAAAATGTGAAAGAAAATAGAAAATAAAGACATGAAATTAATTAGATAATGTTGGGACTGCCACTCTGGCACTGATCTCAGCTTCCATGAAACTAAATATCTCAAGAACAAACTAATTAACAAACAAAACAAAACAAAAAAAAACCACTGTAGGTAGTTTCAATTAACAGATATGGATTTACCAAAAGCTGTGATGGTGAAAGAACACTATTTAAGGTCTGACCATATAAAGTGCACCTTGCATCTTGGAGAGTTGTCCAGTCCTAGATTTAATTCAGTTACCTGACTAAACATTAATTGGCAACAACAATGGAAACAAAAACACAATAAACAATTCAGCAGCCTGACTAAATCTCATAGAATACAATGTTGCATTGAAACCATAGAAAATGCTTCCCTGAAAGTGATTCATGAGATGGCAGTTTGTACGAACACAGTAATTGGATACGTTTTTGCCCCATACATTCAGCAGCTTTCAATTAGTAACATTGACTTGCTCCCTACATCCTGTATACCAGGATCTGAACAGTTGGTCTTTATTTTCCAACTTCTGAAATCTAGAAGTTCTAAGATCTACTCGTTCATCTAGTCAAACCAAAGCCCAGCCTCAGGTGGTTCTCTCCCGAAACCAAACCACATATGCAACACTTCTGCATAAGAAAATCTAAACCCCATATGCAACACTTCAGCATGCCAATGATAAATGTTGAAAGGCTGGTATAATTATAGCTATAATGTCCATTTACATGTTTAGTCTACTATTTTTAATAGCAATGGATTGGGAAAAATACCATAAAATAGTATCAGTAAACTATTTGGCATGTATACAGGATTAGGGGTTTCAACCATAATGTTTTATATTTTTGGGGTATTTTCTCAAACACTGGTACAAGGGACTGAAGCAAATAAAGTGACTATGCAGATGTAAAAGACTAAGCCTTTGTGAACACTTCCAAAAGTTCAAATAAATCAATCACATATTTTCCCTGTTTGGTGCTTGCAGCTATAGATTAGCACATATACCATGCACATCCAGAGACCTGTGAAAGACTCCTGGCAGATAATATGCGATGCGCTGAATACACACTATGTCAATGCTTATTTAGCAATATAAAAACACTGATAGTATGTTTATTTAACCTTTACAAAATCATCTACCAATATTTGTTATTGGCATGTTTACTTTACTTGACGTGCTGGCATTTTCAGACATTTACATTTGAATTGTAACAGTCTCTATTTGTAGTCTTGCATCAAAAGCTACATTGTTATAACATATTCATATGAACACAGAAAGAATATTATATAAAAGTTTTGTTTTTCTTCATCTGAAAGGAATGATATTGTCAAATATTTTATTGGCAGACTGTAATAAGCTGTCAGCCCACACTTTCAAACCTAATAAGGAATAATGCATAATGCAGGATGCTGATAAACATAGACCACCAGATGTGCTTGCAATGGTTCTTTGTGACTCATCTAATGAGACTCTACACTATATGACCAAAAGTGCCTAGGCACCTGTCCATCACCCCTATATGAGGTTGTTGGACATCCCATTCGAAAAATGGCCCGTTGCGGCTATAACAGCCTCCACTCCTCTGGGAAGGCTTTCCACAAAATTTTAAAGTGCGTCTGTAGCAATTAGTGTCTATTCAGTTAAAAAAGCATTTAGGAGGACAGTCACTGATGTTGGACAAGAAGACCTTACTCATAATTGGCATTCCAATTGATCCCAAAGGTGTTTAGTGAGGTTAAGGTCAGGGCTCTGTGCAGGCCAGTCGAGTTTCTGCACAACAAACTTGTCAAACCATGTCTTTATGGACCTTGCTTTGTGCACAGGGGCAAAGTCATGCTGGAACAGGAAAGGGTCTTCCCCAAGCTGGTGAGCAAAGTTGTAAGCACCCATACAAAATGTCTTTGTATGTTGTAGCATTAATATTACCCTTCACTGGAACTAAGGGCCTAGCACAGATCCTTAAAACAGCCCAGACCATCACTGGCGTAACTACAGGGGTCGCAGCTGCGATGGGGCTTGTGCCTCTAGGGGGCACGGTGCGACCCCTCTCTCCTCATACCTATTTAGCAGAAAAGCTGAACTAGCATGTGTGTGTTTTAGCATGCATGTGTACCTGTGTCTGTGTGTGATGCATCCATGTTGACAAAGGCTGGTGGTAGAATCTCATGCATGGAAAGGGTTAAAATCCCGCCATTTGAAATACCTTGAGGTGTCTAGTGTCTAAAATATATTCATTAACTTGTCCTGATTTGGAAACCCCCCAATATGGCCAGGATTTTCATCAATTTTGACCAGTATAGGGCAAATATTGCAAGGCATGCATCACGTTTTTAAAATGTAATTTTTTTCAAACTTGACATGGTAGGCTAATAACTGCAACAGTTGTCACAGATACTGATTATCCCCCCAAAATTAGATGTTTATGAACAGTAGATAAGTTAAGGTGTACAACTAGGGTCATTTTGACACTTTTCAAACAGGGATTTTATCACCGACTGCTGCCAAATTTTGAGGTATTTTTATATAGATATATATTTATTTATTTATTGCATATGTTGCAATGTTGCTTTAGATTTCATATTATATTTTGTATAGAATATGTGCAACTGCAGAAAAAAAACACCAAATTGTGTTCACCAACATCCCCCGGTTTCAACAAGGCATCACATGTATGGTTCATGCATTTTTTGAGGAAGCTATGAGTGCAAAACTGGAACATGCGCATTTTAGTTTTCAAATTTGGAATTTTCAGAAATTGGTTTACTGGGCCCATATCCCATTTGGGACATTTTGGAAGCCCCCCCATAAAAGTATATGTTTATGAACAATAGATTAGTCAAGGTATTCAACTAGGGTAATTTTGACAGTTTTCAGGCAGCCATTTCTTCACCGAGGCCAAAACTGGAACATGGGAACTGAATTGACCCAATTAGGAAATTGTAAGCTATTGTATTGTATGATATTCCTTAACACAGTTGCCAATGCACAGACCGGGTTTACCAGGGCAACCAGAACAGTAAAATATTGTGTCCTTCATGTGCCCTTTGGCATAAGACACCCTGCACCGTTTCTGTGTTTTAGATTTATTGGAGGAAATTTGAAAGGGAAATGTTCTTCCTGAATTATTGGAGACACTGAAGGGCCTTGTTCATCTGGAGCCAAGATTTCCCTGAGTAACTTAAGATGAAAAGATAAAAATGTGTTTTTTGTGGAAGGGTTCATTTTTTTTAAACTTAAGGCATTGTGAGTTGCAATATGCTTTAAATAAATGGTTACCTTCTTATACCATGTATTTGTTTTCCTCATAAGGAGGTATGGCTGCAATAACTGATCGGCCAAATCCACTCCCCCCATATGCCTATTGTAGGCCTTGATGCAGGTCGGCTTTCTCTGGACCTGTGTTTTGCCCCGGACAGGAACGGTGGCATCATCATAAATTGTGCTTAACATGCACACACCCTTCTTGTCCCTATATTTTACATCCAAAAGTTCTTCTAAGCTAAGGATGCCCCAGTTTTTCATTTGGTTTCCCTAAGCTGTTTTGGGAGCCCTATTCTGTTCTGCCTTATGGTGCCACAGGCCAAGGTGTCCATGGAAAACAGTAACTTGAATAAAGGGACACTTTTGTAATAGTTGTCCATGTACAAGTGGTACCCTTTGTTCAGTAAGGGGCAAGCAAGGTCCCAGACATTTTTGTCAAGCTTGGCATCTTTCCCCTCATACACCGGAAGGAATATGTGTAGCAACTACTGCTCTCACATAATTTGTAAAATTCAACCCCATACCAGGAGCGTTTAGAGGGAATGTATTGCTTGAACCCTAACCAGCCTTTAAATTTCATGAGGGACTCATCAACACAAATTTCTCGGAATTGGCAGTGAAGGGGGGGGCATCTGGGAAAGTGCCAGCTGCAGGGATCCACTCTTCAGAGGGATAAGGAGTAGTTAAAGCAACACGGCTCCTTTTAACTGGGGGTGCAGCATCACTAGAGCTGCTGGTAAACTGTCCCACATCAAAATCTGACGTAGTGTCAGTGGCAGAGTCTGATGCCAAAATTTTATATGTCTCTTCCACTGTATGGACACCTATCCATATTTTTATATATTATATATATATATATATATATATATATATATTTTTTTTTTTTTTTTTTTTTGTTTTTTAGCCCTACCTAACCCTAGACCAAACCCTAACCCTAATCCCTACCTACTCAATTCCCCACTAACTGATAAATTCCCCACTAACTAAACATCTACTCACACTAAAATAATAATTTATGAGGGGAAAAAAAATTAACCCCTTAGGGTCAAATACTGTTGATCAGCAGTGAAAAAAAGATATATTTTTTTTTTTTTTTTTAGTCAGTAGCAGCCATGCCCTCGTGATCCCAGCGTGCAGTGCGACGCAGGACCCCTTATCATCAATGGCGTAACTGGTACGTCCCGGTCTGACGGTGACATGTGACCAGGAAGTACCAGGCACGTCCCGGTACGGAAGGTGTTAAAACAAAGGGTACAAAAAAAACAGCCTGGTCCTTAAAGGGTTATAGATCTAAATGGGTCTAAACTGCCCCAATGCACAGCTAGCACCACTCCCTTATTGCTGCCACACCACCACAAGGGGGGGGGCACCTTGTACCCAACCTTTAGAAGTTCCCAGTATGGGTATTATGTGGTGATATGCCAACCTGTCAAGTGTTTATACTTCTGGCCATCAGTATTATGTTGGAGGGCATACAGTGGGCTGTTATTTTAATCAATGTCAACCAAAACAGATGTACAAATGAATTTGAGATTTATGAGAAAAACAACAAGATATGATGAATATGCAGATTTTTATTAATCAAATTTATAATCACCAAAATCTTAAACTATAGTCTTGTCATTGTAAAATGAACCTTCCTTATTGTAAGCTGTGTTTATACAGTGTTTTCCCCAGTATCTGTGGAAAAAGAATAGAAAAACATGAACTGATGCTCAAAATACACTATACTATCATACAATACAATATATATCAATACAATATACTATCATTACTTTGTCATAAGATCATCGCTGTAAGTTAGGCATAGGTCAAGAGAAAAAAAATGTATAATGTTTACTGCCCCTATTTAGTGCTATATTGAATATACATGAATAAAAAGACTAGCTATGCTTTTTAACAGACTTTTCTATGATAATCATATAATAAGGTTATTTAAAACTGTATCTCAATGAAATGTATTACGTTCTAGTTTACAAATCTGTTGCCAATTCTGCCAGTTAAGTGCTGACAAGTTGCTTACATTTTGCACTGAACTGTTTAATAGGACTATGCTTAACTTTAGTGTCATTTTTGTAAAAAGACAAATTGCTATACTTTTTATAGCAACTTTCATGAGTTTGCAGTCAGGTACTACTTGGCTTGGCAGTCAAGTTCAGTTTAGTAAACAGGCCGGACGCTCATTTTACAAGCTCTGTTGTGGTTAAATACATTGCAAATTAACAGTAAACATGTTTTAGAGCAACATTTTGTTTTTTTTCATTGACCCTGGTAAGATGATAAATCATTTAATGTCGTTTTTTTATTAAAACCAGAAATAAAAAAAATAATATAAATACCTTGCTTATTTTCCAAGTAATGTACCGCCAAATAATCCACCATTAGCAGCCTGTGGTAGGCCACGTGTAGGAAGTCTTCCAGCAGAATTAAAGTCCGTGCTAAGATCGCTACTGAATATGACACTTTTTTGAGGCAGTCCACCATTACCTAAAAACCCATCTGTTGGTCCACTTGATAGTCCTAATGTCCCTCTGCCTGTGATTTCCCCACTCACATCTGTATCAAATATATCTCTATTTGCAGTACCTGTAGCACCTCTATTAGCCCCAGCTTTATCCTCCCAAGCGAGTCCCCCATGTCCCTGGGTGTTTTCTCCAAGCCCTCCAGTAACATCTCCAACAATTCTGCCAGAACCACCATTTCCACTTGTGAGCCCTCTAAGAATTCCTGTCACTCCTCCAGTAATTCCATCTACTCCAGTCAGCCCATTAACAAGGTCTCCAACACCTTCTGTCACATGTCTAAGCAGGCCACCAATTCCACCTTGAGTACCCCCTGTAAGACTTCCAACAGTGTCAATCACCCCTCCTAAAAGACCTGGAGTCCTCTCTGGCAATGCACCGGCTATTTGTTTTCCTCTTATTAAGCCTCCAGTCTCCCCATATCTATTCCCAGTTGCGTATTTAACTCCGCCAAGATTTTGACCACTGAAAAGAAGCTAAATAAATAAAACAAAGAACACAAAAAGTAGTTATTACTTCATAATATTTTTTCTGACTGTAAAACAGAGAATATTTAAAGAAAGATATATTGTTCTATATTACAAGATTTGTTCATAAATGTAATTACATAGTTTAATAGTTTAATTCTCCTTTGATCATATTTATTTGCATAATTAAATTCAGTGTATTCACTTTCTGAATTACAAACTGTTTTTTACACTAGGCTCACATTTCTATCTATGAATATAGTGGATATGAATATCATGGGAAAATGTATCTTTAATAGCAGTTCTCTCACACTGCATGCATATTTCCTCCTATTAACCTTATTTCTGTTTAAACGTGAATACTCTTTCTGCAATAAATTATTTTAAAGTAACCATGAATTATTGTAATTTTACACACACACACATATATTTCAAACATTTATAATTTGGTATTACTGTCCATTTTAAGTGTCTTTTCAATGTTTTTTCACAATGTACAGCACAATCGCTAATTTTGTAAGTATATTCACTGTATATACAGATACAATGCATCTCAACTGCCTCGTTTAATAAGCACATGTGTAATAATGTCTTAATATCTTTTTAAAATTAGAAGTTTCGGTATTTGTATAATTAGTGATCAAAGGAGTGTTAAAATCCTTTGTTGTAGATTCCAAATTAAAACTTTGTAATGTACACTTTCTAAGCTCATCACTAAGAAAACAGAAAATCAAATATAATACCATATGTGCTCGATTATAAGACAACCCCCCAAAATTTGAATATCAATTTAGAAAAAAAAGAAAGCCTGAATATAAGACTACCATATAGGAAAAAAAGTTTTATTAGTAAATATTAATTCACATGTAAACTATTTTTTCATTTAATAAAAACTATGATTGAGAAAAATGCATTTTTTATTTTTATTTCCTTTTATTTGCCATTCTGCCCCACAGTTTGCTACTCTGCCCCAAGATATGCCTTATACCCCCTATATGCCACTCTGCCTCCCTGATATGCCACTTTGCCCATCTTATATGCCACTCTCTCCCCAGATAAGCCTTATACCCCCTATATGCCACTCTGCCTCCCTGATATGCCTTATACCCCCTACCTACCACTCTGCCCCCCAGTTATGCCTTATTCCCCCCTATTTGCCAATCTGCCTCCCCGATATGCCTTACACCCCCTATATTGCCCCCGATTTACCGATGCATCCCTAGACTTGTCCCCCGTGCTTCAGACTCCCTGGTGTCTAGTGGGGGCAACTTCCGCTGCTACCAGGGACTTCCGCCGGGGCTTCTATGGTGGAGCACTGGAAGGTCATGTCATGCTGACGCTCCATCATAGAAGCCCTGGCAGAAGTGCCAGAGAGGAGGATCCAGGTCTCCTGCATCGCTGTGGGGGATCTGGATCTTAGTCTTGTAGTCAGACATCTATTTGAGGTCTGATTATAAGACAACCTCAAATATAAGACGAGGGGTATTTTACAGAGCATTTGCTCTGAAAAAAAACTTGTCTTATAATCGAGCAAATTATTATTAATAATATATGTATATTTATAGATATATATTTATATTTACCAGTACCCTGGATATTTTTGTTAGAAGTGGACCCTTAAAAAAAGAGAACATTTTATATAAGCAAAAGGTGTATGCAATATTATTTAAAAAAAAAGTGTAATATATACAAACAACTTTTCAAACATCATAATGGAAACATTAAGCAATTTACTAAACTTAAACCTAGTGAAAAATCACCTGATGAAAATGTTACATTAATCATGAGTATGATTAAAGTATGATTTAGTAAAATATTTTAATAGCATGCAGGTAATTCCTGGTTTTCACAACTTGTCCATGCTTCAGCAAAAATGCGAGTATTGCTCCATCCCACAGCAAATTATTTTTTAATGATTTTCTGTTGATCTATGTAAATGCATTTTGTTTAACCCATCAGGGATATTTTTCATATACATTTTACTGGACATTTTATTGTTATATATATAGTTATAACATTTTCTAATGAAATTGATGCATCTTTTAAAGCAAAGGATTATAAAAATAAGCTTTTATTCTTTGTCATACTGCATTTCCTTATACAAAGTTTACCAAAATGTTGTGCTCGTTTTTCTTCCTAAGAAGGGATATTACATGTCTGATTAATGCGAGTTTGCAAATAAGTATCTATACCACTTAATTCAAAAGTGCCAGGATGCCAATATATGTAGGTGTAGTCCCTCTCATTTAGAATAATGGCACAGCATTATAAATCTATAAATTGAACAGTTGGAGGGTTGCCTGTTGGCTACTTCTGTACTAACTAGAGATTATAATATTAATAGTAATACAATTAAATAAATAGCATTATCTCAATAATGGTGCCTGCATGATACATTTTGTTTTTTGGAAAATGTGAATGTTCAAAGCATTGTGGGATATTAGTTAGTGCACCAATGAGTAACATGCAAAATAAGACTGAATGCAAGATAGACTGAAGAACTATCTTGACAGACTGTCACATCTGTCATTTGTATGCTTCTATATAATTGGCATACAATAATAGAGGTTTATGTGTATCATTATACAATAGTCAGTTTTAGATTAATTGAGGAATATCACAAGTGCTTTTAAGGGCATTATAATATATTTTAATTCATGTTATTTGCAATTCATGTTATGGGCACTGCTGCTGCTGTCTGCTCAGGTGTCTGCTTCCAGGCAGACCAGCAACAGCAAAAGAGAGCCCCCACAAGCCCTTTGATCACTTCTGTAAAGAGGCTCCATTGAGTGCAAGCTGCCAGGGAAAAAATGTCTTTGTGTAGCGTTAACCCCTTCAATGCCGCGATCGTGTATGACACGATCGCGTCATTGCAGGGGTTATATTTGTCCCCACAAGCTTGTGGTGACTAAATATCAGTCAATGTTGTGCTCCTATGGAGCATCAGCATTGAAAGAGTTAAAATATTTTTTACAAAATTATTGATCGGTCTCCCGTTAAGTGATCAGTCAAAATTCCAAGTTTGAAAACTGAAATGTGCATGTTGAATGGTGAAACTGCAAACTGGATGTTTTCTTTTTTTTTGTCAAGCTAACTTTGGAAGATGCTGGTGCGGAATCAGCTGCATGGGACAGGCCAATATGCCCCTAACTAGATTCCCTGAGCTCCCTACGTTTTGGAAATATATAGTTTTAGGGGTTTAAAATGAAATACGGGGCCTCTACTGGGTCTCAAATGAGACATGGACCCAGCAAACCGATCTGTCAAAATTCCATGTTTGAAAACTGTAATGCGCATGCCCTACCCATGTATATTTGGTATTCCTCTACTCAGGGGGTGTTTCTGAATACAAATCAAAAGTTGTTTCAGTCATTTCATGTACCCAGTGAAATAAATGTACTGAAATACTGTGTTTGGATAGAATGGGTTTGTTAAAAATGAAAAAAATGACATTTTACTGCAATGTTTAAGACAGACTGATGCTAAAATGGTTAAATAAAAAGTTAAAATGCCCCTTGTAAAATACTTTGGTATGTGAACTTTCAAAAAATATATACTTTTGTTGAGCAGTTTTTCTTTTTCTGGCCGCTACTGGGGCCCAACTCCCAGCATACCGCATTACAAAAAAATCTTGTTTAGAAATACCAGGCATATAAGTGTTTCCAAAAATAGGACAAATACCTAAATACACTTTTGGAGTTTTTTTCCATTTGCGCTGGTTATATATAGAGTTAATAGGTGAAACTGTGAAAATGGCTCCTTTTTTTTCCTAATTTCCCTACTTGTGCTGAAAAAACTATATCTAATGTGGGCATCAGAGTTGAATAAGGACATAGCTAAAGCACAAAAACGGCGCTGGTCATTTAGTGCAAACATCGTAAAAAAATAAAACGGTCCTGAAGGGGTTAATATTGTTAGCATTTCATACAATCTTTACCAACAAAATCTTACCAGTAATCCGCACAAAGGTGTATTAAGTGATCCTAGATCGAGAGAACTCTAAAAAAAAAAAAAAAAAAAAAAAAAAGGCTTTAACACATTTATTTTATCTTATGTGAAAATATATATTTTATATATTTTTTAAAAAAATATATTATATACTAGAAATATGTATAGGTCTTTTATTGGTTTATGTAAATGTATAAATTTTTTTTTATTGTATTTAATATATTGCTACTTACATAATTATCTCAGTCTCATTTTTTCACATCTTCTAGACTTTCTCTTATTACCTCATCTTTATCTAGAAATGTTATTTCTATCTTCAAGTTTTTAGCATTCATCAACAATCTCATCCGAATCTTTATATACCTTTCACTCACTTTTACTCATCTGCTTTTCAACCATTTTTCTAAGTGACATTCTTGTTATAGTTATCCTTATATCTTTTCTGCATTCTCAACCATGTACCATAACATAAGGTATTATTTTAGGTACTCCCCCTAGCAGTAGTGTCATGGGTATACCTTGTATCAATCTAGTTATGTGCAGGGGTACACAATAAAGTAACATTTTGTACATGTTTGATACCTGATTGGTGAAAAGAAAAAAGTCCCTAGTATATGCTTGAACACACCATCTCTCATTTTGCATTGTTTATATCTTTACGTAAAATAAATACATATTACCAGTAACTGTACTACTGTCCTTAACAGATGCTCTAGTGTACCGTCCACATCAATGAGAAGATCTTCCTAAAATAATTTGAAAAATGGAAGTAAATGGTGTTGGTTTCACAGACTACAAGCATCAATAGGTTTTAAAATTGTTTGATTAAGAGTTTTTCACAAACTACCTGTAACTTTTTAAAATGTTACAGGAGTGAATACCTCTACTGTTGTAGTGGTGGACCTTAATACAGTGGGGCATGTAAAAACATGCATGGGACAGACATATGGATATCCCGAATAAAAGAGAAGACCAAGGACAGGTTAAAGTTTGAGTCTTTATAGCAGAAATATGGAGCAAATTGGATGGGCCACGAGGTTCAAAGTTTCTTTGTTTCTTTGAAAAGTTAACTTGAACATTTAAAATACAGTAAAGGAGTATAGAACTTACAACTGTTGTACCAGCTCCCAAAAGGTTCCCTGATGTGCAGCCAGTGACATCCTGAAATTGAAAGGTAATATAAAAGCTGTACTCTTTTTACATTGACTTAACTTACAGTAACTCACACTTACATAATGCTTCCATTATAGGCCTTATCTCAAGATACATCATGGCAAAATATTTTTTTGTTAAAGAGACACTTGCACTTTAATGCACATCATAGCTGGGTGTTCCCTTTGTACTATAATTTCCCCCATTGCAAATGTCCCCTTTAAATTATGTTATCCCTCTCTTCATTTCAACTTAATGCACCTTTTCCTGGGACCTATCATGATATAAATGTTTGAACAGCATGTACACCTCTTTCTATCTAAGTTAGTTTAACCCCTTGAAGACAATTCACTTACCAGCCACGTCACAGAAAAACATACCAGAGGTGACAATTTAAGTGCACATTAAGGGCACATCATAACTTAAAACAATAGCTTTCTTCTCATAATGTCGAGGCATTCAGTATCACACGAGATCTGCAGCAGGGGCCCTGCGTGGCTCCTCCATAGATGTCAACATACACCTTTTATAATATGCGGTCAGAGTGCTTAGGAGGCGATCAACAATGTAAACGGTGGCGCTGAAGTGCCTCGATAGAGAGGCATTCAGCAACAGTGAAAACCCACCCCAAAAAGACGCCACTGAGAGAGATTTTGTTTTCAAGAGGGTCTCTCTACGCAGGTTGAATACAGGTACTACATTCAACAATGCTAGTCAATGGAACCCAGCTTTATAATCACAATGTGATTAGTAAAATACATTTTTTAAAAGTTAAGCAAAAATAAGAAAAAATTGGAAAAATCTGAGGAACCATCCAGTTCCAAAAATTAAAAAAAAAAAACAGTCAAAGATGTCCCAAAAATGGGCACAGACTGACCAGATGTTGAAAATCCATAAAAATGCACAACTCACAAAGGTGGTCTTTTACCTTCCAAATAAAGGTACAGTGAGGGTATGAAGATGCTGCTAAACACATATTGTTGTTTGACAGTAACATATAACAGGAACTGTAAATTCATACCTAAAGTAGAATGTGTGTGGAAAAAATACACAAAAAAATGCTACAACTTTGACAAAGACTCGTAGTGAAACGTGTTCATGAAAAGTATTAAAATACCAGCACTTGAAACACCCTGGGTGTCTATATTTCAAAAATATATAAATCAAAATGTCCAGCTTTAAAGAGCTCCTAAATAGGACATAAGGGCAGGCTAAAACAGAGCTTAGGAACCAGGAGCGATAAATTCATACCTGCAGTAAAATGTGTTTATAAAAAAAAAGCAAAAAATGTACTACCACAAACTCTGACAACACCTGGTAGTAGAATTAGTGCATGGAAACATCTAATTTTTTAAACATATATATGGTTTGATGGGGATAAATTGAAGTGGCCATCTTCAAATGTGTGTCACAAATAGGATATGGGGCAGAATGGCCATTTTTGGAAAAAAATGGTTTTGAAATAGCAGTATGCAACGTGTACTTATTGCTCTATAACTTGCAAAACAAAAGCAAAAAAAAAACTAAAAACATTTGATATTTCTATTGCAGGACAAATATTTGAATATATTTAGCAGGTTTTTTTTATTAGCTTTTGTAGATGAGTAAACAATTTTTCAAGTTAAAGTCAGAAACATACTTTTTTTTCAATTTTCACCATTGCAATTTTATAGCAGTGTTTCTTTTACTGTTCATAGATGATAAAAATTAAATAAATGACATGGGCAACATGGGTCTACCATGTGCAGCTCTTAGAGACTTACCATAAGATTTGTAAGGGATCTCAGAAGTTCACGTTTGTTATTCATGTTCTAAAATAAATATGAGAATAGTAAGGCTTGTATGGATAAAATTATGTAAAGGCACCATTCTAAATCTCATGATTTACTTTTCTTGACTCTATACTGTAGTTTTTTTATATGTAGCTTAGCTGTAACCATACCTTGCATCTGTCGTAGGAACATAGGAAGTGAGCCATGGCATTAACAGTGGCTGGCAAGTTTGAGGCCTATAGAAAAAAAATGTGTGTTTACTTAATCATTTTCCTGTGATAAAATGCGTTGCCTTAACATTTTTTTTCTTAAATTCAGATAATGTGTGTAGTCAAAAAGTTGAGATTTTTTGTAATTAGTATAATTGGTACTGCCTGATATCCCTATTCCAGCTCAGCCTATACATCACGCGCAAATAGAGAATATAAATTGCATTTTCATCCTTCTGTTCTATTTACTGTTTTGGAATATTACAATGATTAGGTTTTCCTACCACATAACAGTATTTCTAAAATTAAGTATATCTATGGTTTTATATATATATAGAAAGATAAAATTTGACAGCCGATGAGAACTATTTGACCAATTTAGTTTGCCCATTGTTCATGCTGTGAAATCTTTAAGCCTCATTCCATTCTTTGTCCGATATTCAGGATAGCCTATGGGTACCTCAAGCATGTTCAAATTCCTCATTGTATTACATGCCTTCTCTCTTCTCCTTCACACTACAAATATTAAAATTCTTCAGAATTTCCTGATCATTTTTTTTCCCTCCAGAATGTCTATATCCTTCTAGTGACAGGCCACCAGAACTGTACAATATATGCTGTATATTGTAACTTTATTGTAAATAAAATTTGCTTTGTGAGGCAAATCAACAAATACTCACCATAGCCATCTGCATACAAGATAGATTAGCATTGGAACGGGACTCGCAACTTTTAACACATTTTCTGATACAGTTAGATGTGGCTGGAGCTAGAAATTAGGTAGGTAAAACAAAGTTAAACCCTGGGGCAAAATAATTTAATCAATGAAAACATGCACACTGATAGACAGATTAGATAGATAGATAGATAGATAGATAGATAGATAGATAGATAGATAGATAGATATACAGACAGCTACTAAAGATACACTTATCTGTTGAATAGAATAACATGAATAAAGAAAAAAAAACATGAGCTACACAAGAACAATCTCAAGAACACTAGAACGGGGATTTAAGCTCAACTTACTGAAGAAGCAGCTTATAGCTACTAGCAAAAAACAACCTGTGATCTTCATATTGTAGAATTATAGGTAAATGTTCAACTACCACTCAATTTATACCATCAGAGATAAAAGGATTGTAACACATTAATTACGATGGCATTATCAACTAAAGAAAGCAAAAAATTAACTGAAATATTAGAAGCATAGCCGAGGTAAATTGATAATGATGATCCCTTGTCATGGCTTATTTCAATGGGTTCAAATAAATATTACCCAATGCTTGTTTTTGGGAAGTAGAACTAATCTATAAAATCAAATAAATGATTGTAGATTAGAGGAAATGTCATGAATTTAGAGTACCATTCATAATCCTCCATCTATAATTATGTGTATATATATATATATATATATATATATATATATATACATACATACATACATACATACACTTTGTTTTATGGTCCAACATCATCCTAGAGTTATATCATAAGGTGATAACTGCCATGTTTCTTGGAGATATGTGTTTTGCATGTAGAGTAGGGTGACCAGACCCCAGATTGAGGACACTATGTCCCCCGACATGTCCGCAGGGCCCCTGCTGCTCGCGCAATGTATGCGAGCAATGACTCTTGAATCCGCCCTGGGAAAACAGGAACCTGTCAGGGTTTCGGCCTACCTGCACTGGCTTTCCTCCTCATGGCTCTCTGTTCGCTAGGCCGCGCCCCCTTCCTCTTCCAACTTTATGTCCAATAAAATAGTTGTTTACCCTTTGACAATTAAAAGAAATGTCCTCATATTTCATTTTAAAAATATGGTCACCTTAATGTAGAGTAAAAGAATAGCCCTGGAATTAAGAATTGACACTGGGGTAGCATGACATGGTCATTGAATATAGGTAACCAGTTTTAGTGCATTAGGCATTGTGTATAGCTTTCTGGTCAGGCTTCAATAAAAGTGTATGATGCGCCATGGAAGGGGCTGCCACGCTATTTAATGCTTCAGGGTAGTTAGAGCTTGCTGGGTGTTATGGTTAAAAGCCCAAAAGCAGGAACAGAACCGCTTAGGTGGATTGGAATTCATTAGGATACGGTCATAGGGGTGTTTGGCTCTTGAAACACAAGGTCAGAACTGACAGTAAGCCAATTAACCTCTTAACGACAAGACAATGTTTGTCTCTTACTTGTAGAACACTTTGGGACAAAGGCTGTTTTTGTCAGGTCAAACAGGGCTTTCTTAAGATACCATTATTTTTATCATGTAATTTACTATAAAACAATTATAAAATATAAAAATATGGTGATTTTTTTTCTGTTTTATTTGAAAAGTATTTTACTCATCCGCAAAAACTAATGAAAAAACCTGCTAAATAGAGTTTACTATTTGGGTTTATGTTTTTTTGCTTTTTTCTGCGCGTTATAGGACAGCGATGGCGAACCTATCGCACGCGTGCCACAACCTATGTCCAGGTGTTTGCATATACAAGTATATATAAGAACTGAGCGTTATGGAAAATGCCTTTTAACCCCTTCATGACAAAGCCTGTACATGTACGGGCTGCTGTTAAATGCCTGCATCGCGGCAATTGTGATGTTTTTGCCGCGATCGGCGGCTTTGTAGCATCCACAGAAGCCTTACAAGTGGATGCTGGCCGTGGATCATGGGAGGAAAGCCCTCCCTCAAAAAAATGGCGGCAGGCTAAAACAGAGCTTAGGAAGCAACCAGCAATTGCTTCTTAAGCATAATGGGTGATCGGTGTTGCTGACATGCCTCATGTTGAGGCATGTCAGTAACACAACCGCCTACCCCAATCATCTTGTGATTTCTCCGAAAAGCAACCACAAGCGCCATCAGTGAATGCTGCCACTCACAAGATGGCGATGCCGCCAACTGTCAGAGTTCACAGAGGGTCTATCCAGGTACTGCATTCAACCATGCAGGTCAATGGAGTCCAGCTCACTAATCATTAGT
Source organism: Spea bombifrons (assembly GCF_027358695.1). Taxonomy (NCBI): domain Eukaryota; kingdom Metazoa; phylum Chordata; class Amphibia; order Anura; family Pelobatidae; genus Spea; species Spea bombifrons. The sequence goes on from NC_071090.1 coordinate 13,151,210, forward strand.
AAAATAAAAATAAAAAAAAAACAACATAAAACAAAATAAAAAAATAATAAAAAAAATTTAAAAATTGGTAACATGTAAAAATAATCCCATACATATATATCAGGGCTCGACAAATCCCAGGCGCCAGGTCGCCATGGCGACAGAGAATTTTGTCCTGGCGCCTAGGTTTTGTCAGCCTCTTACATCCAGAAAAAATTGTGGATGTAAGAGGGCGAGTCACCACACGGGGGCGCTGCTGCTGCTGTCTGCCCAGGAGTCTGGGCAGACAGCACAGCCACACCGAGCCCGCCCCCGAGCCTGAGATCACTCCCACGGAGTGAGCCTGTAGGCTGAAAACACGGTTGCTGCAAAACCAGCAATCGCGTTTTCAGCTGCCACAGGCAGCTTCAGGGAAGGGGGTTGTGTGTTGATTGGGTCCCCACACAAGTGTGGTTACCTGACACAACACCCCCCAGCTGCCTGATCGCTCCATGAGAGCGACAGCGCAGCGTTAACCCCTTCAATGCCGCGATCGCGGCATTTAGGGGTTAATTCCCGTTTTGTACGGGGCTCTGCTGCCCACAAGCCCTGTGATGACTCCTGTAGGCATGGAAGCCTACAGCAGTCATCAGAGACTCCCCCCTGCAATGGCTGGTCTATAGACCAGCAATTTGAGTCCCAGCTGCCAGAGGCAGCTTCAGGAACAGGGGAGAGGGTTCTTTGGTCTCCCCGTGAGTGTGGAGAGCAGCCCCAACACTCCCCTGCTGCCTGATCGCTCCCTGAGAGCGACAGTGCAGCGTTAACCCCTTCAATGCCACAATTGTGTATGACACATTCGTGGCATTGCAGGGGTTAATATTTGTCCACACAAGCTTGTGGGGACTAAATATCAGTCAATGCTGTGCTCCAATGGAACATCAGCATTGAAAGGGTTAAAAAAATAATAATAATAATAAAAAAAAAACAGCACTGGCCTGAAAGTACAGGGTGCTTCCAGGTCAAATGCTGTGAGTTTAGTAAGTGGGCTGATGATGATTAGATCACTCCTGACCAACTGTTAGTTTTAAAAAATCCTGGCTCCTAACTTTTTTACCTGGCGCCTAGATTCACAACAAATTTGTCAAGCCCTGATAGATATATATATATATATATATATATATATATATATATATATATATATATGATAGATATAGATATATAGATATATATATATATATCTATATCTATATCTATATATATATATATATATATATATATATACACACACATATACATACACAGTCACAGTATCTCACAAAAGTGAGTACACCCCTCAAACTGACGAAATGACACTCTGCTAAAATGTAAAGTAGTGTACAGCCTGGGCCCAATTTGGACATTTCCACTTAGGGGTGTACTCACTTTTGTTGCCAAGGTTTAGACATTAATGGCTGTGTGTTGAGTTATTTGGAGGGGATAGCAAATTTACACTACGTAAATTTTACAGGCTGTACACTCACTACTTTACATTGTGGCAGAGTGTCACTTCTTCAGTGTTATCACATGAAAAGATATAATAAAATATTTACAAAAATGTGAGGTGTGAGGTGTACTCACTTTTGTGAGATACTGTATATACAAAAAAGTTTATGAGCAAGTCCTACAATTAGAGCTATATCTTCACAAAACGTGTTGCATGGAAAGAGTTAAAATATTGGCATTTTAAATGCCCATGGGGTGCCTAGTTTTACAGAATGTATGATTTGATGGGGTAAATCGAATTGGCTAGCTTCAAAGATGTCCGAAATATGGACTGACCAGATGTCCAAATGCCACAAAAATGCCTTTTACCTCACAAATAACCCACCAAACCCATGCATGGGGGTTATCACTGTACTCAGGAGATGTTGCTGAACACATATTGGGGTGTTGTTTGACAGTGACATATAATCAGGAGTGGTAAATTCACACCTGAAGTACAATGTGTGTGTGGGGGGGGGGGGGATTACTACCATAAAGTTTGACAACGGCTGATGGTAGACTAAGTGCATGGAAAGGGATAAAATACAAGCATTTGAAATACCCTGGGGTGTCTTGTTTTCAAAAATATATGGTTTGGTAGGGTAATTTGCATTGGCTGGCTTTAAAGATACCTGAAATAGCACATGGGGAAGAATTACCAGATTTCCCGGAAAAAATGTCCTATATTTGGGACATCTTTGAAGCTGGCAAATTCAATTTACATCAAGTCATACATTTTTTAAAACTAGGCACCCCATAGGCATTTAAAATGCCAATACTTTAACTTTTTCCATGCAACAATTTTTGTTAAGATATAGCTCTAATTTTAGCACTTGCTTATAAAAAACTTTTTTGTATAGATATATATTTGGACTTTTTTTGGTGACATCAGTGGGGAATAATTTTTACGTTACCATTTTTTTTGTTTATTTTTTATTTTAATAATCACATTGTGATTTGTGAGCTGGGCTCCATTTACTTGCGTGGTTGAATGCAGTACAAGCTTGAGAGTTCTCAGGAGGGTCTGGACAGTATCAGTGGGCACCTCCATCTTGTGAGTGGCAGCAATGCCACTAACTGAAGGCACTTGTGGTTGCTCTTCAACCCTTCTAAACATCTCATTGCTGTCTAATATATCCCACCCACTGTTAGGCGCCGTGATAAATAGATTATCAGTAGACTTGGGCATTCGTATTTGGGCGAACATGAAAACGAACTCGAAGGGTGCGTTTTCGTTGTTCAGCCCGAATCCTGAAGAAACGAACATGACAGCAGCAAAATGTACACAATGATGAAGGCACACAACATGAAGAATCTGTGTGTTTGTCTTCGTTAATCTACTAATCTCCCAGGCCCCTTGCACATCTAGCCTACCTTATCTATGAAGCATCGCAGGGGATTGACAGGAGCGGAAATCCATAGGTTCACGCGAGGAGTTAAAGGTCCGTAACAAATGGCAAACAAATTCAAGTTTGTAGGAGAATTTCAAACTGAGGCCAAAATATCCAATTTCGCTGTTATTCCAAGACCAGAGAACAGTATATGTATATATGTCTGTAAATCCTTTATTTTTATGTAAATAAATTAAAAAGTGGTCCTGGTCTGGTGGTTCCAGCTATCAGCAAAAAGGACCACCCTGGAAACAACTAGGTGCAAGGGCAGCATGGCTGAAGGGAAGGGTGAGGGTATGAGTGAGGAAGCTAGCATGGGGGAGTAAACAGGATGTGGAGGTGAATTATAAGGGCAGGCAAGGGGGTAGGGGACCCCAGTTTAATTCACAAGTGAAGAGCTTTCTTGCCTTATCATGGCTGCTGTTGAGACTGCGTGCAGCTGCTTTGGTCCAAGGTGCAGGAGAGTGTTGGTTCCCTGCTGGCCCCATCAGGTGTTGGTTTGGTGGTGTCGGCGACTTAGCCTAAGAATAGTTTAAGTGGCAGGATTTCCAGGCCCCTGGAGCATCTGAGACGTCCGCTGCCTACTACCAGCAGGCCAAAGCAAGCATAGAGATCCAACAAAATCCATTCTGTCCGGAGCTCAGAAGCGGGGTGCCCCTTGAAACGCACATCAATGCGTGCGTTCCTTCCTTCCTTCCTTGTCCTCCCCCATCTCCCTCTTAGTATCTTCCCTTGGGTCCGGGAGTTGCAGCGTGCCATGGTGGGCTTGAGCTCTTGTGAGAGCGGTGTACGTGGCGGCTTGCACCCTCAAGCAGGATGGAGCTACATCGAAGGGAATGGGGCGGGTTGCAATGAGGAGAGAGGGACAGGAGAAAGGCCTACAGGCCCAGGAAATGCATTGGGCCAATGGGCCCTGTCCTGGGCAGGTAGGTACACAGGGGGTCCCCATGACCAGCCACTCTTATCCTTATCCACTCTTATCCTTTCTGCTGCTTTTGACACTGTGGACCACCCACTTCTCCTACAAATGCTTCATGATCTTGGCCTCTGTGATATTGCTCTCTCATGGCTCACTTCCTATCTCTCTGATCGTACCTTCAGCATCTCTGTCTCCAGTAAACACTTCCCCTCCCCTCCCTCTCTCAGTTGGGGTACCCCAAGGCTCAGTTTTAGGACCCCTTCTGTTCTCTCTTTACACTTCCTCCCTTGGCAAACTGATATCATCCTTTGGCTTTCAATACCACCTGTACGATGATAACACCCGGATCTATCTATCCTCCCCTGATCTCTCTCCCTCTGTCTTAGATCATGTAACTAACTGCCTTGCATCTGTCTCTACCTGGATGTCTGCACGTTTCTTGAAACTTAACCTCTCCAAAACTGAACTCCTCATCTTCCCTGCCTCCAATGCTAAGATTCCCCCATCTATCTGACAAGATCACTGTAATTAAGGACTGGCCTGTTCCATCCTCCAAAAAGGAGGTTCAGAGGTTCATTGGGTTTGCCAATTTTTCACGGAAGTCCATGCAAGTTTTTTTTCTCTTCTTGATTTGAAGTTCTCGATTTTTATCATGATTTACTTATTACTGGACATGATGTGAACAAAAGATAAACGATATAATAGCTAGGACTTTTTGGTGGTCTTTTCTTATTAAGGATGTTCACCAATATGTATTGTCTTGTTCAGTTTGTGCCAGATCCAAAGGCACGCACCCTCGTCCTGCTGATGTATTATAGCCACTACCAGTCCCAACTTTACCCCGACTCCGATTTTGTGTATGATCCTAGCTTCTGGTTTGCCAGTGGTTTGCTGGTTTCTGTGCTCGTGCTGTCTACTAGTACTGGTTCCAGAATTCCAGTGGTCAGCAAGTGTCTGCGCTACCAGAGCTACAGCTGCCACCTATTTATCTACCGCCACTGGTTCCAGAATTCCTGCAGTAAGCAATTGTTTGCGCATCCATTACCACAGCTTCATTTGACTGCTATTCATCTACCTTTACTGTTTCCAGAATCCCTTCTGTCATCAAGTATAGTATGAATTTTCTGCATAGGAGTCCAACCTACTTGGCCCAAAACTAAGAATCTGAGATTGGCACTGGTAAATACCCTATCAGCCATCCGAGTAGGTAAGGGATCTAACAACTCCCGTGATACACAGACTGTTACCACCCCACATTTACCTGTTTTATCTTATTTTCCTAAAGGCCTTGCTGTTTCTGCACTTATTGGCTAATACACACAGCTTATCATTTATCCACCAAGAGTCATCCGGACAGAGCAACAAGGACCAAACCCCCAATGCTGCATTAAGGAAACTAGAGAAGTGGAGCTGAAAAAAGGAGCATCAGAATCGGGCCAGGGTCGTTACCCTGTTACCAACACGTCAAGTCACAGTCTCTGTAACAACCACCTGCATTGAAGCTCAATGTGAGAGGTGCTCCAGGACAGAACCAGGGGGACCTTCGGAGCTGGGGTCTGTAAGCCTACCCACCAACACATATATCAGAAGGTTAGATGTAACCTATACCTTGGGGAAAACAGCAGTGTGCCAATGTTTACACATTCCCATTCAGTAACTTTGAGATTAATTGGGGTAAGACACCTCGGTGATTAACTGCCACAAGCCTTCACAGCCTAATCCTCAAAAGGTTAAAAAAAAAAGAAAAAGAAAAGAATGTATACCCTCTGTGTAGTCTATGGTTTTACATTTCAGGACATAATAACAATCATCTGTACCCTAGCAGATGATTTACTTTAGAATAAATCCTTACACCATGTAATATCTCCTGTGTTGTTCATATTAGGTTTTTAACGGCAGGGCTAACACCCAGGTAATGTGGCTCAGCTGTAGAGTGTAATAGTAACAGGGGTACCTCTGAGACGGAAGGATGGCCACTAGTGGCTGCAAATAGGCTTGATGGTGGGTGGTAGACAGGATACAACCAGGCAGGAAGGAACCCTGACAGTTTGTATATTAGGGCAAGTATGTCTAAGGGCAAGCAAGTGTGTGGGTGCAACCTGGGTGCCTGACCAAGTTTTGTGGCTGCAATCTGGCTGCTGGGCAAGTCAGGACTTGCCCAGTACCCAGATTGCACACATGAGACTTCCCCAGAACCATGATTATGCAATCAGGGTGGTGGTGCAAGTCCTATGTGTGCAATCTTGGTGCTGGGCAAGTCCTGTGGAAGAATTGTTGGTGTTGTAATTTGGGGTGTGCGACCTCTGATCTATGCCTGCAAATTAGGGTTTCAATGCATACCTCCAATAAAAAAATGTGATTTTTCAGTTGATCTTTACCTGCCTGTTTTTTTTTTTATTCAGTCGCTCTATAGCTGCAATGTTATGTTTCCATAGGTTATTTTTTTTTACTCTATACCTACAAATACAGGGTTTGTATGTCTTATTCAGTTGATCAATACCTGCAATGCTGTGTTTTCTTGTGTTATTTAATCTATACCTGAACTACACTGGGAGGAAGGAGAGAGTGAAGGAGAAAGAAGAAAAAGAAAACCTGTCCAGCAAAAAATTCTGTTTTCAGTGGATACAAATTTAAAATACATTTATTCTAAATAACGGGCACTTTACTTTTGCCCTTGCAACAGATTTTGCAACAGTTTAAAAGTAATTTAGTGAATAAACCCATTAGCATGTGTCTCTCTAAACTCTACCTGTCAAGAAAAAGTAAAGGGAGTGAGAAAGTCTAGTGAGTTTTCACTTGTGTGTATAAAAATCTGTACCCTTCATAGCAGTTCCATGCTATGTGGCACAGATCTCTTGTTAAGTTACACAATTCTCAATATTTCTGTGCTAAAGAACTTAACATCTTTTTAAACTATAACTGTGATTTAATTAACAATATAGTTATTGGATTGTTTCCTTTCACCTGAAATCTGCTGGTGTTTATCTTGTATGCTAAATAAGCATCAAGTAATGAGAACATGACATCACCAGTGTTCTGCCAAACTAAATGTTAAGGCTATTAGGTCTAATTAGTGTAAGAAGAACATTAAATGTCAAAGAGTTTGTGACTGTAAGAAGATTACTAGTTAATGTCTTTTGTGTTCCAAGAACTAAATTAAATATTAGATAACAATTTCACACACTTTCTTGATTATGAACAGGTGAGGCACTGATGCGGAGCAGTCAACAATTATCCCAATATAATCCAAAATTTGGCCACCACAAGCTTTATGTTTTCAGCTTTATGTACAAAAATATGTGATCCTTAATAATAATATAAAACATCACTTTTATTTGTATACTAGTAAAAGATCAGAAGAAAATGTAAATAAAATATTTGAAAAAAATTACTATAAGGCTAGGTTTCCACTTGGGTTTTTGTCCTGCGTTTTTTTCTTGATGAAAAACGCCAGGAAAAACGCCAAAAAAACCACCAATGCATTTACCTGCGTTTTGGCGTTTTTTCTGGAGTTTTTTCTGGCGTTTTAGCCTTTCTGTGGAAATTGCTTTTTTTGACCTTAGGCAGTTTTTCCAGCCTTTACAAGTTAGAAGTTTCACCCAGCTAAAAGGGATTAGGATGAATGGCAAGTATCTGCCCTCTCCTGATGTCATTTACTTGGTAGACCCTTTTGTCTCTTTTCTGGGGTTTGTAAGGCATGCTTTATTTCAAATGTCTGCTCCTCTGGGAAGATTGGCCCCAAATGATGGTGCAAATTGTTTGCTGTTGCTTTTGGCACGCAGGATCCAGTTGATGCGTCGGGTATGTTTGTTTGTAATGGCATGTTTGTTCCAAATGGTGTAAAATTCAATATGAACCAGTTCAGGACTTTGTTTTGTGTGAAACTGTTTGTTTTCAGCCTATTTCTCGTAGGACACACAGATACTGGGTCCATCCTCTGCATTGTAACTGTGGGAAAAACGCCATAAAAAACGCCAAGGCAATAAACCCACATGGCTTTTTCATGGCGTTTTTTCTCTCCCATAGACTTCTATTGGAGAAAAACGCCAAGATTTCCTTGCAAAAAACGCCAGAGTGTCAACATGCTACGATTTTGAAAAACTGCCACAGAGCCCAAAAAAGCAGAAAAACGCCAAAGAGGACTGAAAAAACGCCAAACAGAAAAACGCCAAGTGGAAATGGCATTTTGCGATTTCCTATTGAAGAACAGCTAACATCTGGCTGCAACGTTTTTTCACAAAAAAAACGCCAGGTGGCGCTATTGGCGTTTTTATGGGCATTTTAGCAAAAAAAAAAAAAACGCCAGATGTTAGCTGTTCTTCAATAGGAAATCGCACAATGCCATATCCACTTGGCGTTTTTCTGTTTGGCGTTTCTCGGCTAGGTTTCCACTTGGGTTTTTGTCCTGCGTTTTTTTCTTGATGAAAAACGCCAGGAAAAACGCCAAGAAAACTGCCACTGCATTTACCTGCGTTTTGGCGTTTTTTCTGGCGTTTTAGCCTTTCTGTGGAAATTGCTTTTTTGACCTTAGGCAGTTTTTCCAGCCTTTACAAGTTAGAAGTTTCACCCAGCTAAAAGGGATTAGGATAAATGGCAAGTATCTGCCCTCTCCTGATGTCATTTACTTGGTAGACCCTTTTGTCTCTTTTCTGGGGTTTGTAAGGCATGCTTTATTTCGAATGTCTGCTCCTCTGGGAAGATTGCCCCAAATGATGGTGCAAATTGTTTGCTGTTGCTTTTGGCACGCAGGATCCAGTTGATGCGTCGGGTATGTTTGTTTGTAATGGCATGTTTGTTCCAAATGGTGTAAAATTCAATATGAACCAGTCCAGGACTTTGTTTTGTGTGAAACTGTTTGTTTTCAGCCTATTTCTCGTAGGACACACAGATACTGGGTCCATCCTCTGCATTGTAACTGTGGAAAAAATGCCATAAAAAACGCCAAGGCAATAAACCCACATGGCTTTTTCATAGCGTTTTTTCTCTCCCATAGACTTCTATTGGAGAAAAACGCCAAGATTTCCTTGCAAAAAACGCCAGAGTGTCAACATGCTGCGATTTTGAAAAACTGCCACAGAGCCCAAAAAAGCAGAAAAACGCCAAAGAGGACTGAAAAAACACCAAACAGAAAAACGCCAAGTGGAAATGGCATTTTGCGATTTCCTATTGAAGAACAGCTAACATCTGGCTGCAGCGTTTTTTCACTTGGCGTTTTTATGGGCGTTTTTAGCACAAAAAAAACAAGTGGAAACCTAGCCTTTCAGTCCTCTTTGGCGTTTTTCTGCTTTTTTGGGCTCTGTGGCAGTTTTTCAAAATCGCAGCATGTTGACACTCTGGCGTTTTTTGCAAGGAAATCTTGGCGTTTTTCTCCAATAGAAGTCTATGGGAGAGAAAAAACGCCATGAAAAAGCCATGTGGGTTTTTTGCCTTGGCGTTTTTTATGGCGTTTTTTCCACAGTTACAATGCAGAGGATGGACCCAGTATCTGTGTGTCCTACGAGAAATAGGCTGGAAACAAACAGTTTCACACAAAACAAAGTTCATATTGAATTTTACACCATTTGGAACAAACATGCCATTACAAACAAACCAACTGGATCCTGCGTGCCAAAAGCAACAGCAAACAATTTGCACCATCATTTTGGGTCAATCTTCCTAGAGGAGCAGACATTCGGAATAAAGCATGCCTTACAAACCACAGAAAAGAGACAAAAGGGTCCACCGGGGCGTTTAAGTAGAACTCTACCAAAGAAATGACATCAAGAGGGGGCAGATACTTGCCATTTATCCTAATACCTTTTAGCTGGGTGAAATTTCTAACTTGTAAAGGCTGGAAAAACTGCCTAAGGTCAAAAAAAGCAATTTCCACAGGAAGGCTAAAACGCCAGAAAAAAACTCCAGAAAAAACGCCAAAACGCAGGAAAATGCAGTGGCAGTTTTCTTGGCGTTTTTCATCAAGAAAAAAAACGCAGGACAAAAACCTAAGTGGAAACCTAGCCTGAACAGGAAATTTTCCTTTAAAAAAATACATTTTACGATCCTAATTTGAGTCCAAGCATTAATCATACATAATGGAAGTCTTCCCAAAAAGATTAAGGGGACTGAAAAAAGTTAGATTTATTCCCTCATCGCCCTATATTGGGTTGGAAAAACAATGAAGAATAATATACAATGAAAACAGAAGTGTTATTAGGCTGTAAAAAATACTAATGAAACAAAAGTCCTAAAATTAGCGCTTTATCTTAAAACATTTCTTGCATGGAAAGAGCTAAACTACTGGAATGCAAGAAAATGCATCTTTAACATGCATTGTAGACATTTACATGTAGAAAGAAAACAAAATATGATGTAATAAATTTCAAGATCTTTTCATAAAAGGGTCACTCTCAAACTATTTTGACCTCAAGCAATCATCATATACATTAAAGGTGTTATAAAAATACTAAGGGGAATGAAAAAAAGGTAGATTTATCGCCACATCAACCTACATAGGGTGGAACAATCTGGAAGAATAACCTAGACCAGGGGTGTCCAACATGCGGCCCGCGGGCCAAATGAGGCCCGCCAGACCTTGAGGTGAGGCCTGTGTGAGATCGGCAGTCAGGGCAACCGGGATCACGAGGGCCCTGCTGCTTACCTGTGGGAGGGTCTTTTGTATTGCACAGAGGAAGCGGAACCCAGCAGAGCCACATGAATGTACGTGACATCACATGACTCTGCTCCATTCCTGCTTTCTCTGTGCAGTACAAGAGAAGTTGCTCGCACTGAATGTGAACAACCCAGAGGGAGGCCGCGCCCCCTGCGGAAGTCTGTGAGCGGCACCTAGAGAGCTGCAGTGCAGGTAAGGGGGTGGGGGAGGGTGTTTGAATGAGTATGCGTGATTGAGGGAATTAATCTGTGAATGAATGAGTATATGAATGAATGAGTGTGTGTGATAGCATGGATGTGTAAGTGGGGGGTCATGGCACAGGGTGGCTGTAAGTGATGTGCAGACCCCATACTGCTGGCAGCATCAATACACAAGGGGGCAGCTAGCCAGGTTTCAGCATGTACTGGCTGACTTTATATGATAGGAGTGTGATTGCTAACAGCAATCACAGTCCCATCATGCCTAGGTTCCAGCATTTACTGGTTGCCTGGGTATGATATGAGTGTGATTGCTATCATGCCAAGTCATATTGCTGAATGTTTTGTCCAATTTTGGTGTGTTACTTACTTTTAAAAAAAAGCGTGTTTAACACACCAAAATTGGACAAAAAAAACACAATAACAATATTAATTTATATATGATTGTTGACAGCAATCACACTTCTATCATGCCCAGCCAACCAGTACATGCTGGAATCTGGGTATGCCTGAGATTGCTGATATAGATATATATATATATATATATAATTATAATTTTTTTTGGTAAAATTTTGGTGTGTAATTTCCTTTATTAAAAGTGTGGGATTTTTTATTATTTTTAAAGGTGCGGGGTCGTTTTCTGCTTCGGCTAGGTGAACCCTGAATTTTCGGTTTCGGTCCAGAATTTTCATTTCGGTGCATCCCTAGAATAAATAGAACTATTTCATTTTTACTCATCCAGAATCCTGAATTTGTAGTCACAAAACTTTCTAGGCCTAGAAATCAGTGAGAGGAAAACTAAAGGTTTTGTGTCATTTACTTTATTAATCTGCATTGCTTATTAAAGGCTGTATTTTTTTTGAATACATATACAATTCTGATGAAGTGGCCCACTGCAGAAAAAACTTGGACACCCCTGACCTAGGCTAAAAACAGAAGCCTAATTTGACTAGATATCTGAGTTAATTGCGGTTAACAAGAAACTGCATATATAACATGGTAGAACCTAAATGAACACAAAATACGCTTTAATACATTTCAAGATCCTTATTTAAAATTGTCACTCTCAAATAAGTTTGGGTTCATGCATTTCTCATACACATAAAAAGGACTGAGCGGAATAGAAAAAAATCTGTGCCCTCATCATGTTTTGGTAGGATGGAAAAATTACAAAGAATAACCTAGACTAAAAACAGAAGCCTAACTTGACCAGATATCTGAGTAAATTGAGGTTAACAAGAAACTGCATTTATAATATGGTAGAATACGAATGAAAAAAATAGTATGATGAAATACATTTTTAGATCCTAATTTAAAATTGTCTCTCAAAGTATTTGGGATCATGAATTCCTCATAAACATTGAAAGTCTTTCCAAAAGGACTGAAGGGAATAAAAAAGTTATAGTAATCTCCTCATCACCTTATATGGGGTGGAAAAATAATGTAGAATCAAAAGAGAAGTGTAATTAACACTGTATCCGAGAGAATTACTATTTACACAAAACTGAACTTTTAAAATGATAGGAAGTAATTCACACAAAAAATGATGTAAGAAAAAAGCCAATTAATTTTAAGTTCATTATACAAGCCAAGGTTTGTAAGCCTAACAAAAAAGGAGGCTTATGAAAAAAACGGTAGATTCATTTTCTCCTCATCCTATGTAAATTGGAAAAATTACATAGGATATTCTTGACTAATAAAAAGAACCTGAATTTGACTGCTGTTACCAAAAAAACTGCATATCCCCTTAAAGTCCAATGACGGGTCAGGTAACAACCAATGACGTGCCTGGCACATCATTGCATTAAACAAGCTTAGAAAGTGATCTATGATGTCGAGGCAGTCAGCAACACCGAGGTCAGCATCAGGGACCATTGTGCTGTCCTTAGGACATACGATTTAGAAATGTTTGGGTATTACATTTAAGACCTGCTATGATATCCTATTATGTATCGTGTTATAGTTGGTGCCATCTGGTGGCTATTTGCTGTAATCAACAGCTTTTAATACTTGAGCATCTTATCCCTGCAATGGCAATGTATTTCCTTTCCCTGCCCCTGCAGAGGATTGTGGGTAAGAGAAGGCCATTTTTTCTCACCACATGAGGTGGGAAGCTGGTACCTGGTCTCAATCTCTCCTCTTATGCAAGCATCATCGGTAAGAGATAGGGTTTATCATTTCCTCAGTCACCAAACTGCTTTCAGTAGCTTTAGAGACACTTTGTTATATTTCTGTATTAATAGTCAGTTGCCTTTTAGATAGTTTGCAGTCTGGCTTACTTACATATGGCCTATCACACTTGGTAACATGCTTTGTAGGGCGGCAACAACTAATCGATAAAATCAATAATAGATAATGAAAATCGTTGCCAACAAATTTCATTATCAATGCTCTGAAAAATACCCCTCGTTTTATAATCCGTTTCATTCAGTGTGACTCAGTAGTTACTACTAGTGATGTCCGTATTATGAACGAATCGTTCATTTGATCTGATTCTTTTCAGTGATCCGGATGAATCGGTTCAGTAGACTGAACAATTCATTTGTAATAGTTCAGTCTGTGAATCATGCAGTTGTAACCTGATCCTAGAGTGAGTCATCTGCAGAGCACTCAGACACAGACTCTGGGATCAGGTTACAGCTCATTAATTCACAGAGGAACGATGACTCATACTTTTATAAATAAATACATTAATCTTCACTGGTTAATGGGGTGTTTAGGGTTAATTTTAGGGACAGTTATGGTTGATGGGGCGTTTAGGGTTAATTTAGGGGCAGTTATGGTTAATGGGGTCTTTAGGGTTAATTTAGGGGCAGGTATGGTTGATGGGGTGTTTAGGGTTAATTTAGGGGCAGTTATGGTTGATGGGGTATTTAGGGTTAATTTAATGCTGATGACTGAGGGTTAATTAATTTAATAAAGTTAACTTAAGGTGCAGTTAGAGGTAAAGGGGGCAAACTAAGGGGAATCTAAATACTGGGGGCAGTGAAGATTATTAATGTATTTATTTATAACAGTATGGTGTCAGTGATATTCTCTGAATGATTCGAATTCCTGTAAGATTCGAATCTTTGAATGACTCTCTGTTTTTCCCTTAGTGTTACCCCATCGCCACGGCTGGTTAATAAAGCTACAGACTTCAACCTAATCTCATTTATTGAGTTGTAGGAGAGTGCTTAGCTGCCTGTTGAGCTCCACATAGACCCCGGGGGTACGTGTAAAACGACGTTGTAAACAGGAAGTGGATGAGAGCCACAGATTATACAGAGGCCCAATACTGTCAACGCAGCTACCTGCAAACGACAACCTACGACCTCCAAACTGTCAAACAATGTCGCAAAGCCAGTCGTCTTCATCATACAAGACAAGATCCCAAGTAGGTGGCTCTACTAAATCATCTGTCAGCAATGCCGCCGTCATTGCTCCTGCAAAGGCTGAAGCTGCAAGGGCGTGCGGCCGCCTTCGCAGAACAGGAAATGCAGATTAAAAAAAAGAGAGAGCCCTCCTGGAAGTTAACCTAGAGAAGCTGGCGGTAGAGAAGGAAGCAGCAGTGGCCATTGCTGAAGCAGATGCCCTAGAAGCAGCTGCATACCCAAACAGTGAGAACAGCAGACGCAGCAACATACTCAGTCCAGAATGGGACCACCAGGATTCACTACAACGCACAACGCATTATGTCTATCAACCTTCAGCCTGCACAGGAATGTCATCAGAGAGACAAGCCAAACATATCATACAAAGCAACAGGTAGCCAGCTTTGAAGTGCAGCGCAGCAAGCAGGAGAATACAGAGCATTGTAACTGTCAGGGTCATCATATTGCAGCCCTTAACTGGATGTTTTAGTCCAGAGCGCAGGAGTGTAAGAATGCAGTGATAGAAGCACACTTCACAACTGACACAAGCGGAATGTTTGGTTATAGGTATATTACATAAAGCAAAGCAGACATCTCACCATAAGCAGCAGAGTAGGAGGCATATCATGCATAAAGACTGCTGGGGAGTATCCAAAAGGGTCTAGGACCGGTAGCAAGCAAAAAGGGGATATCCAGTAGGCAGTCCAGGTCAAACAGGTAACAGGCAGGCAAAAGTGTAAATCCAAAAGGCAGTCCGGGTCAAAAAGGTAACAGACAGGCAGGTAAATCCAATAGACAGATCCAGCGTCTGGCATGAACTGTGGCTCCAAAGAACTTAATGAACTCTCCACTCTGTTACTGGGAGGCAGGGTTAAAAAGCCTGTTCATTAGGTCAGGTGTGAGTGGTCTAGGCTTCAGGTCAGGGAGGCAGGGTAATAGCATAACAAAACACAGCTGAACAGAAATACATAGCACATTCATTATAGGAAATGAAGGGTACAACTTTAACTACCCTGCAGTCAGGATAGAATCCTGACAGTAACACTGCCCACAACAACTCTGCTCAGCAAGGAACCCAGCCTTCATTCCAGCATAAAAACGGTATGGCACTGGCTGGCCTAAGTCAGAGATTCCTAATAGGTATGACCATGCACCACACTCTCATTTTGACAATGCACTGCAAAACTATTCCAGTGCTAACCAAGCTACGATGCCAAGTTCCTTTCACGGCGTGAGATAATTACTGAAGGACTTGTAAAGTTCAGTGATTGTCCAGAAAACTACAGAGGCTGGCGATCTACCTTTCAAAATGTAATCAGAGACTTAGATTTGTCATGCAGTGAGGAGTTGGATCTCCTAGTAAAATGGCTTGGAAATGATTCTGCTGAACATGCTAAACGAATCAGAGCTATTAACATAAATTACCCAGAGACAGGCCTTAGAATGAACTGGGACAGACTTGATGAGTGCTATGGCTCAGTAGAGGACATAGAAAATGCATTATTTCAATGCTATAATGGGACGTGATCCCTCTACACCGCTGCTGTTCGACAGGATTCATAGGGCTCTGCGCCCGAGACCAAGTGGCCAGTCACCGCCCAGGGACATAATCTGTCGGCTGCATTATTTTACAGACAAAGAGGCGATCCTTAGAGCCCCCTGTAATGCTGACATCGAAGCACTCACAGGAGTTAATGCACGTATCTATCAGGATTTGTCCCGGATCACACTTCAAACGCGTAGACACCTTAAACGCTTAACGGATGAGCTGAGGGAACGCAACCTTAAATATCGTTGGGGCTTCCCATTCTCACTCACGGTGCTCCACCACCAACGCACTTATGTGGTTACTAAGGCACAAGATGTTCCGGCTTTTACTGAGGCACTTGGCCTCCCAGATATACCTATAACGGATTGGACAGATCTCGCACAACGACCACCTTTCCAGCCGCAGCCCCAGAGACACCGCTGGCAGACGACACAACACAATCGAAAATCGCCTTCATCATGCGCGTCCTGTTTCACCTGCACGACCCTCACAGACCAAGAACACTTGAAGATCGCAAGTTTCCACACCTGTGAGGACAAGGCTATGCACCATGCCAACTGGATGTCGGCTCTACCACCCGTCTGCATGTGTACAGTAATATGACTCTATTTACTTTTTCTTTTTTTACTATACGGACTTTTACGTTTCTTACCATGGTACTCACACGTTTCTTCTTGTTTACAACAATAGCTCTCGCTCTACTGTTATTACGATATATCAGAGAGAGTCATCTATTCCATATTTATGCTATAACACGTTACTTTATAACATAGAATGACTCCTCTGGTCCTATGCACTAAGGGGTTCTATACCTTTGCCGCGAGTAAGTCCCGTGGGGTGGCTATTTTGCTACAGGCGGCTCTCCCATTTACGTATCTTGACCACAGATCTGATGCGGGTGGCCACTTTATTTTTTTGAAGGGGAAAATCGGGGACACTTTATTCACATTTATTAATGTATACTTACCCAATCGCTCACAATGTTATGCACTGGCTAAAATACTTAGGATTTCCGATACCTTCGCAGAAGGTCACTTAATATTTGGTGGTGATTGCAACTTTAGACACACACTATACTGGCGCTCGGGCCGTGACATGCCAACCATCCTCCCTTACTATCCGAGCAACGGACCTACTACATAAAGCCCAGTTAACTGATTGTTGGCACATCTTGCACCCGACGGATACCGACTATACCTTTTTCTCAGTCCCCCGACATACCTATTCACGCATAGATATGTTATTCCTTTCACATTATGCTCTACCTATGCTGGCCAGGGCTGAGATTGGCAGTGTCACATGGTCAGACCACGCCCCTATATCCATTACTGTAAATATGTCCGCACTACCTCGGCCTCCGAGACATTGGAGACTTGACAACAATTTATTGAATGACGCTAATGTTGTAACTAAAGTATCTGAGGAATTAGGCCATTAATTCCACACTAACGAAAATGATGAAGTCACCCACATGACCTGTTGGGAACCTCACAACTCATGAAACGTAGGACGAAGCAACTCAAAGAATTGGCTGAACGAGTTGCTGCACTTGAACGCGACCACAAACATTCTCACTCTATTGATCACTACAAATTACTGACGGCCGCACGCACTGACTTAAACATACTGCTCTCTGACCGAGCTAAGCGCAATATGTTACTTACTAAACATACTTACTACTTGGCAACAAGAGTGGTAAACTATTGGCCAAGGCTCTTAAGTCGCAACGGCAATCATCATACATAGCGAAGATCAGGGCCCGTGATGGCTCTCTTAAGCATTCTACGCATGACATTGCTCGGGTCTTCTATAAGTATTATCAGAACCTCTATAACATATGGCCCTCCCCAACTCCGCCGCAACACATGCACGATATCAAATTATATTTAGAGAGACACATACACTCTACCATCCCGCCGAATGTGAGACAACATCTTGACTCCCCTATCCCCCCAGACGAATTTTATGCTGCACTTAAAGCCACCCCACTGGGGAAGAGCCCGGGCCTCGACGGCTTCACGGCCAAATATTATAAACAATTTGCGCAGGACTTGGCCCCACACTTCCTGTTGGCTTATAACTCCATACGCCTCCACCCCACTACACCACAACCTCTTACCGAGGCCGCAATTACAGTCATCCCCAAACCTGGCAGGGACCCACTACTATGCGATATCGGCCCATATCGCTGATTAATGTAGATCTAAAAATATTCGCCAAGATCCTGGCCCTGCGCCTTCGGCCTCTTCTGGGGGGGACTGGTCCACCCTGATCAATCAGGTTTTGTTCCTGCTAGGGAAGCCAAAGATAACACCACTAAAATCATTAACCTCATCCATGCTTCCCACTCTTTGAAAGACCCGTCTCTGTTGATGGCTGTTGATGCTGAAAAGGCGTTCGACAGGGTGGGCTGGTCCTTCCTATTCGGAGTTATGGGGGCCATGGGCTTTGGGTCATGCTGGCAGTCATGGATACAGGCACTCTACTCGACCCCTACCTCTAGGATAGTGATAGGTTAATGGAGAACGTTCTCAATCCTTTCCCATTAGAAATGGAACACGTCAGGGGTGGCCCCTTTCCCCTTTGCTTTTTGTTTTGACACTCGAACCTCTACTTCAAGCTATCCGCACCAATGATTCCATTATGGGATTTAAATTGCGACACTCCGAAAATAAGATGTCGGCCTTTGCTGACGACCTTTTATTCTCAATATCTCGACCACTTCAATCTTTACCTCATCTCATGCAGGAACTCCATGATTATTGTACTCTCTCGGGTTTTAAGGTCAACCTGGAGAAAACAGAGCTTCTTAATTTGTCGGTGTCAGGGGGTGAGATGTCCCAGATCCAATCCCTTTGGATTGCACACGCTTCGGTGAAATACTTGGGTATCAAACTATCTGGGCCCACGCTTCGGTGAAATACTTGGGTATCAAACTATCTGGCACTACACAATCCCTCTTTGATCTCAACTTTCCTCCCTTACTTTCTTCAATTAAGACCGATCTCATGAAATGGAACCTGCCACATTTTAATTTGATTGGCAGAATACATATCATCAAAATTAATATACGCCCACGTTTACTTTATCTACTGCAGACACTACCTATACATATTCCCCCTGCCTTCTTTGACGATGTTCGTACAGCCTTTACGAAATTCATATGGGCTCATAAACGCCCAAGGGTCTGTTATGATCTTTTGACCCTTCCTCTGCGAATGAGGGGTTTAAACCTGCCTGACTTGCGGTGTTACCATATGGCCAATATGCTTACTAGATGTCACCACTGGACTAGGTCTGATGTTTGTAAACAATGGCTAGATATAGAGGATTCTTTTTCCATAGTTCCCAGGCAGTCCCTCGCTTGGCAATCTGCCTCGTTGGCTACTCTGGGGTTAGCCGATCATCCCACTATTACACCAACACTGCTGCTGTGGAGAAAACACAAACTAGATATGAATTGGTCCACGGACACATCCCCACTCACCCCAATCTCCCACAACCCCCTCTTTCCTCCCGGTATTAAGGGTCATTGCATAAGGTAATGGACGATAAGGGCATGAAATCACTGCCCTCCCTGTTAGGAGACAGAGAGAGCTCAGGTAATATAGATTTTCTATATCGCCAGATTCACCACTTTGTCACACCTATGCTCCCACACGCTATCACTGGTCTCCCATTACACATCTTTTGAAAGGCTATGTACAAATCACAAAAGGGTCATCAGGCCATTTTCCACCTTCCATGCCTTGATACGTAAAGCCTTATATCGCTCTCCCCCCTTTTATATGAGGGCTTGGGAACGAGACCTTAGCCGTGACATTCCTGCTCAGCAATGGTACAGGGCGGCATCTATGATGGCATCTTCCTCTCCTGACTCTAACATTCGCCTTCTGAACTTTAAGATACTCTGTAGATGGCACCTGACACCTGATACACTCCATAAAATGATCCCGGTACAGTCGGCTAAATGTTGGCGCTGTGGTTTCTCACCTGCTACTCCTGCTCACATATGGTGGTCATGTCCGAAAATTGAGACCTTCTGGTCTAATATAACGCAGATGGTTAAAGTGATTGCCTCTATCGACTTACCTTACACTCCTGAAACCGTCCTGTTTCAACTTACACCACTACCATTCCGAAAATACAAATTTTCACTACTACCTCACTTCCTCAACGCAGCTAAGATACTTATCCTCAGACACTGGAGACATCCTGAGCCTCCTACTGTCAAGGAATGGATAGCGGAGGTTGCACGTCTCCAAAGTCTAGAGGAACTCACCTTCAGCTTGGGTAAAAAGTACCATTTATACCGCGAAATTTGGGCCCCTTGGATACGTTACACTTCCGGCTGTGGAGGTTCTGCTGCGTAGCAGGCTCTCACCTTCATGCATAGTTCATGTTACCCCCACTGAGACATATACACTTGTGCCCGTGTATACCGGCCGGCGATTGCTGTGGCAGTTATCTCTTTTTTTGTTACCTTTCTTTCTTACCGCTTTTTACTTTCTTGACAACCATACCTGTGGAGTTGTATGACTTCACAACTTTGCACCATGTTACATCACAGGACTATATATCCCTTTCCGGTTTATTAAGGTTCGGGAATCGTCCTATGGTTCCCTTCTGTTCCCCACCCCCCCTTTTCCTTCTCTTTTCTTTTTCCCTTCTATCTTCTTTATATCTCTCTATTCCAGCTTCCCGACACGTCCACCCCACTCTCCCTTTTTCCTCCCTTTACCGCTTTTGTTTCTTTTCTCTTCTTACCCTTTCTTGTTTTTTTTTTACCTCCTTTTCTCATTTCTTTCTTATCTTCTTTCTCTCTTTCACTCTTACCCATCCTCTCCTTTTTATTAGATCTTCCCCATCTCTCATGTACACACTTTGGTTTCATAGCAATGCAAATCACAACGTGATGCGAAATGTTTTCCCACCTGCGTGTGGTGTACTGAACTGCATTGCCCTCCCTATTTCCCCTCTTTTCTTCTGTATCCCTATTTGGAAATTCTTGAATAAATATTAAAAAAAAAATGCATTATTTCAAAGAATTGATGACTTCCCTAGAATAGCTGGTAAGAATTATCAGAAACTCAGAGAACTAAGTGACCTGCTAATGCAACTGCAGGTGGCCAAAGCAGGAGACTTGTTTGGGCTTACATTCCTTGATACAGCCAGGGGTGTTAACCCTATAGTCCAAAAGCTTCCCTACAACTTCCAGGAACGATGGGTCACACATGGCTCTAAATATAAAGAAACTCACAATGTATCCTTCTCTCCCTTCAGTGTGTTTGTGAACTTTATAAAACAGCAAGTAAAAATTAGAAATGATCCCAGCTTTGATTTTACAAGTGCCACTTCTTCTGGTCTCAAGCGCCATAAAGGGCCAGTGGTGGTTCATAAAACTAATGTTTCCTCTACAGATTCTTTCTACAGGCCTTCAACCTTCTCTCGCCCAGAGGACAAAGACAAGGATCCTAGCAGACAGTGTCCCCTGCACAGGAAGCCACATCCTCTTCTGAAATGCAGAGGCTTCAGAGAAAAGCCCATAGAAGACCGCAAAGCCTTCCTCAGGGAGAACAATATCTGCTACAAGTGCTGTTCACCGATATCGGACTTTGCCAGAGACTGTAAGGTCAGTGTAAAATGCACAGAATGTGACAGCACAGATCACAACACTGCCCTGCACCCTGGGTCATCTCCATGGACTTTACCTAAAGCAAATAGTACACAAAAGCATGGCGGGAGGAAAAGGACACTTGCAAATATATCAACAGTTACTTCACAATGTACTAAGGTCTGCAAGGGTCTCACAATCTGCCTAGTCAGGGTATACCCAACAGGCCATAAGGACAAAGCTATACAAGTCTATGCAATTCTAGATGACCAAAGAAACAAATCTCTAGCAAGATCTTCCTTCTTTGATATGTTCAGCATTAAGGGCCCCAGCTCTCCTTACTCCCTAAAGACTTGTGCAGGTACTGTTGAGACGGCAGGGAGGAGGGCTACTGGCTACCAAGTCAAGTCAATAGATGGTCAGACACACTTGCTACACCAACTATAATGTAATGTAACCAGATCCCTGATAATAGATCTGAAATCCCTATGCCAGGTGCTGCAGTACATCACCATCATTTAAAGCATACAGCTCATCTCATACCAGAACTAGACACTCAGGCTCCGATAATCCTGCTCCTTGGGAGAGATATCTTACAAGTCCATAAAGTTAGGGGTCAGATTAATGGTCCTCACAATGCTCCCTATGCTCAAAGACTTGATTTAAAATGGGTTATTATAGGGGATGTTTGCCTAGGAAGTGTGCACAGACCCACCTCACTCAGCGGCATGCTTACTAGTACTCTAGAGAATGGACACCCTTCCCTTTTCCAACCATGTCAAAATCGTTTCGTCATAAAAGAACTGCCACATAGCACTTAGTAAAGTAAAGTAATGTTTGACTCTAGTGCCAAACATGAGGGTTTATCCTTAAACGATGTCCTCCTGCCTGGTCTAGACCTTAATAACATATAATTCAGAGTATACCACTTGTGACTGTGGCACATTTAAACTGGTAGATGTAAATGCAGAAATCTGTCCTCAGGTGTCTACGCTACATACAGTGACTTCACACAAACAACTTGAATCCCACCGTTTCAGCAGGTTCTCAACCTGGAAGTCACTTGTTAGAGCTATCACATGCTTAGCCCACATTGTTCGTTCTTTCAAGGATCTGCAGAAGAAAAGGACTGCAAAGGTCCTCCAACCAGAAACCTATTTCTAGAGACAGTGTTCTAAAGAAACTTGATCCGATCATCGATGGAGATGGCCTGTTAAGAGTAGGAGGCCACCTTAGAGAAACATCCTGTATTAATCCCGGGTCATCACCACATTTCTTCTTTGCTTGTGCAACATTACCATGATCAGACAAAACATCAGGGTCGACTATTTACAGAAGGGTATTTAAGAGCTGCTGGGCTGTGCATACTTGGAGCGAAAAGATTTGTGAGCAGATGTATTTTCAAATGTGTTACCTGTCGCAAGCTCTGTGGTATTTTTCAAACACAGAAAATGCTAATCTTCCATCTGACAGGCTTAGTACAGATCCTCCCTTCACCAACGTTGGCCTCGATGTATTGGTCCTTGGTCTGTCACTACCCGACACACGAGAGAAGGCCATGAAAACAGTAAATGCTAAGCGGTAATATTCACCTGTATGTCTAGCCAAGCTGTCCACATAGAGGTGATCAAGTCCATGGACACGTCTAGCTTTATAAAAGCTCTTAGACGCTTTGTTGCCATCAGAGGTCCTATGAAACATATTTGCTCTGACAGAGGCTCGCTCATGCAGACACCTGGGCAGACGGCAGCAGCACTCCCGCGATCAACACGTGGGGCATTTTTTTGGGATGCCATACCTAGTATGGTCTGCAGGTACCATGTGACCAGGAAGTACCAGGTACGTCCCAGTCGCGAAGGGGTTAACATACTTATGTAAAACTCACTTAAACTCAATTAATTTTAGAAAGTTTGTAAGCCTAACGAAAAAAACAGGCATATCAAAAACGCTGGATTAATTTTCATCTAATGAGGGTCCCATCTAATTTTTATGAAATTGGAGTGTTATCTATCGATACCTTTATAGCAACCGTAAAGCGGCATTGATTTACTCTGTGTGACTCCTGTGTTTTTGAGCACGGCCTCAATATTAAACAATATTTAGAAGGAGTACGCTTTTGCCGGTGCATAAAAGACTGCTGTATTGAGTATTTATCAATCTCTACGGTAAATTAAGGCTCATCCAATAAAATGAGATAAAATGGTTCATTTTTATTGATTAACCTTGTTATAATGGTTCCCTTTATACTATAATGCGTTCTCTTTTAGTAGTGTTTGGTGCGGGCCCTGATACATGGTATCTATCATCTATCTATCAAGATGTGTGCTCATTTGAGTGAAGGCATAAGGGATCACTAATATGTCAGTTGCTAGTGGGACTGAAACGTGTTGTATTCAGGGCGTTTATTTTTTATTTAATTTAATTGTTACATAGTACATAAGTACATAAGGTTGAAAAAAGACCTAAGTCCATCAAGTTCAACCTTTCTACAGAACCTTCCTACTCTTGATCCAAAATAAGACTCCAAAAGGCAATCGGATTTCTTCTTGGATCAAGAAGCTCTAAAATATTAATTCTATTTATATCCCTGTATGTCATGTCTTTCTAAAAAAAAAAATATCCAGACCCCTTGGCAGTGAATTCCATACCTTTATTGTCCTCACTGTAAAGAATCCATTCCTTTGAAGTCTATTAAATCTCCACTCTTCCAGTCTCAGAGGGTGACCTCTTCTTTGTACATTTCTGTTAATGAACAGGTGGCTGAAGAGCTCTTTATATCAGCCCTGCATATATTTATATAATAATCATATCCCCTCTAAGATGCCGTTTCTCCAGTGTATATAAGTTTAACTAGTATCTACCAACCCCCTTATTCATTTTGTATCCCTCCTTTGTGCTTTTTCTAGTTCCATAATGGCCTTTTTAAGGACCGGTGCCAAGAATTGTACCGCGTATTTAAGGTGAGGTCTTACCATTGATCTGTAAAGAGGCAAGATGTTATCCTCCTCCCGTGATATCCTTCCACGGTGTTCCTGCCTGGGGCCATAATAATATCTTTAGAAGTCTAAGTGAGTTCACTTAGTTATTTGGTTTTTTATGTGTATGCAATATATTGCTATATGATTGTGTAGTGTCCTGCCATTAATTTATTGCTAATATATTTCTATGTATTTTTCTATTAATTATTTATGTGAAGGTGCTTTTCACTTATTTTCTTATTATGGTATAATAAATGATTTTTATATTAATCCCACATTTTGGTTTGCAATTTATTATTTATTAAAGTCAGAGTACTGTCCACTAACATGCCAAACATGCTATACTCCCGGATACGAGGGAAATTATGGAAGGATGAAGACGGGGGAGGCAGTGACATTTGGCCCCAAAGTGACACTGTAGCTCCTAACAAGAGAGAATCGGGAGGCGGGATGCATAGCAGGCATAAATGAAAACTGCAAAAGGCTTTCAAAAGATTACCTATAACATCCAGCAGATGGCGCTGCAAATCCACTTGACATAAATGGCAAAGGCCTGTGATTGAACCATAGCGAGAACCAATAGACTGAATAGGGTTGGCTGGGTGCGCTCCTATATAGCTGACTGCCTGGGGATTTTGCGTTAGTCAGCTGAGTAAGGAAGTACTGCATGGGTGTCTCGCTTCGGGTGAGGGAAGCTTCTACATTTCATCTCTTCTATATCTTGTATTAGGAAGTTAGTTCGTTTTCAAGACCGTAACTAGAAGGAAAAGAAACGTTTGCTGAAAGATCTCCAACGAAGTGACTTTTAAAGTAACATAAAGGATCGACCTCCCTGCACCGTAAATAGAGGTAAGAGCCGGTTTCTTCTCGTATGTTCCGCAGAATCGTTATTGTGTGCGGGTGACATGTACTAATTTCACGCACTTATATAAAATGACTATAGCGGTTTCTTAAATGTCACCTTCTAGGCTAAACATTCGAATGCTGTTTTGCGTAATTTTCTTTCGTAACGATCACAGGGAATAGACTCGGGTAAATGGCTTTCGTGGGGAAACGGAAATTTTATGGCGAAAAATAACTTGGTTTTTTGCTGTAACATTGACTGAGCCACGTTCATTGAGTAGGGCATCGTGTCGCCGTGGAATTGGTTGGAATAAGTTGCTTTCTGCGGGGTGCCCAGTGCGTGTGACAGGCTGTTTGGTGGGTTACCGGCTGCTTGATACTACGCTAGGCCTCTAACCTACACGAATTTTCGAGGCCTGTGCCGTAGACAAGTCCGGGCTTGTCCTGTGCGATTGGGAGGCGGTACTGCCTGTCTGTCGTACAGGGGGTGTGGCGCTGTCAAAGTTCCCTGGTTGATTGAAGAGGCAGGGCTGGCAGGCAGGACATTTCAAAGATAGGCGTGAACTCTGCATTCTGCGCAGCTTCCCATTGGTCGGAACTATTACGTTATAATACGCCGTTGTATAACCTTAAGGACGGTGGCCATGGCGCCTTGTTTTATGAAGACTTTTTGCTGTGTTCCCACCCCCGCAATAAATAAACCCAGTGACATTAGCCCTGTTGTATTAGTATTCTTAATTGGGGCATATCCATAGTCTGTCTCTCGTTGTTGCCCCAGTTTTAAGGGTGAAGGGGTAGATTCTCGGTCACGGCCCGGAGCTGATTCTTTCATATTGAACACTGATGTGATCGTATCTAATACTCCTTAATTGGTGCCTTTGCTGCCAGTATGGTTGATATGCCTGCTTCAGCTTTCACTGACTCCATTACCTGAATGCTTAATTAATGACAAGTCAAGCTTTCCAGGAGGACTGTCATTAGAGCCATTTTGTGCACAACTACATAGACGTGATGGGCCATTAAAGGGTTAATGGTTAAAGCGTCCCTGGGTCATCTCGGTTAGACGGTTCCTAAGTTTGTTGAAATTGGGTATTGTGTGCGCTCATTGTTACGAGCCAAGTTACTTGGCACTGCTTGCAACTGCTATATAAATGTGTTCCTACAATATTACAAAAAAAAATCTTAACTATATTAATGAACATATTTAATCCCACTTATTTACTTTCAATTTTCTTCTAGATGATTGATACACTTGTAACATCAGAAGCTCAGGACCTTCTTTGCCAGCTGAACTCACTCTTGGAGCAGGAGCTGAAAAACCAGCCCAAGGCATGTGGCTTGCGTCTTATCGAAACTGCTCATGACAATGGCCTTCGGATGACTGCTAGACTTCGTGATTTTGAAGTGAAGGATTTGCTAAGCTTAACTCAGTTCTTTGGTTTCAGTACTGAAACGTTCTCTTTGGCTGTAAACCTTATGGACCGGTTCTTATCAAAAATGAAAGTGAGTGCATTGTTATAGAGTAAATTTAGTGTAAAGGTCAGATTAATCACTCTATGTATGTTTGTGTGTGTGTACATAAAACATAAATATATTATATTTAATATAAATTTTCTTTTTTTTCTCTCTCCTAGATACAACCAAAGCACTTAGGCTGTGTTGGACTCACCTGTTTCTATCTCTCTGTAAAAGCAACAGAAGAGGAAAGAAATGTTCCTTTGGCAACAGACTTAATAAGAATTAGCCAGTACAAGTTCACAGTATTTGACATGATGAGAATGGAAAAGATTGTTTTGGAGAAGCTGGGCTGGAAAGTGAAAGCAACCACTGCATGCCATCTCTTACAGCTATACCATTCCCTTGTTTATGAGAACTTAACTATTGAAAGGTAATGTATGTTGTGTGTATTTAAATTTGTAAATTTAAAAACAATGTTCAAGCAGTTTGCTTCAAGCGGGTTTAAAAAAAAAAAAAAAAACCTTGCTACAGTTGTGTTTTGTTTCCATTTAACACTTTTTTTTCACTTTATTTAGGAAAAAGCTCTTTATGTTGGAGAAGCTTGAAACGCAACTTAAGGCTTGTCACTGTAGAATTGGATTTTCAAAAGCAAAGGTAAGTGGAGTGAGATAAGAGATGCATAGATGTGTAGCATTTATTAACTTTAATATGAGACCGTTCAATACATTAAAATGGCGATGAAATGAATTATGACCATAAAGCTTTCTTTTATACACAGCCCTCTGCGCTGGCCCTGTCTGTATTGGCACTTGAAGTTCAGGAACAAAAGTTGTTTGAACTTAACGATGCAATAGAGTATCTTCGAGAATATTCAAAGGTAACAAAATGTTTCCAGCGTTTGCTATAATGTGCATCCATTGAAAGCTTAAGTTGGAGCTTCTGCTTTGTTGGTTCCTTGCGTCTTGTCCCAGCATGGGGTGACTGGTTTATATCATGTACAATATCCACCATTCCTGACAGTTTCTAGTAGTTACTGCTGAAGAGAAGTGTGTGTGTGTGTCTTTTCCTCTTCCTATATCAAACTTGTGTGTTTTTTAGCTAAAGCCCAACTTGTTTTCAACACCGTTCACCTCATTATATGGTACACCTAGGAATGTAATCTGGTCTGTTTGTCACAATGCAGTGTGGATAACTCGTTACTGACATGGTGCTGGCTACTTCATCATACATTCTTGGTACCCATTATATCTCAGATGTGATTTCTGAAGCCTCTTGACAAAATGTCACTCTTAATCTTGATGAGGACTTGCACATGCAGTAGCAAATATCCAAAGTGTTAACCATATAATTGTAAGTAGAGGTTGTCTGTTTTTTAGTACCCATGGTTTTTATTTCTCATTGGTACCTTGTAAAATAAGTAATTTGTTGTTTCTGTTACAGATCAGCTGTAGAGATTTGTTATGTTGGAAGGAACTGGTATTTAAGTGCCTGGCAGAATACTCTACAAGCAGATGTTCCAAACCAAATGTCCAGAAGCTCAAATGGATTGTGTCTGGGCGCACTGCAAGGCAATTGAAACACAGTTACTACAGGATAGCACATCTCCCCACAATTCCAGAGTCTGGTTCCTAAAGAAAAAATAAAAGGTATTTTAAGGAATACATTGTAAAACATTTTCCTGTGTTTTAAAAAAAAAAAAAAAAAAATACCTCATACACAGGTTGTAATTTCTATTTTTTTTTTTTTTTTACCCTTTCTACAGGTCAGAACATTGAAGCAGTTTTATGTTCTCAATTTATAGACTATGGAACATTTGCATGGAATACACAACTGTGAAGGAAATCTGGCAGCTGGTGTGAATTTCTCTAACTAGTTAAGAAGAAGAAAAAATAGGGTATTTATTGGAAATATGCACAGGACTAAGGACTCCTTAAACTTGACATTAACTAGTAATACATACAATTAAAACTAAAGTATGTATCTAAGTTGGCTCTAATGCTGAACTGCTTTAGCATCTACATTAACTATGTTAAACATATCAAAACAATGCTTTTGCAATGTAATGATACATATTATCTTGTGTTTTTTTTTATATAACCTCCTAACCTAAGGTTGCAGAGGATTAAAAAGGCATGAATTCAGTTTTAAATGGAATCCATTTGGGGTTTTAAAAAGTGATTGTGCTTTTTAATCCAATACACTACACATCTGTAAGACTTGTTTAGTGTTTAAATGACCTTAGAGGTTATATAGAATATGATGGGTTGAGTCCTGTGCACTATATTTCACCACAAAGTAATGCACTTTATTTGAAATACATTTTAAGGTTTTTACTCTGTTTTAATACATGTGTCAAATAACCTGTCGGCTTACTGTTCGGTATCTGGGGGGGCGGCTGGGTTTTCAGAAATGTTACCAGCTTATTGGACTCATCATGGTACACGGAACCTATTTATTTTTTGTCACCAGGGTTATGTAACTAATTCATTTCAGACTATCTACCGTAGTCAGAGGTAATGCTCGATAAAGTTTGAATTCTGTGAAACACTGGTATCTTAAGTAGTGGAAACATTTGTGTGGTTTTATTTCCTGGTGTGTGTGCTTAGGTTTTTTTGTGGGTTTTTTTTTTTTTTTTTTTTTCCCCCGCCCCCCCTTACCGGCTGTAACTGTTGTTGTGTTGACATCCGACCCCCTTAAGGAAAACTGGTTGTCCATAAACCCATTAACCCAATCCATTGTGAGCCTGTACGGGATTTGTTGTGAAGATGGCTTTATTTATTTTTAAAATGACGCTATGGAACATAAAATTAAAGAGTGAATAAACAGGAAGTCTGATGCAGCATGAAACGGGTTTTATGTAATGCATGCCCTGTTTAACTGATTCAGAGTAGGTAAAGTAGCCAGAGGGACTACCGAAAGTTGGGCTATGTTTGGCAGAAGTGCCTTTGTACAATGCATTAAGAAATGTACCTTTCAATAAACATTTATTGAAAAGCAGAAACTGAATTTGGGTATTTGTTTGTTCTTGGTATATACTGTGGGAGCGGATCTTAATGTTTTACAATCTTTTCTAGCCATTTCAGTTCTCACCTATGTGTCTGACATCATTTTCCAAGGGTGGATTTAGGAGGTATGTCCTCCAGATTAATTGATATAAAATATGCCTTTTTTTTTTTTTTTTTTTTTTTTTTTTTGTTTGTTCCCCTCTCTGTGTGGTGTCGCATTATTAAAAGTTGCAGGAATGAGATCTGGGAAAAACCTTTGTTGCTGTATATACAAGTTAAGGGGAAAGCTGATGATCCTAAGCTTTTGGGATGGTTAAATATGTTGCAGAGGCAAACATAATTCACAATCAAGGATCATGTCGCTGAGTATTTAACTCGTAGCTAGAGATAAGGGACCTGAACATAAACTAAGATGGCTGCCATGGTGATTACCCATCTTTCCTCACTATCAAGGCATTTCAATGACACCGTTAAAGCTTGGGAAGCGACTGATTACAGCGACAGTTTAAGCTTTCTAAGCTTGTTTAATGGCATAACGTGCCAGGTAAGTCAATGGTCGTTAAGAGGTTAAGGTCCCACCACAGCACTTTCATCGTGTTGAGGTCTGGACTTTGACTAGGCCATTGCAACACCTTAATTCTTTCTTCTTGGGCTCATTGTTCTGTTGCATGACCCAATTTGGTCAAGCTGTTAGATGAATGACCTAATGTTTGACTTTAGAATACTTTGGTTTACAGAGGAGTTCATGGTTGATTCAATGACTGCAAGGTTCTCAGGTCCCGTAGCTGCAAAAGTCCAATTTATCACCCCTTCCCCCAATGTTCTTGGTAGTTGGTATATGAGGGTTAATTAGGAGAGGAGTCCGGTATGCAGGCTAAGAATACCATGCCGTCCCTGGAAAGGTTAAATTGGGTAAAAGTCCGACATGTACAACAGCAGAAATCCTTGAAACAAGCCGTGGTCGGGGACCCCGGAATAGGAGCAATATTCTGTAAAATAAGCTGTGGTCAAATAAAAAAGGAACCAAACGATACAGGAACTCAGAGCAAATACACCAAGCAAGAGGCTGAAAGGTAAGCTAATTAAACGTTCCCAGGCATGGTGCCGTAATCGGGAGCAGGACGGTTTCCTGCTCCGGCATGCACAAAGCTGAGGTCTTGACAGGTGGGTATTTAAGTGAGGCGCTTTGAAAAGTGTGCTGACAGGTCCCTCTCCTAATGCGGGGTCTCCAGACAAGCAAAGGACCAGGGCAACCGAGATGCTTCTAATGAAACGAGCAAACCAAGGCCGGAGCATGCACCTCTCTAGCTGGTTTCCAGGATCTCTTAACAGTTTTGTTGCCTTTCCAGTGAATAAAACATTGTAACTGTCCTTTGTAAATTCAATACCTCCTCCACTTTGTATTCTTCCGGTTCAGGTGGGGGGGGGGGAGATGTCTTTCGGACAAAGGGTTTTTGACCCATGGCTTTATTAAAGACACGTGAAATACAGAATGAATTTTCAGAGATTGTGGAAGATGTAATTGATAGCAAATGGAATAAGGCCCTATAAACCTTGGACCTAACTTCCTTGTGGGGCTGAAACTTTTAAGATGTTTCGTGGATAACCAGACCTTGTCTCTGACGCATACGTTGGTGCTGGAGACTGATGTAGTTCTGCAAACCATTTATAGAGTTGAGCTTTTGTCAATGTATAGGTATGTACGCATAGGTATGTGTGAGATTACGGGATTCTTTTCTTTCAGGAATTGTACCAGAGGATTGGAGGAAGGCAGATGTGGTTCCTATATTCAAAAAGGGTTCAAACTCTGTGCCCGGAAATTATAGACCTGTGAGCCTAACTTCCGTTGCTGGGAAAGTATTTGAAGGGCTGTTTAGGGATAATATTCAAGAATTCCTTGGGAAGAATAGTATTATTAGAATAAATCAGCATGGTTTTATGAAACATAGGTCCTGTCAAACTAATTTAATTGCATTCTAAGAAGAAGTAAGTAGAAGTGTCGATCAGGGTGTTGCAGTGGATGTAATCTACTTGGATTTTGCCAAGGCGTTTGACACGGTTCCACACAATAGGTTAGTATTCAAACTGAAAGAAATTGGCCTAGATGCAAATTCTTGTTCTTGGGTAGAACATTGGCTTAGAGATAGCACAAATGGCAGATGAAATTCAATGTAGAGAAATGTAAAGTTATGCACTTCGGGGTAGCGAATGCACAAGCAACCTACACCCTAAACGGTAGTGAATTAGGGGTAATGACAAATGAGAAGGATTTGGGAATTGTAATAGACAACAAACTAGGCAACAATGTGCAGTGTCAGTCTGCGGTTGCTAAGGCCAGTAAGGTATTGTCGTGTGTAAAAAGGGGCATCAAGTCGCGGAATAAAGATATAATTTTGCCTCTGTATAAATCAATGGTAAGGCCGCACCTTGAATATGCTGTGCAATTTTGGGCACCTTTTCTAAAGAAGGATATCATAGCACTAGAAAGGGTGCAGAGGCGGGCTACAAAATTAATAAAAGGAATGGAGCACTATAGTTATGAAGAAAGGTTAACTAATTTAAATCTGTTTAGTTTAGAAAAACGTCGCCTCAGAGGGGATATGATAACATTATATAAATATATTCGGGGGGCCAATACAAACCATTGTGTGGAAATCTGTTCATAAACAGGACAATGCATAGGACACGTGGTCATGCATTTAGACTGGAAGAAAGGAGATTTAGACTAAAGCAGAGGAAAGGGTTTTTTACAGTAAGGACAATAAGGATGTGGAATTCTCTGCCTGCAGAGGTAGTTTTTTCAGAGTCTGTACAGACGTTTAAACTGCAACTGGATGGATACCTGGAAAAACATAATATTCGGGGATATAATCTTTAATTACGCACAGTGAAGGAAAAAAAAAAATTGATCCCCTGCTCATTTTGTATGTTTGCACACTGACAAAGACGTAATCAGTCTATAATTTTAACAGTAGGTCTGTTTGAACAATGAGAGAGAGAGAATAACAACAAAAAAAATCCAGAATAACTCCCTTTCTTAAAGGGAGTGCTCCTAGTCTCAGCTTGCTATCTGTATAAAAGACACCTGTCCTCAGAAGAAATCAATCAATCAGATTCCAAACTCTCCACCAGGGCCAAGACCAAAGATCTGTCCAAGAATGTCAGGGACAAGATTGTAGACCTACACAAGGCTGGAATGGGCTACAAGGCCATCCCCAAGCAACTTGGTGAGAAGGTGACAACAGTTGGTGCGATCATTCGCAAATGGAAGAAGAAATCTCCCTTGGTCTTGGGGCTCCATGCAAGATCTCACCTCGTGGAGTTTCAATGATCGTGGGAACAGTGAGGAATCAGCCCAGAGCAACACAGAAGGATCTTGTCTATGATCTCAAGGCAGCTGGAACCATAGTCAATTGGTAACACACTACACCATGAAGGACTGAAATCCTGCAGCGCCCGCAAGGGCCCCCTGCTCAAGAAAGCACATGTACAGCCCCGTCTGAAGTTTGCCAATGAACATACAGAAGAGAACTGGGCGAAAGCATTGTGGTCAGATGAGACCAAAATCGAGCTATTTGGCATTAGCTTGCAGTGTTTGGAGGAAAGCTGCCTATGACCCCAAGAATACCATCCCCATCATCAAACATGGAGGTGGAAACATTATGCTTTGGGGTGTTTTTCAGCTAAGGGGACAGGACAACTTCACTGCATCAAAGGGATGATGGATGGGGCCATTTATCGTCAAATCTTGGTTAAGAACCTCCTTCCCTCAGCCAGGGCATTGAAAATGGGGCTTGAATAGGTATTTTAGCATAACAATGATCCAAAACACACGGCCAAGGCAAGAAAGGAGTGGCTCAAGAAGATGCACATTAAGGTCCTGAAGGTACCTTAATCCAATAGAAAATTGAGGGAGCTGAAGGTTCGAGTTGCCAAACGTCAGCTTCGAAACCTTAATGACTGCAAAGAGGAGTGGGACAAAATTCCTCCTGAGATGTGTGCAAACCTGGTGGCCAACTACAAAAAATGATTGCAAACAAGGGTTTTGCCACCAAGTACTCAGTCTTGTTTTGCAAAGGGGTCAAATACTTATTTCACTGAGTAAAATCCAAATCACTTGTTATTCTGTCTCTCACTGTTCAAATAAACCTACCATTAAAATTATAGACTGATCACGTGTTTGTCAGTGGGCAAACGTACAAAATCGGCAGGGGATCAAATATTTTTTTCCCTTCACTGTATGTGCTCAATAGCAGAAGGAACGGTACCAAGAATAGGAGAACCGAGGAGCATGGACGTATTGTAATCGTAGCAGGCAAACAGCGAGGACATTTTAATGGAGCTGTGGATATGATTGTTATAGGCAAATTCGGCTAATGGGAGGAACTGTGCACAGTTGTCCTGCAGGTAAGTAGAAAAACAATGTAAATATCGCTCATAGGTTTGATCAGCGCATTCCGTTTGACCATTACTCTCGAGGAGGAATGCCGTAGAGAGACATCGTTGGACGTGGAGTTCTTGACAAATGTTGTTCTTGACAAATGTTGGAGTTCTTGAGAATGTTGGAGGGAGAGGAATGATCACATAGAGCGTTGCAAATGGATTGGATTGAGACCAAAAAATTGCTAGGTTGAAGAGTAGTGCCAGTGTCTTCTGATGGAGTAATAGGTTTATCTGCCATACGAGAAAGGTGTCGGCCTTGCCATTGCGGGAAACTTGGCTGATATGTAATGTGCAGCTGGAACTGAGTAAAAAAGAGTGCCCATCTGGCTTGCCTTGGTTGAAGATGTTTTGGCTGAACGTAAATATTCCACATTTTTTGTGATCAGTGAAAACGGTAATGGGGTAAATTGCCCCCTCAAGAAGATGTTGCCATTCTTTCAAGGCCAATTTACTTGGTAGTTCCCGTTCACCCTCGTTATAGTTACATTTGGATGAAGAAGAAGAATTGTTTATTGCTCTCCTGTCTTTGTGACAAAATAGCTCCCACTGCGTAATCAGATGCATCAACCTCCAAGGTGTACAGTTTAGTAGGTTCAGGAAGTATCAGAAAGGAAGCCATGGTAAACTTTTTCTTTAACGCTTCAAATCCTGCTTGAGCTGCATCAGTCCAACAGAAGGTAGTATTTTTGGAAGTAAGGGCTGTAGTCAGCTGTATAATTCTAGAAAACTCTCTAATAAATTTACGGTAAAAATTTGTAAATCCCACAAAGCATTGCACCCCTTTCCTGTCAGTGGGTGGAGGCCATTGCAGAATAGACACTGACACCAAAACACACACACCAGGACAGGCTCTGCCACACCGACACCCAAATACACACACCAGGACTGGCTCTGCCTAATAGACACCCAAATACACACCAGGAAAGGCTCTGCCACAGAGACACCCAAATACATACTAGGAACGGCTCTACCACACCGACACAACCAGACACACACACCAGGACAGGCTCTACCACACCGACACATCTAAACACATACCAAGAAAGGCTCTGCCACACTGACACCCAGACACACACACCAGGACAGGCTCTACCACACTGACACCAAAACACACACCAGGACAGGCTCTGCCACATCGACACCCAAATACACACACCAAGACAGACTCTGCCACACAGACACCCAAATACACACCAAGAAAGGCTCTGCCACAAAAAAAACCAAATACATACCAGGAAAGGCTCTGACACCCAGACACACACATCAGGACAGGCTCTGCCACACTGAAGCATAAAAAATGTATTTTCTACACTGCTTTGTCATTAACAGCCAGGCCTCCCTTTAGTATTGATTACTGTCTTCCCCACCACAACACAACCTTGTGTATTGCCCCCTAGCCTTGATTTATGTGATGCCTCAACTAACCCCCTCCCTTGTGTATTGATGCTCCCACCACTTTTGCATTGGTTAATGTGATGCCCAAGCACACGCTTGTCTATTGTTGATGCCCCCACTGCCATGTATATTACCCCCAGCCACACACCCCCTGTTTATATTGATTTTGTGATGCCATAACCCAGCCACCCCCCTTGTATTATTTTCCGCACCTTTTTCCGAAAAATTTGGGGTCTAAAAATCAGGTGCGTCTTATACAGTGGTTGTAGATTGCAGTTACTACGGTACTTCAAAGTACCTCCCTGCAGTCACACTGACAATCGGCCCGCCCCTTTCTGATTAACAGTTACACTGAAGATTTGGCCCCGCCCCTTTTCTTATAGCGTCCACACGGCTAAGCAATTCATCTAATAGTAACTAAAAAAATAATATTTGGGCTGATGAAAGTTAGGGGAAGTGGGGGTTAATTTAGAGGCAGTGATGGTTAATGGGGTCTTTAAGGTTAATTTAGGGGCAGTTATGGTTAATGGGGCATTTAGGGTTAATTTAGGGACAGTTATGGTTAATGGGGTCTTTAGGGTTGATTTAGGGGCAGTTATGGTTGATGGGGTCTTTAGGTTTAATTTAGGGGCAGTTAATGGATGGGAGTGATGAGAATGATGAGTATGAATTTTATGATAATACATTTTATGATAATACATTTTTTTCAAATTTTGAGCCCCAAAATTATGGTGCGTCTTATACATGGGGAAATACGGTAATTTTTAATGTCCCAAGGCAACCCCCCCTTCTTTGAATATGGGTCTGCTTTCCTTTAACCCCCTATTTTTTGGTAGTACTTACATTTTTGTGTTTTTTTTTATTGTCAGTCTTTTAAGATGTGGGACGAGGTACTGCACGACGGCCGCTTTCAATGCCACTCGCAGCCGCTCCGGCTGCTTTGAACTTTGCGGCCACATGGCGGCCTACAGGAGTGATCAAAGAGGCCCCTCCCCACAATCGCCGGTTTACCTGCAATTATGTCCCAGCTGCCAAATGCAGCTTCAAGGACAGAAGTTTCTTCTGCCTCCGCATGAGTGTGGAGACCTGCCCCAACCATCCCCTGCTGCTGGATCGCTCCATTAAGAACTTCAATGGCGTGATTGTGTATGACACTGCCACAGCATTGCAGGGGTTAATATTTATCACCACAAGCTCGTGGGGACTAAATATCAGTCAATGATGTGTTCCTATAGAGTACCAGCATAGAAAGAGTTAAACATTTAAAATATAATAATAATAATAAAAAGGTGCTTCCAGGTCAATTGCTGAGTTAAGGATCTGCAGTTAAAACTGCTGCAGAATCAATCAAGAGTGGGCTGATGAAAGGTCATCTAAGGTAATAATGAAAAACACAAAAATGTATACAAAATACATAAGTATTACTTGATCACCAACAGTAATGGGGTAGACAGATGTAATGAAAACAGTTTATTGATGTTAACCTTCATGAATCCTACTCCCTTCCTTCTAGTTTTTACTCTGCTATCCCTCTTTACTTCCTGCTTCCTGTCTCCAGCCCCATGTCTCCACACATCCATGAATACATGCAACATACACATTCTACAGTTAGACTAGCTTTGGAAGGTGCCAGTGTGGAATCTGCTGCATGAGACAGGTCAATATGCCCCTAACTAGACTCCCTGAGCTGCATAGTTTTGGGAAATATATAGTTTAGAGTGTTAGAATGAAATATGGGGCCTCTACTGCGTCTCAGATGAGACCTGGAGCCAACAAACTGATCTGTCAAAATTCTGTATTTGAAAACTGTAATGCGCATGTTCCAATTTTGAACCCACACTGCCGAAGAGACATACCCTATCCATGCATAAGGGGTATACCTGTACTCGGAGGTGCTTCTGAATACAAATCACAAGTTGTTTTAGTAATTTCACATACCCAGGAAAATAAATGTACTGAAATACTGTGTTTGGATAGAATGGATTTATTAAAAATGAAATTTTACTGCAATGTTTGGGACAGACTGACGCTAAAATGGTTAAATTAAAAGTAAATTGCCCCTAGTAAAATACTTTGGGATGTCAGCTTTCAAAAATATATACTTTTGTTTAGCAGTTTTTCTTTTTCTGGCCGCTATTGGGGAGCAACTCCCAGCATATTACATCTTTATAAAATCTTGTTTAGAAACTGCGATGCGCGTCATTCATAGTTAACCTGCCAAAATAAATGATAATACCATGCGTATGTGGTGTTTCCAAAAACAGGACACATAACAATACATTTTTGGCATTTCTTTTCCCATTTGCACTGGTTACATACAGTTTTTATAGGTGAAACTGTAAAACAATTTCCCGTTTTCCTAATTTTCCCCACATTATTAGATATTTTTCTTACTAAATGATGGTTTATATATAGATTATTATTTCACCTCCTGGAATTGTTGGTGAACTATTGGGATAACAGCGGATGAAGAACAGTTTGCAGTCAGGCAAAGTGCTGGAGACGATACACACCTTGATACAGTATATGGAAGGAAAGGTCATGGTTCCCGTCTCCCAATTGATAGTAGGGTTATATTTACAAAGCCATGGGAGACCTAAGATGATAGAAAATGTTGGTGCAGAAACAATGTCGTATGAAAAGAGTTCTTGATGTTTATCGCCAATAATGACTACAAGTGGAAAAGTCTCGTGAGTGATGGGCTCCATCTTGACAGGGCTTCCGTTGACCATCTGAATGTGGATAGGGTTAGGTTTCAACTGAGTAGGAATAGCAATTGTTTTGGCTAAATCTCCATCAAGAATGCACCCACTATCTTTAGTCCACTGTAAGGAAAGAGATATGGATAAATAGGGGGTACATACTTGGGGTACTTTTCGTTTCCTCTGAGTGTGGATAGACGAAAGCTTACCCTCTTGATGACATCAAAATCATATATTTTTGAAAAATAGACACCCCAGGTTATTTTAACTATTAATATGCACACATTTTACCACCAGCATTTGTCAAAGTTTCCAGTAGTATTTTTTGTGTTTTTTTCCCACACAGTCCACTTTAGGTATGAATTTACAGCTCCTGGTATATGTCACTGCCAAACAGCACCCCAAAATTTGTTCAGAAACATCACCTGAGTACAGTGATACTGTGAGTTATTTGGGAGGTAAAATGCTTTTATTGGAATTTGGACATCTGGTCAGTCTGTGCCCATTATTTTTGGGACGCCTTTGAACCCAGTCAGAGGGTCTGGAAGGGTAGTTGGAGGGTGAAACACTCCACCACTTCCTAAGCACTCTTTATTCCCTTCTCTGCACCCGGGATCCTCTTCTTCAGGACCCACTGCTGTATCTGCTGCGAGGCAGAAAAGGCAACTGCCTTGGGCAGCACATTTCAGCCGCCCCAAATGCCCCCACAGCAGTTCCTACTTCCCAGTCCCTGTCT
Organism: Spea bombifrons; assembly: GCF_027358695.1. Lineage (NCBI taxonomy): Eukaryota > Metazoa > Chordata > Amphibia > Anura > Pelobatidae > Spea > Spea bombifrons. Next base: position 13,189,921 of record NC_071090.1, read on the forward strand.
GCAGTCACACTGATGATTAGCCCCGCCTCTTTCTGCTTCCAGTGCCTCCCAGCAGTCACACTGATGATTAGCCCCGCCCCTTTCCTTATAACGTCCACAGTGCTCAGCAACTCATCTAACAGTACGTATAAAATTAATATTTGGGCTGCTGAAAATTAGGGGACGCGGGGGTTAATTTAGGGGCAGTTATGATTAATGGGGTGTTTAAGGTTGATTTAGGGGCAGCTATGGTTAATGGGGTGTTTAGGCTTAATTTAGGGGCAGTTATGGTTGATGGGGTCTTTAGGGGTTAATTTAGGGGCAGGTATGGTTAATGGGGTCTTTAAGGTTAATTTAGGGGCAGTTATGGTTAATGGGGTCTTTAGGGTTAATTTAGGGGCAGTTATGTTTAATGAGGTCTTTAGGGTTAGGTGGGCCAATTTTAGATTAGGGGGGTGCTCGAGTTAAGTCTTGCCTAGGGCACCACAAAAGCAAAATACACCACTCCCAGGACTGTTACAGTCAGCTTTTCAGTTGGCACCGCCATCTTGTGAGTATAAGCAATATCACTCGCTCATGGCGCTTGTGGTTGCTCTTCAGAGCAATCATAAGATCGGGATAGGAGGATTGTGTTGCTGTCAGCAATGACGATTATGCTAAGGAAGCGATAGCTGATCGCTTCCTAAGCTCTGTTTTAGCTGGCCACCGCCATCTTTTTCGCAGGAGGGCTTTCCTCCCAATGTCCACAGCCAGCCTCACTTGTGAGGCTCCCTTGGATGCTGCAAAGCCACTGATGGCGGCGAAAATACTGCAATCTCAGCAATTTAAAAACAGCCCATACACGTACAGCTTTTGTTGTGAAGGGGTTAAAGTTTGCCTCTACCTGCCTTAGTATTTTTCATATAATGTGCCCACCTCCTGACACTGTTGTGTTGTGAAACATTGCCACATTAGCTACTGTACATATTGGCATAAATTAAATGAATTGAAAGTCATGTCACTGATGAAACTATGCATGATGGAGGGCCTGCTAAACCTTTCTTGCAGTGAAATATACCAGGAACAGACATTTATTATGTACAGTGGATTTATAGATTAGAAATCACAACTTCGCTACCAAATTCCAATAAAAAAGAGCCATTTACTCTCCTTCGCAGCCCCACACAAGGGGATGCATATTAACCCCTTCAGTCGCAGGGGCTTTTTTGCCATTTTAAACCATATATGTGAGTTTTCTTAAGATTCCCCTTTTAACGTGTTTGGTTTACACACACAAATTACATGTTTTTCAGAACAAATAGAGATTTCATTTGAAACCATAAAAACATGCACATTTTTTTGCAATTTTCTTAGAATTTCTTCTACACTTTAGGTGTCTTTGTTGAACAATGACCAAATATACGTTCGGCAACATCCCCTGCTTACAGTATAGGGCTAAACACATAATCGACTAAATCAATAATAAACGAAAATGAAAAAAGTTGTCAACGATCTTCATTATAGATTAGTTGGCCATTCGATTAGTTGATCTGGGTACATCAAACAGCTGCTACTTTGGAGCGACAGACTGCAGGCTGCTGTAAGGTATGTATTAACTCCCTCCCACCCTTAGGTTTGATCCAGTCCCCAGTCTCTCTCTTATCCCATTATTAACTCCCCCGGTCCCCTCATTAACCCCTGATTTGCAAATAAAATAAACCCCCTTCCTCCTACCCTTCAGTCTGATCTGGTCCTCTGTTCCCATCATTGACTCCCCTGGCTCCCTCATTAACCCCCTCCCACTCTCCGATCCGCAGATAAAATAAACTCCCTCCCATCCTTAGGTCTGATCCGTTCCTCCTCTCGCTGGCTGGGCTGCAAATAAAATAAACTCCCCGTCCCTCCCTCCCACCCTTCGGTCTCATACGGTCCCCAGTTCCCATCACTAACCACCTCCCACCTGGCAGTCTGCAAATAAAATAAACTCTCCATCACTCCCTCCCAGCCTTTACTCTGATACGGTCCCCAGTCTCTCTCTTTCATCCCATCATTAACTCCCCATTCCCCTCATTAACTCCCTCCGGTCTGCAAATTAAATAAACTCCCTCCCACCCTTCGGTCTGATCTGGCCCCGAGTTCCCACCATTAACTTTCCCGGTCCCCTCCATTTTACAATGATATCACTTTATTTTTGAATTATTTTATTTTAAGTGATTTTTTTTTAAACTTTTTCCGATTATTTCACTCTTTTTCCTCTGATCAAGCAAGTCTCCATAGACTTGAATTCGGAATTGTAATGCACGTGAGCGGCCAGTAGGGGATAATATCCCAGCAAGCTCAAGAGAGACCCTGCAAGGGGCATCATTTACTATGCTGACCTTCTGGTTGACATCAGCATGTATTTGGTAAGGGATACAATGGAAACTAAAAAGGACCTCTCAGCTACCATATGCATTAAAGTGCAAATGATGGCTAAAGTGCCCTTTAAGTGAATAAACCCTAACATGCCAAAATTTTTCTTACACTAAGGTATAAAATAGCCTTGGACCTAACAATAACCTTAACAAGGAGAGGACTCTATATGCTGAAAAATATATAAAGTGAGATGTGCCAAGACATTGAAACAGTTTATTTTATAACTTTGCAAGTTTTCCATCCATGGGATAAATAGTTTACTTTTCCAACGAAGAAAAGTCTGGTCCTCCTTTGCTATAGTTTCCTGAAAGCTCTGCACCGCTGAAGTCAAAGCCAGGATTCTGCAATAAAAGTTGAAAAATGTTTTGTACTAGCCAATTATGTATTTTAAAAGCCAAACATAATTAAAGTGTTACATTATATATATGCTATAAACTACTGTTTGATTTAATAAAATATTACTTTACTCATATTATGGCCAGTACAGAATAATTGTTGTAAAGTGTTTAAAACTATTGTTATTGTATCATAGTTACTGTATTATTGTTGTAAGATGTAATTACCGTATTTGCTCGATTATAAGACGAGGTTTTTTCCAGAGCAAATGCTCTGAAAAATCCCCCTCATCTTATAATCGAGGTCGTCTTATAATCAGACCTCATTCTGCTGGGGCCAGGCTGCTTACTGGGCTTTGGTCGCGAGCAGCGTCCAGGAGAACAGGAAGCTAGCACAGTCCTCACATAACTCTGTCTCTCCCCTCCTTCCTCTGGGGGCGGGGCCAGAGAAGTTGCTCGCACAGCCGGACCCCTGCAGAAGTCTGCGAGTGGGAGATCTGCAGTTCAGGTAAGGTGGTGGGGGAGGGTTTTTGCACAAGTATGGAATGAATGAGTATTTAAATGTTTGTGAATGAGTGTGTGTGTGACAGCATGGATGTGTAAGGGGGGTGGTAGCATGGCATAGGGAGGCTGTAATCACACTACTATCATCCACAGGTTCCAGCATGTACTGGCTGCCTTGGATTGATAGGAGTGTGATTGCTGTTAGCAGTTATATATATATACCTCCAGAAATGCATTTTAACCCCCTATATGCCACTCAGCCCCATGATATGCCTTTTAATCCCCTATATGCCAGAGTGGCATATAGGGGTATAAGGCATATAATGGGGCAGAGGGGCATATAGGGGGTTAAAAGGCATATCATGGGGCACAGTGGCATATAGGAGGGTATAAGATATTTCTGGAGGCAGAGTGGCATATAGAGGGTTAAAAGGCACATCATGGGGCAGAGTGGCAAATAGGGGGGTATAAGGCATTTCTGGGGGCAGAGTGGCAAGCCTGGGGGCAGATGTGCATAACTGCGGGGGGCAGGTTGGCAAATCAAAGGAAAATTTTTTTTTTTTCTCAATCATAGCTTTTATTAAATATGAAAATTAGTTTACATGAATTAATATTTACTAGTAAAACTTTTTTCCAATAGGGTAGTCTTATATTCAGGCTTTTTGATTTTTTCCTAAATTAATATTTTGATTTTGGGGTCGTCTTATAATCGAGCAAATACGGTACTAAACTCTTCCTCCAATCTGGATGTGAATACCCTCAAATTAAAGCTGAGATACTGCATTTTAAGCCCATATTCATTATTTAATTGGTTAACAGCCAAAATATCAAAATTTGTGTCAGTGTCCAAATATTTTCGTATCTAACGGTATACAAGAAAATATACCGTATTTTCTCAATCATAAGACAACCCCCCAAAATTTGAATATTAATTTAGGAAAAAAAGAAAAAGCCTGAATATAAGACTACCTTAAAGAAAAAAGTTTTACTACTAAATATGTATTCACATGTAAACTATTTTTTGTAGTTAATAAAAACCATGATTGAGAAAAATGCATTTCTTGTATTTATTTCCTTTAATTTGCCAACCTGCCCCCCAGTTATGCACATCTGCCCCCCAGACATGCCTTATACTCCCCTATATGCAACTCTCCCCTCCAGACTTACCAATGCATCCCCATTACCCCAAAGACTTGCTCCAGACTCCCTGGTGTCTAGTGGGGCAGCTATTGGAGGGGGTGTGCATAGACAACCTCTGCAGCTGGGGCTTCCATGATGGAGCAGCGGCGTGACATGACCTTCCAGCCCTCCATCATAGAAGCCCCGGGGGAAGTCAGCAGCAGAAGTTGTCTGCGTGCATCATGCAGACGTCTACAAGCTGCCAGAGAGGGGGATCTGGATCTTAGTCTTATAGTCAGACCTTTATTTGAGGTTAAATTATAAAACAACCTTGAATATAAGACGAGGGGTATTTTTCAGAGCACTTGCTATGAAAAAACCCTTGTCTTATATTCACTGAAGCTCAGAATAAAAGTTTAAATAAAAGTTTCTTCTCCAAGGGTCATTTTGCGAGATATATAAATGCGTAACAAATATATAAAGAAAAACATTTGAATATGTTACCTCTCTCTGAAATTTCTCTAGTGTAAGCTTTTTCTGCATTTCATCTTGAACCCATGGATCAGCAGAATATTCTTCTTCCAGCAAAGAAGCCCAGCAATTTCCAGCACTCCGATTAGATTTTGTTAAAATTATTCTTATTAGCTTTCTGTCCTCTTCAAAAAATAAAGATTTCACATAATTAAGTGTTTGCTTTATTAAAGTAGTAATGAAACAGTATTATTCTGTAAAACAAACTGTATTACATTACAGAATGAAAACAGCACGGTGTGAGTGTCAAGGATGCAAGATATGTACTACTCTTTTGCCAAACCTTTATAATTTAACCTTAAAAAAATAATTTTAGCCACAGCCAACAGTAACATTTACCTTTTGTTGTGGTGTTGTTACAAAGAAAACACGTAAGTTCACAAAACCTATACAATTTACCATCACCTTAATACTCTATATGGTTCTTTCTATAGAAAAAAGGATTAATAGGCAAAGAACTGTTGCTGTGTTGAACCCTGTCTTTCTATTAAATGAAAAATAAAATAAACCATAATAATCTCTTTACATTTCTCTATGAGCATTGCGTACTTTGCTGGCAGTTTCCCTTGCTTTAAGAGATCCCTTGTGTCTGTAAGAGCAGTGGAAATTCTATTGACGCTAGAGCTTCAGAACAGTAAAGTTGAAAATATTACAATTTGTAAAGAAATATGCACGCTTTGCCCTATAACTGTCCAAAATAAATGAAAATCCTAGGCATATGAGGTGTATTCAAAGTCAAATGGGATTCTAATCCATTTGCAGCTGAAAGTCAAAACATTACAAGTGTGTAATTTCAGCTATTTACATAATTTGTTTTATAGAACAATGTATAAGTAGGAAATTATTAATATTGTTGAGAAATCTCTCAAACCTTCACAAGCAATAACAACTTCAGGACCTAGAGTTGTGATCAGAAGTTTGCATACCCTTGGAGAATTGGTATGTATTTTAATGAAAACATGAGTGAGCAGGCAAAACATATCTCTTTTATTTCTGATGGGATTCATATTCAACTGTAGGTTACAACAGAATGGCACTATCATAAAACAAAAACAAAGAAAAAATGAAATGACCCCTGTTTGTCTTGCAACCACTGGAAGCTCAACTTGGCCTTGTGCTTAGGGTCATTGTCGTGATGGAAAGTCTAAGAGCATCCCATGGGCAGCGTTCGTGCCAAAGAATGCAAATTGTCTGCAAGTATTTTTTGATAACATGCTGCATTCATCTTGCCATCAATTTTTACAAGATTCCCTGTGCCTTTGGAGCTCATGCCCCCCCAAACATCAGTGAGCCACCACAATGCTTCACAGTAGGAATGGTATTCTTTTTTGCTATATGCCTTGTTGATCCCTCTCCAAAACATAGCACTTATGGTTGTGACCATAAAACTATTTTGGTCTCCTCACTCCAGAAGCTGTGAGCCGTGCCGAGGTGTTGTTGGGCATATTGTAACCGGGCTTTTTTGTGGTATTGGTGCAGTAAAGGCTTCTTTCTGGCCACTCGACCATGCAGCTCATTTTTGTTCAAGTTTTATCGTATTGTTCTCCTTGAAACAACCACTGTCTATTTCCAGAGCAGCCTGTATTTCTCCTGAGGTTACCTATGGGTTTTTCTTTGTATCTCAAACAATTCTTCTAGCAGTTGTGGCTGAAATCTTTCTTGGTCTTACCTGACCTTGGTATCAAGCGATTCCTGCATTTTGCACGTCTTAATAAATGATTGAACAGTACTCACTGGCATTTTCAAGGCTTTGGAAATATTTTTACATCCTTTTCCATTACCTTGTTACATAGGTCTTTACCTTTTCTTCAGTTCTTTTCTGCTCCCCATGGCTCAGTATCTAGCCTGCTCAGTGCATCCACATGAGAACAAACGCATTGACTATTTATACAAACATCATTTGCAATTTAAAAAAAGTCACAGGTGTGGGAAATTAACCTTTAATTGTCATTTGAACCTGTGTGTCACCTTGTGTGTCTGTAACAAGGCCAAACATTCAAAGGTATGTAAACTTTTGATTAGGGCTACTTGAGTGATATCTGTTATCATTATGATTTAAAAAGGAGCCAAACAACTATGTGATAATAAATGGCTTCATATGACCACTAGCCTTAAATAAAAGACTTTTTTGCATGATCAGTCATATTTTCAAAATCAGTGCCAACATTTCACAATTTCTGCCAGGGTATGCAAGCTTTTGAGCACAACTGTATGTTATGCCAGGTGTTGTATTCTATGAAATTAAAACTGATGGAGCATCTTACTTTTATATCAAAATAATAATTGGATTCAATGGAAACAACTGACATTTTTTGTTTTGGAAGAATGGATATTAAAGTACTAACATAGTACTTTTAACATGCAATCTTCTTTAACCCCTTCACCATGGAACTCATACCAGGTACATCATCAGAGAATGTGTCTAGAGGAACAGTAATAGAGATTGTATCATAGCTGCCATTGGCAGTTTCAGGGACAGAGCCCTTGTTTTTTCACTCTCCACATAAATGCAGGGACCAGCCTCGAGGGTGGAACATCAACCCCTTCAATGCCGCAATCACAGCATTTTAGGGGTTAATGTTTGTATCTTTTGTCCCCACAAGCTTGTTCAAACTTCTGCAGAGCCAACCAAGATTGTGCTTATGATAATCAAATCACTCTTGACCAATAGAAGTGGTCTGATTATTATGCAAATTTTAAAGGTTTAATAAAAAAAATAAAAAAGTGAGAGTAGGGGTCGGTCTAGATGAAAGGTATAGCCATGGATCTAATGAAACCGGCTTCTTCAATTCTCTGATCATGAGTGTACTGAAGAAGCCGATCCCATTAGACCCACGTCTATATCTTTTATGTAGACCGACCCCCACTCTCACAAACCATGAGAACAAACTGGTTATCCAACTTGCTTTAGCAGCTAGGTGAGCAATAGCTGAGAAATGGAAAACACCTGATGTCTCTTCCATGCTCGTAATTAGGAGAAAGATATCGGAGGTATCCAGGATGGAGATTACAGGAGGAAGTGTGGGCACATTTGTGTTCTATAATTTACTTCTATCTTATTTAATTTTATTGTTGTCTGGTGACGTGCATGTAGGCTTGTTGATTTAACTCTTTCCATGTGACAATTTTTGTGACGATATAGCGCTAATTTTTTTTGTATATATATATATTTTTGTATATTTTTTGTGGGGAATTATTTTTACATTTCACCAAATTTTTTTTTTTAATTATTATTTTATTTTACTAATCGCATTGTGATTATTGAGCTGGGCTCCATTGACTTGCATGGTTGAATGCAGTGCTTGTATTCAACCTGCAGGGGGAGCTTGAGAGTTCTCAGGAGGGTCTGGATAGACCCTCTGTGAACTCATTGGTGCATCAGTTGGCACTGCCATCTTATGAGTGGCAGCAATGCCACTCACTGATGGCCCTTGTGGTTTCTCTTGGCCTTCTTTTGGGGGGAAGGGCTTTCCTCCCATGATCCAGGGCTAGCCTACTTTGTGAGGTTTCTGTGGATGCTGCCTATGCAGGTATCTGAAAACAGCACGTACATGTACGGGCTTTGTCAAGAATGCATCGCATTGTGAGCCCGCACAAGTACAAGCCTTGTCATGAAAGAGTTAAAAAAAAAAAAAGAAGAAAACGTTACAAAAAATGTGATAAAAGAAAAAAAGGAAAAGTTTATTTTTATGAGCAAGTCTGAAAATTAGTGCTGTATCTTCCCAAAAATCCTGACATGCACTGGCTTAACTACAGGGGTAACCCTCCAATATAGTCCTGTCTCCTCTTGCCGGTTCAAAAGAATGTGTACGTGTGTGTTAGTATGAGTGTGTGTAATTTGTGTAAGCGTGTTTAGATATGTGTGCCAGAGTGTATGTTGGAAGGGGGCAAAGAAGACACAGACAAGTTGTTTGGAGGCAATGATGGCACAGACCAGCTGTGAAGTTGAAGGGCACTAGGGCCCTGTGGTTTCACACTAGGGCCCTGTGGTTTTTAGTTATGCCCCTGCTGGCATGGAAAAGGGTTTTCATCAGCTTTTGTAGATTTTAAAAGTCAGAAAAAGTGTTTTTTTAAAAAAATTCCCCATTTTTTATTTCTTTTTTAAAAAAGAATATTAGATGATATGATCAAAATAATGGTATCTAAACAAAGCCCTCCTTGTCCTGAAAAAAACCTCAATATATAACTTGTGTGGGTACACCAAACCAAAAGACATACAATCTGTATTGCACAGATATATACTATAAAGCTTACCTAATGTCCATGTAGCTTCATCAGATATTGTAGAGTCAAACAACTTTCCCTGTAAAATAAATAATAATAAAAAAACCACAAAAAAGACACATAGTACACATTTGCAATGCTGCAAATTTCTCTTAGTTGTACAACAAATTCAGCACATTGGTGATGATCTGTAGCACTTTAGATGCTTATTTTTTTGCCCATTCTAAATAAGTGATGTTGTTCTCACGTGGATGGGGATGTGCACGTGATGAGAAAATCTTAATGTGAAGCTGTCGTGCATGCACTCACAGTAAACATTTAAATATCTTTGTTTAGATCTTCTTTTTAGCTGGGTATTTTACCCCCAAACCATTTATTTGGTTCTATTATGTTAGCTCTATATCTGTTTTTTTGTGTCTGTGTGGGAGTTTGTGATCAATATTTGAAACAGGACTTGTTAATTTAATGTACCGTATTGGCCCAAATATAGGCCGCAACCCCCCACACACTTTAGATCTTTAAAGTGGGGGTGCAGCCTATATTCGGGTTTTTGCGCAGGGATGCGCACATGTAGTTCCGGCCGCGTGTTTTTGTTCCGTTTTCAGGTAAGCAGCAGGGTTAGGATCCAGATCCCCCGCAGCACTGCAGGGAACCTGGATCCTCCTCTCCAGCAGCCGTGGACCTCCGCTGCTGGAACTTCCGCCTATGGTGGAGCACCAGCGTGACTTAACCTTCACCATAGAAGTGCCGGCAGCGGAGGTTGCCAACGCGTATCGTGCAGACGTTCACCGGCAAGCCCCGCTAGACACCAGGGAGTCTGGGGGTGCACTGGTAAATCATGGGGGTGGCACTTCTAGGATGCAGAGGGGGATATCAGGGGGGCAGAGTGGCACTTCTAGGGGGCATAAAGCATATCTAGGGGGCAGGTAGCCATTTCTAGGGGGTAGGTGGGCATTTAGCATATCTGGGGTGTCAGAGTGACATATCTGGGGGCATAAAGCATATCAGGGGCAGAGTGGCATATCTGGGGGCAGAGTGGCATATCAGGGGGCATATATGTAAGTAAAGTGCATTATGAATTAAGGGGGGGGGACCTATATCTAAAACCAGTATAATGATTATAAATGAATCTCAACAATTTAGCTGTGCTAACATAATTGCCAGTGTTTTCTAATGATCTATTAGCCTTTTAAACTTAAACTTGGATTACTTAACACAATGTGCCACTGGAACACAGGAGTGATGGGAGTGATTAAATAGCCTTTGTACGCCTATTAAGATTTTCCATCAGCCAGAAACAAAAGTAATTCGCAACATTAATGACATCTATTTTTGATTCATTTTGTTATATTAATGGACAAAATTTGGTTTGTGTTTAAAAACAAAACAAAAATTCTAAGTGACCCCAAACCTTTGAATGGTGGTATAACTGCAAGTTAGCGAATAAGCCCCTTTGAATCTGTTTTCAGTCTCATTCCATTTTGGCAGCAGCGCATGGCACCGTCAGGAGTAAAAGCACCAGACGCTTAATAGAGTATTTATATAAATTTTGCTCAATTTAAAAGGAATATTGTTTTCCACGGTCTTCTAAGGCATTAAATGTGTAAATATCTAAATTTGCTCTAATGGTCCTTCACCATTACTGTTATGATTCATTTGGCATCCTCGCTTCCGATCTTAAACAATCAATGGCCCGAAAAAGTAAATATGTGATGAAGGTTATACCTTTTCGCCCAGCCATCAGGTTTGTGATATACAAGTGGTTGCTATAAAGCTCACCACTAACAAAACATAACCCCTCGCCAGACACCGCTGATGTAATTAGGTTGTATTATTATTTTGCATAAACATTCTTTCTAAACTATATTTTACCACATCAGCTAAAACGGTTGACGCTTTAAGACTCTCTCCAATTCCACGCTTTTTAAGTAACTGCCCAAGAGAGTACTAAACACCTTAAAGACATCTTTCCCCTGAACCGCCAACATTATGTCCCTGCTTCCGAGATTGCACCGGATCTGTCTGGCTTGTGTTCCTGGAGGCACTTGGACTTCAATGAACACTTCATCCATGGTCTGGTACCAGCAGCCCCACGGGGTCTGACACGGCACTATTCCACTTCGCTCATCAAAATGAACCGCCATAACGGTCAGAGACTGAAATAAAGAATTTAGAAGAAACGTGTTATGATGATCCGCGTCTGAAGATTCGAACGACCACTTTGCAGTTGGCACAATGTATTATCGCCTACATTAGCCGCACAATGCTGGGAATTTAACACGCATGCGAAACAAAATTTATTAAAACAAAATAATTTACCACATGAACGAAACTGCAGTAAAACTATAAATGGCACCACAGACGACTGCAGCACACAGCCAAAGACCAACAGTTTACATTTCCGCCGTCAGTGACGAAAAAGTAATATGGCGGCTTAAATATGTTTCAGAGACGGTAAAACTATTCGTAGGGTTAGTTGCCAATCAACCAGTGTAACCAATACGAAGAGAAGGAGGAACTTCATGTGATACGTACGCGAGCTTACGTAACCTCTAGGGACACGACGCTATTGGGTGACAAAGTTGGATTCGTATTCTGCTTTTATGATTGGTTGGCTGGCCCACGGATAGCCGGGAGCTGCTTCGGCATTGGTTGTGAAGGCTAGGGGCAGTTTTTAAAGCGGCGAGCAATCTGTCTGGATTTTTCATCCACCGCCTATGTTTTTCGTTGTTTATGGTTTAGTAGCGAACTAACGTGACTGGAAATCTACGGCTTTAGAAATGTCTTTTCCCAAAGCGCCTATAAAACGGTTTAACGACCATGTTGGTGAGTATGACACTACCCTGGAACGTTGGTGTTTCTGGAGCGGAATTTTCCCTCATAGCTGTCCGTGTCTCGTGAAGAAGAAATGGTTCGCGAAGGTGTGACTGATTCGCATACCTTGGAACTTTCTGAATAAGCTGATACTGATAAAAATGCTAAGTATTTAAAATGTAATTACTCGCTAAATGTGTCAATGGCTTTCATACTAATCCTCATGGAGTCTATGACCTGTCATCATTTAAAGATGCACTTAATTGCGTCACCTGCATTCAAGCAGCATTATATAACTAATAAAATAGGAGCAGAAGCCCCTAAATGATCCCAGCAATGCAGAACAGGAAGGAGTCTGCTCCAGACTGTGAGACCCTCGGAATCTGCCCCTTTGCTCTGAGACTAGGGGGTAAATACTGAGAGTTCCTGGATATGGTGGTAAGGGTGCTTCCTTTATCGAGCGTTATGTAATGGGTTAAATTTGTGTTACTTTAAGAATTATTTGAAAGTCTAAACTCCCTCGTACAAATAGACTGAACTTGCGAAGCTGCGTCATCTCTTCCTTCTGTACCGGTACATGGACTCGCATTGTGTCACTTTAAGTTGCCATTGATGTCCACAACCTCCTTATTGTTGCAGCGCTATGGAATCTGCTGGCGCTATATAAATGTCATGTATCAATAACACATTGTATTTCCCCGATTAGTTACATTTGTGGGCGTCCATATAGTCAATATAGGGCACTGCTTGTGATACGATCTCCGCTACGTCTAGTATATGTGTACTTTTGTGTCGAACGTTCTTGTATTGCCATACTGGGGCTTGGCCTGTAGGCATCTTTTATTTGGTTTTGTCAAAAGTGTAGTTAAATAAATAAATAAATAAAGAACCTAGAATGCAGTTGTCTGTTTTGTGTAACTGGGTGTGGATGTTTAGTGCGATTGTGTATTCACGCACACATTCCAATGCGTTTTAGCCACGTCTTTAAAGCATTATGACCATATACGCTATAGTTCTCGAGGTTTTGCCATATGATGATTTCATGTTGCAATAAACTGAAGACATGCTTTCGAACTGTTCTAGATGCACTTGAATATGTGAATTGTATCTGATAAACATTGCACAACAATCAGTGACATTAAGCAGTCATTCTCTCTCCTTTGAATATGATGTTCTTAGACTAAAATTTATATATCCAGTGCTTGTTTTCTTGCTGTAGGTTACTGTGTCCCCCCCCCCCCCAACCTTTCAAATTATCCCTAGGATGATGAAGCTCATGAAGAGTATGGTTTCAGAAGCATTTCCGTGTACGTGCAAGACTAAATGTGATCGGAAGGGAACAGTTTGCTAATTTAATCTGTAAATTGTTTGAAGGATACAATATATGCTCTACAATTTTGTCAGCAGTAATTGTACATTCAAATGTTTGTCATTCTGCATATAAGTAACTTGCCGTTATTTGTAGGTTGTGCACCTCCACCTGGAGCATACGATGTTAAGATATCTGATGGTCTTAAAGGGCCGGTGTCTTTTGAGAAGTCACAACGGTTTAGAGCGAAAAAAGGTGAGAGTAACAAAAACATACTTTTTTTTTTTTTTTGGGCAAACACATCAACAACAAATATGTCCTCTATAAATCCTACATTTTACAGTTGTGTACACTAAGCAAGCCTATAGTGTTTACACGTTGCAGATACATACACGCCATTGTTATCTTTCCTTTTTTATCTTTCCTTTTACATTTCCTTTTAAATCCTATATCTGTAATGGCGAACAAGTATTAGTGCCTACACCTGGTGTAGTGCGGTGTTTTCACCTTCCAGAAAAATGACATAACTTACACTTAAGCATATATTCACACTCACCAATACATACACACGTACGGTACATACATACATACATACATACATACATACATGCATACGTCGCACTGCTTGGCAGATATAGGTATATAGATACACACACATTGTCTTGTTGGGGGATAAATGCAGCAGGTTGAATAATAATAATAGTAATCCTTTTCTCATATCTTAAAGAAAAGGGCATTGTCGGCAGCATAAAGGTTCCCTCCGAGAAGCCGGCAAACGCCTTGCCCCCATCCAGTTTAATCTAAATATATATAAATACATCTAAACTGGATGGGTGCAAGGTGTTTGCTGGCTTCTCAGATGGAACCCATGTGCTGGTGCCACAATGTCCCCCGTTCTGCCCATCTCTCCTCCTTCTCATAATCTCCCCTTTCTATCTCTCCCCTATATCTTTCTCTATCTCTCAATTTACGTACACTCTTTTATCACTATCAATCTCTCTTTTCTCCACGTTTACCTTTTTATACGTTCCTGCCATGGGAGCACGAGATCTATTCCTACAGACCACTGTGTCAGTGCTCCATCGCTGTGCGTGCGGCCTCGGTGCTGAGCGCTGGGATATGCCGTTGTATCCTGGCGCTCGGTATCAGTAGCTGGCATTCTTTGCGAGGGACCAGTGAGAAAAAAACTTCTTGTGAATGAACAGTCCATACGCGCTAAGAATAAAAGTGTCTATCCAAGACGTTGCAAAGCTAGAAAAGTTTTAAATTATAATAAGTATCTGAATTTACAGAACACTTTCACCATCAAAATTAAAAGGACAGTTTAATGTCACTATACTGTAAAGAAGAATGCATATTACATTACTCTGGGATGACTGAGGGCCAAATGCGTTATACAGAATCCCCCATGCATTTGCGTGAAAATGAAGACGCATGTGATGGAGAGAGTGTCCCTTTAAAGTACAAATGAGGGGAAAAAAAACAAAACAAATATTAGTGGGATTCTTATAACCCTTTACTTATACTGTAACCAGGTAGAATTGCTTGGAAACTTTATGGCTACAATTTTTTTTTTGTTTTGGAATAGATTCCAGCAGTGAAGCTCAGTACATGGATAAAGAAGATGAATTTACTTCTCCAGTACGTCTGAGAAAACACTCATCCCACGGTTCAACTGTATGGCTTGTTTTGATTTCTATTATCTTTGTATCTTCATACATAGACTTCTACATATTCCTAGTGTGTAGCTGTAAATCTGTACCACATTTGAAAAATGCCACGCTAAAATTTTAGATGTCTGTATTTAACCATACAGCATTTTTATGTGGTGAGTTACTTCTACTATATGGCAAACAGATCACAGGTGAAAGAATAGCTTGATTTTGTGGCAAAGTGTGTATGTATATGTGTATGTGTTGGGATTTATGTAGTTTCATTCCAAAGTGTAAAAGAAAATACTGTAGCATTGTTTGGACTACCGTTATTTTAGAGGCTTGTTATTTTGAATTTACAATCTTGCAGTAATACACCCCTAAATAGCATGTCCTTGCAGCTGGTACCCTAATTAAACCCAATTAAGTTCAGGGTATGATTAACAGACATACAGTGAAGAAAAGATTGTTCCTGATTAAATAACAGACATAGTATTTGTGTTTCACAGCCAAACTTAAGGCAGAAGCCTGAAAAGGATACAGAGTTTCTGAGAGAGATGAAAAAACAGAAGCTATTGGAAAAAGAGGTACATTTACCTGAAATTGTCTGACAAAGTTCTATTGCTTTTGTGTGCATTCGTATAAGAAGTTATCGTGAAAATCTTTTATACTATTGTTCATAATTTTTCTTGTTTCGCATACAGATTCGCTCACTGTTGAAGGAGCGTGCTGAACAGGACAAGAAACTGCAGGCGTTGGAGGAGGAATTCAAAAAGATGGAGGTCAAACTGATCACAGCTATGAGAGAGAAGTCTTCCCTTTCGGCAAACGTTGCCTCCCTGGAGCGTCAAATTGCTGACCTAAACAAAATTAATGAGCTTCTGAAAACCAAAGTAAGTATGTTTCATATCTCCCTGTTATAATATTGCTATACAATAAAATGTTTTAACTGCTAATGTGAGATGCGATGTGCTGTGTTGGAGTATATTATTCAGCTGTTTTTGGAAATATGTCTAGATGTCCAAATAAGCAAATGAGATAAGAACTTGCATCTTCCTATGTAATACTGATCTAGTGCTAATGGATGAATCCCTAACATATTGACATACAATGTCATTTTAATGAGGGCATACATCATGAGACTTTCTAATTCAGGCACATGCAATCTCTACTTTCTCCTAGTTTTCAGATGACAGCGCAAAGAAGAGACTGAACAGTTTGTCTGCGGAGCTGATAGAAGCAAAAAATAAAATGGACACAAAAGACAAGGTTTGCTTACCAAGCTGTTACTGATTTGATTAACTTTACCATGATTATATATAATGAAGCCGTGAGCTGCTGATTTCTGCGTCTGAGATTAGCGTTTTTAAGTTAAATATAGCCGAAAGTATCACAAGGTATATTTAATTTTGAAGTTAAATACATAATGTCTCTGTTGCAGGAGTTAAATTGTCTCCAGAAAAAGTTTGAAGGACAGATTAAACTACTCCAAAGTGATCTTGAGTCTTCTAGTGCAACTTTAGACTCTCTTAAGAAGCAAAACACCTTTCTCGGTGAGTTGTTTATATATAATTTGTCACATTTTTGTACGCTGCATTGGGGTTTATTTACTAAAGGAAACATGGACAGAGTACATGGGAGTTGTGTATGCTCACAGACATCACTGACATGCTGGTGTGTTTAAGTCCTGTGCAAAATGATTTTTCTCCCTGAGAATAACATACAATAGCATCGACAAATACTTGATTTTCCAATAAAATGCAGATCTGGAGTCTGCACTTGCCAGTCAGTATAAGGAGTTTTGTTGTAGACTGGGCTAATATAACCTAGTAATTAAATGCTATAGTATGTCAAAAATGAAAATTCATGCTTAAAGACAACTGTTCTTTCCCTTTGTAGAAAAGAGCCATTTTGAAGCAAATATGCAGCGGGAAGTCTTGGAAAAGGAGCTGAACCACGCTAAGGGTGAGATTTAACCTGTTTGAACAAAACAATGCCTTTAAGATTATTTAACCTGTTTGCACAAAACAATGCCTTCATTGACACCGCTGTGTGTACTTGTTGATGCCAGGTCCCCCTCTGGGGATGCCTCTGAACAGTGGTGGCTCTTGGGACCGGATTGCTGAGTGCCAGTTATGTGATTGAGTCACAACAGTCACTTTGTCATACAATAACTGCTTATAAAGGCCTTGCCTTTGCTGATCTGATCATCTCCATGCCGCTTGCTAGTAGTAAAGCAGAAAGAGGCATATATTTTAAATTGTGAGGTAAAACATTTCTTACAATTAACCCCTTCATTACCTTGTGGCTTGCCTTTTTGCATTTTTGCTTATTCCAACTTAATTCCTGGGAGTTTTGCTAATGTTTATTGAGAGGGGGTAAATGTGTGGCAGAGATATACACACACGCATACCTCCCTGTGGATCTGTCTGCATTATGGTCTCTTGAAGTACTTCAGCTGAAGGGCAGAGCCACGGGGGCAACCTCTCCCCATTCCTCTAGTTTGGGAAGAGGTTGTGTGTGGAGGATCCGCTTTTTTGAGAAAGCGCTTTGGGAGAAAGCGCTAGGTATTATAGTGGATAGCAGCGAGAAGCACCAAGAAAGAAGACCAGAGAACAAAGAGAAGCAAGACAAATCGTGGAAAACTATGCAGGGACACGGAAGCAGTTGCCAGAGTGTGAGAGTAAATGGTTTCTGATTTGAAAAAATCCCTCCAGATTTCGGCCAAACTGAAAGGGCACGAAATTCGTTGTCCTGAAATGAACGGATGGATTTTGTTTAGTTTCGGTTAGTGCAAAGTATAATATATATGACGTTGCCAATCTGAAAAAAGTTACCCCAAAATGTGATTGGTTGCGTTAAAAAGATATGCAAATCTGTACATATTCCTTTTACATATATATATATATATATATATTAAATTAATGTATGCATACTGTAAAGCAGAAAGACAAATAAAATTGAAAAAAACATTTTTTAGTTTAAATACCGCTTTTTTTAGGCTTACTAGAAGAATTACAAAGAGATCATCAAAATCTTCAAGAACGTCTGTCAAACACACAGGAGCAGATGAAGGTAAACTTGACCCATTAGGTGCCTTTTTAAGCTATGGGTATATCTTACAGCTGAATACAAAAAATAAGCTATGTAATCACACACATACAAATGATGTTTTTATATAAAAATGCATCATGTCTTTACCGTGGAAGCAGCCCTCTTTATGTTCGTGTCTTCGAATTTCTATGTATTTTAAATTATCCCTCTCCTTTAAAATATGAGTAGTACTCTTCTTTTTGACTACAGAAACAAAGTGTTTCAGAGCAGGGCACTCTAATGTTTGGTTCTCCACATTTTGCAACATGTTTCCTAGTGTTAAAATACTTAAACTCTATATTGCACATCTCTAACCGTATAGATAGTTCTAATGGATCAGTTTGGTTATGTTTAAAGGTGTGATGTCTTTTTCCAGGAACTGCGCATGGAAGTGACCTTGAAGGAAAAGGAAAATGAAAGCAAGCTGCAGTCTGTAACCGATCGTTTGCATGAACAAAGCAAGGTAATTATATATATTTTAAGTTGTGTAATTCACTTCTCCTCTCTGTATGCAGCTTTTGTTTGTCACTGAGGATAGACACTGAGAATCTGCTTGAGTAAGAGCCGAGGAGACAATGAGGTGCCAGCCAAGCTCTCACTGCAGCAGAAGCACAAGGTTATGGCCTTTGCAATGTATGGGGGGGGGCTGACACCACAACCCCCCCCAGCCCTACCTTTTAGTAAATAAATCCCATTGAATTAAAACATTTTTTCCAACAGCTGGGGGGCAGACAATATGAAGGAGGGCACCGATTCTGGGTTTTTTTTTTTTTTTTTTTTTTAAGAATGGCGCCTTCCTCTGAGTCTGCTCTCAGGGCATCGAATAACGCTGACATTTGTAGACACTACGCCACTCAGTACCCTGTTTATTTTCATACTTAATCATCTTTTTATCAGCTTATCTCAGCTAGACTTATCTTTGAATATACTGGTTTTCCCTTATCACAACAGCTGATATAACTAAATTATTTTTATACTTATGTCACCATTGTGATTGCATTACTTGTTCGAAAAGAAAACAATCATATGGCATTTTCTGAATGTATAGCAAGCAAGTAAAATAGTTATGTTGATATGAATAAGTCGTGGACACAAACACAAATCACTGTTTTGACAGAGTTGGAAATGAGCAGAGTGTTCAAATGAGGGGGAACCTGTAAAACCATGGGTGCTTATTCTTAGACTCCATATTGACATAGGTGATATATGATTTTTCTTTCTGTGCTCCTGTAAATTAGAGGATTTTGTTGCTTTTGACCCAGCATAAGCCCAATTGTTGAAATTTGCTCATTCAGTAAATCATTCTTTTTAGATGCTTGCAAAACAAGAAGAACTAGAAAACAGTCTTCATGAAGCACGGATGAGCTTGGAACAAACACTGCAACAAGTAACCAAGCTTGAGGAACAACTGTAAGACTATTTTAATTGGCATTAATTAGGGCTGCAACAACTAATCGATAAATTCGATAATGAAAATCGTTGACAACTATTCTCATTATCGATTAGTCAAATCTATTTTTATCAATTATAACGGTTTTTTTCCGAGCAAATGCTCTGAAAAACTCCTTCTTATATAATCCGACCTCAAACAGATCGGATTATAACACTAGAATCCAGATCCTCTGCAACGCTGCATTCCCCTCACTGTCAGCTGGTGGGTGTCCGTGCGATGCGCACAGACAACTTCCGCCTCTCCCCTCCACTTCCGCTCCTACGATGCAGTGGCAGCATCACATGATGTAGAAGCCCCAGCGGAAGTGAAGGGGAGTAACAGAGGCTGTCTGTGCGCATCGTGCAGACCCCCACCGGCTGACAGAGAATCGAGGTCTCCTGCAGAGGATCATCCCCTCTGTCAGCTGGTGGGGGTCTGTGCGATGCGCACAGACGGCCTCCGTTACTCCCCTTCACTTGCGCTGAGGCTTCTATGAAGCTCCAGTGAAAGTGCCTGTCAGCAATGGAGGTTCACAAAACACCAAGGAGTCGGGAGAGAGGCAGAGCAGTGTATGGGAGGGGGGAGGAGGCAGAGTGGTGTATGGGAGCCACCCTCCCATACACCACTCTGGCTCCTCCCCCTCCCATACACCACTCTGCCCGACTGCCTGATGTCTTGTGAACCTCCGTTGCTGACAGGAGGCAGAGTGGTGAATGGGAGGGGGGGGGGGAGGCAGAGTGGTGAATGGGTGAGTTATAGTGGTGTATGGGGGTATAATGAATTTCAGGGTAGCAGAGTGGCATATCTGGGGGAGTTAGTGATGTATAGGGTGAGGTAGAGTGGTTTATGGAGGGTATAATTAATTTCAGAGTGGCATATCTGGGGGAGGCAGAGTGGTGAATCAGGGAGTATGAGTTTCAGGGTGGTGCAGGGCATTTATGGTGGGCGGAGTGGCATATCTGGGTGCACAGTGGCATATAGGGAGGTATAAGGCATATCAGGGGGCGAGTGGCATATTGGAAGTTATAAGGCATATCAGGGGGCACAGTGGCATATAGGGGGTATAAGGCATATCAGGGGGGCATAAGACATATCCTGGGGTAAAAGGTATATCAGGGGGCTCAGTTGCATATCACTGGCATAAAAGGCATATCGGGGGCACAGTGGCATATCAGGGGGCACAGTGGAATCTCTGGCATATAGGAGGTATAAGGCAAATCTGGGGGCAGAGTGGCAAGCTGGGGTCAGATGTGCATAACTGGGGGCAGTTTGGTAAATAAAAGAAAATATAGGCTTTTTTTTCTCATAGTTTATTAAATATGAAAAATAGTTAACATATGAATTAATATTTAATAACTTTGTATTAAAACCTAGTTTGAGAAACAGTTTGGGTTCTTGTAGCTTTTATGTCAGTAAAATAAGAAGGTGAATAGAGAAATGCCATTGTGACAAAGAGATGAAAGTGTAAATTGTACGTTTTTTTATTAGGTTATTTTAAATAATAAAAAAAAGTGAATTTTTTTTTTCCAATTAATCGGTTAATCGAAAAAATAATCGGCCAACTAATCGATTATTAAAATCGTTAGTTGCAGCCCTACCTAGCACTAATGAGAAAAATTAAAAAAAATCCATAACTCCGCTCTTAAAATCTCCTCGTATTCTCAGTTTAAAAGTTTGTGGTAAATGCTCAACTCCATGTGGATTCATAAAATCCTTTATCATAATGAGCTGATTCAGGTTTAATATCTTGATGTAAACAAGTTATTCTAGCCTTAAGTTATAAGACTCTTTTGGTTGTACATTCACAGCTTGGCATAAACACAACTTTGTATACACAGCACTTAAAGGTTTATGTAATTAAATCCTTTATTTTAATGGGGGGCTATTTTTGGCTTGATTGTCAACCTATTGTAAAAAAAAACAATTGCATAAATGTATTGCAATGAAATTCAAGTTAAATTATTTCCCTAATTATCTTGTTAGTCTTGCAGCTGATCAAGAAAAATGCAGCTTGGTGGGAGAAAAAGTTGAAACTGAACGGAAGCTGGCTGCTGCTTTGGAAGAGATGAGGTAAATTCCCCAATTTGTGACACCGGTCGCAAAAAAATTTAGTATTACTGGGTTTTCCCAAGTTCATGTTGCTGTCAGTTCCAATGTCCCAGTAGCAGCAGCAGTGGGCAGATGTTCACCACCTGCCAGAGAGGAGGATTCCCCACAGTGCTGCAGGAGACTCGGATCCTTCTCTCTGGCAGCCGGGGGAACGTGTGCGTGACGCGCATAGGCAACCTCCGCTGCTACCTGACACTTCCGCCGGGGCTTCTATGAAGGAGCGTCGCTGTGACCTTTTACTGCTCATAGAAGCCCCAGTGGAAGTGTGTGGTAGCAGCAGAGGTTGCGCCCCAACTTGATACCAAGGAGTCTGGAGCACAAGGGACACGTCTAGGGATGCATCAGGGGTTATAAAGCATATCTGGGGGCCAGAGTGGCATATAGGGGGTTGGTATAAGGCATGTCTGTTAACTTATTTCCTTAATTATCTTGTTAGTCTTGCAGCCGATCAAGAAAAATGCAACTTGGTGGAAGAAAAAGTTGAAACTGAAAGGAAGCTGGCTGCTGCTTTGGAAGAGTTGAGGTAAATTCTCTGATATTTCCCTTTAAATGTTTTCATGTCTCCCCTTGCAAATGTGTGGAGGGATTCTGTATATTCCTCCATATGCATTTGTCCCTTTGCCAACCCTGCAGCTATTTTTCTTGCAGGACATAAAACATAAGTCAGCCCCTAATTCTAGTCAGTCCCAACGCCAACTCTGCGGGTAGGCACATTAAGCTCTTAATTGGAAATCTTTCCTCCCATTTATTGGCTACTTCAGCAGCTTCTACCTTTTGTGCATATTAATGCTTGGTGTACTTTAATGTGGATTCTTTGTTTGGCCTGTCCCTTTCAGTACGCGTTCTGTGGCATGGTAAGAGCAGCAGCCAATTGCAAGTTTGTTGCCTGGATATCATTGTTCATCTTGCATACATGTAATTGTTTCGCACTACTGAAATTGATTATTTTATATGTTATCACCCAAAGTAGTCTTGCAATACCATCTCAGCAGACGTGCAAAAAGACAAACTAATTATACTCTGCACTTCCTTGCAGTGAAGTTGTAGCACGAGCTGAAAAGCATAAATTGGATGTAGACCAGATGGCAGAGCTACTGAAGCAGAAGGAACTTGAAAAAATAAACCAAAGAGATCTTTTCAGCCAAAGGGAGCAGGAACTCTTAACAAAAATACAAGAGCTTGAAGAGCAGTATGTTCAACAAATTCAGGATAAAGGTATCTTTACAAAAGCCTCTGTTTATGGATAATGCGTTGATGATGTTGGCATTCATACAATTTTGTAATTTGATTTCCAGAGAAACACCTTTTTGAAAGTCAGGCAAGAGGTGAATGCTTAAATGCAGAGATAGAAATGCTTAAACAGCGACTAAGCCAAGGTGAAGAAAGACACCAGGCATTACAGATGAAAGAGGGGGAACTGTGTGTAAAGTTAAAGAAAGAAGAGGTAAGTAGTGGTTTGCAAATGCTCTGAAAAATACCCCTCGTCTTATATTCGAGGTCATCTTCTAATCAGACTAAGATCCAGATCCCCCACAGAGCAGCAGGGGACCTGGATCCTCCTCTCTGGCAGCTGGTAGACATCTGTGCGATGCGCGCAGACAACCTCCGCTGCTGCCGGTACTTCTATGTATTCACGTGACTTTCCGGTACTTCACCGCGGAAGTACCGGCAGCAGCGGAGGTTGTCTGCTTGCCTTGCGCAGATGTTCACCGCCTGCCAGAGAGACGGTTCCCCCGCAGCGCTGCAGGAGACCCGGATCCTTCTCTCTGGCAGCCGGGGAACGTGACCTTCCGGTGCTCTGACACAGAAGCCCCAGTAGAAGTGTAGGGTAGCGGCAGAGGTTGCGCCCCAACTTGACACCAGGGAGTCGGGGGCACGGCTGACAAGTCTAGGATGCATTGGTGGTTGTAAAGCATATCTGGGGGGCAGATAGAGGGGGGTAAGGCATACCTGGGGGGCAGATAGGGGGGGCAATGTGGTGTATAGGGGGGCATAAGGCATATCTGGGGGCAGAGAGTAGCAAGCCGTGGGGCAGATGTGCATGACTGGGGGGGGCAGGCTGGCAAATAAAAGGAAATAAAAACAAACTTCTATTCATGCTTTTTCTTTTTTTCTTAAATTAATATTCAAATTTTGGGGGTCGTCTTATAATGAAACGAATACGGTAAATCTATATTAGGGAAAAATGTGAATGCCAGATGAGCAGAATCTGCTTATTTGCTGTCAAATTTCATGTCTATAATATTACAGTAGAATTGCTTATCTTGCAATCTAGAAATGCTACATACAAAAAAGAGGTAAGGTGCAAACTTCTCTTTTTCAGGAATTGTCACATTCTCTACGTTTGGAAATGCAGGACATTCAGCAAGAGATGATGAAAGAGCGCCACCTGCTGGAAGAGGAATTGGAAGGCGTGCTTGATGAACTTGACAGGTTGCAGCTTGCTGAAGAGCAGGCAGATAAATTAATTTCTCATCTGGAACAGGATAACAAGCAGAGAGTAGAGGAGATGGCTCATCTTGAAAAAACCCTGAAAGAGTAGGTTTTTGTTTTTCTGGTACAACTAAAAAATGTTGCTTAACCCCTTGTTAGATTTGAACTATAACTGTTGGTTCCGTATAAACTTCTGTAACCCTAGACGGCTGCAGTTCACCACAGGGCTATGTGGTTATTTGACTGTAGGCCGCAGTCAAACCTGAATGACAAACTCCTTGCCTAATAACTTGAACACTCCGCGTGTTGTGAATCTAACTGGCCATGTTTGCATTTTGGGTCTGATAAGTGTGAAGTTTAGTATGTAATCCTATTGTCATTGTGCAAACACAGTACTTTTATCTAGAAAAGGTTCATTACTGACCTTGTTTGTTTTATCATAGGAAAACTGCAGAGCTTGAAAACCTTAAAGAAAAGCACAGAAAAAAATGTTTACGTTTGGAAGAAGCACACAGCAATACACTGCTTAAACTTACAGAACTTGAAAGGTGCGATTTTCTTTAGTGACAGACACTACAGATACAATGCAATCGCTTCCAGTCATTTTGTGTAGTACCGATATCCTATTTTACCAAACGCCTTAACAACAAGGCTTAGAAAAAGCTACAAGAGGCTAGGTTGGGCAGGGATTATACTAATCATGACGTGTACACCGGAGCATAAATCCCAAATTATGACCACCAAAGGAAATATGGTAACAAAGCTACCTAGTGGGCTAAAAAAGCCTAAACCCGTAAGAGTTTGTAAACACGTTTTAACTATGAATCTTATACTACTGTCAGTCCGGTTAGTCTTGCATCATTTTTTATTGAATTTGTATTCTCTTCTGAATGTTACCCTTTAATTTCCTAGCAGTTTCGTGCTGCTTGTATCATTCATTGTTTTGAGGCTTGTTTCTCTTCTATTCCCTTTGGATATTAGGTTATTAATAGAAATTTGTTCAGCCTTTGCAGTTGTTTTAAGATTAAAACATGGTTTAAAAGTGGGTAATTTAAAAAAAAAAAAAGTGCAATCACTTATAACATGGGTAACCAAATTAATTTGCTGGCCTCTGTTTGCCTGCCTGTATCCCTACTGTCACAATTACCAATGTTCTGCTGAAGGTGACATTTTTTTATTTTGCACATTCTATGACAAATGATTGCTGCACCCTCTAGCATGGAAACATATTGGGTCATTTTAGAACTTAGTTTTATTAAGTATGTGGAATTGTAATTGTTCTGAAATCTTACATTAATCAATCAATTAAAATGTAACAAGCATCAATGTGCTGAACATGTCTGGTATTGATGGTGGCATCCAACATGCCCCCTTCTGCTTTAAGTGTAGTTTCGAGATCTATAGTAGTTGTAATGCGTGTTTGAGTCTTGCAGCCAAGCACACAATTGTATGTTATTTCCTGGCTATGGAAACAAAACAGATTTACCGTTAACGGTCATTGAATTGCCAATTGTTTATCAGCCAAGTAATGTTTTCGCATGCTCATTTTACTGGAAAGCTCTCTTGTATCTAAAAGTTTAACCCTTGTCTAGATGCAGAGGTATTTTTATTTTACCTAAATGCTTATAGATGAGGGGGGGTCACACAACCAAATACAATATTTATGGATTGTGCGTGGAAATATTGCACTGGAACAGAGAAATTCCAGTGCAATAAAGGATTAAATATCAATCACATCTTCATACTGCAAGATTAAATGTTGACAATTATTGAAACTTGCATAAAATGTGAATTAAATGCCTTGTAAGCATATTTTAAAGTCTGATTTAATTTTATAGTTTCAGGAATTCAGCCACAACAGAAATAGAATCTCTGAAGTCTACAAATTTGTCTCTTCTGGTGGAATTTAACGAGGCACAGAAAAATAATGAAGCACAGCAGCAACTTCTTCAAAAGGCAACACAGGCAAAAGAAGACATGGAACAAAAACTTTTACATACTAGTGAAGCAGCAGCCAAAACCAAGGATTGCTTCCAGGAGCAAATTAACGAGCTTCAAGTAGCTTCCGAGAAAATGAAAGAAAGCTTTGAGCTGCAACTTCAGGCACAGCTAGAAGATGCTGCAAAAACCAAGAAATGTTTGCAGCAGCAAATTAACGACCTACAAGTAGCTTTAGAGGAAAAGGAAAGCTTGGAAGTGCAACTCCAGGAGCAGCAAGAGATTGCAGCCAAAGCAAAGGAAAGTTTGGAGCAGCAAATTAATGAGCTACAAATAGCCTCAGAGAAAACAAAGGAAAGCTTGGAGTTGGAGCAGCAAGAAGCTGTTGCCAAAACAAAGAAATACTTGGAGGAGCAAATTAATGAAGTAAAAATAGCCTTAGAGAAAAAGCAAAGCTTGGAAATGCAACTCCAAGAGCAGCAAGATATTGCAGCTAAAACAAAGGAAAGTTTGGAGCAGCAAATTAGTGAGCTACAAATTGCCTTAAAGACCAGAGAAAGCTTGGAAGTGCAATTCCAGGAGCAGCAAGAGATTGCTGCCAAAGCAAAGGAAGATTTGGAGCAGCAAATTAATGCACTACAAATAGCCTCAAAGGAAACAAAGGAAAGCTTGCAGTTGCAACTCTTGGAGCAGCAAGAAGTTGCTGCCAAAACAAAGACTTACTTGGAGGAGCAAATTAACGAGCTACAGATAGCCTTAGAGAAGAAGGAAACCATGGAAATTGAGCTCCAGGAGCAGCAAGAAATTGCAGCAAAAGCAAAGGAAAGTTTGCAGCAGCAAATTAATGAGCTACAAATTGCCTTAGAGAACAGGGAAAGCTTGGAAGTGCAACTCCAGGAGCAGCAAGAGATTGCAGCCAAAGTAAAGGAAAGTCTGGAGCAGCAGATTAATGAGCTACATGTAGCCTCAGAGAAAACCAAGAAGAACTTGGAACTGCAACTACAGGAGCAACAGAAAGTTGCAGCTGAAACAAAGGATAACTTGAAGCTGCAACTTTGCGAGCTCCAAAAAGTAACTGCTAAAACCGAAGCAGACTTAAATAACCAACAACAAGAATATGCAAAGATCAAGTTGCAGCTTACAGAACAAAGTGAAAAGGCAGCAAAGGCTAACACTGAATATTTGAGGTAAAAGTAAACCCATACGTTCTTGTTTTACCTAGTCAATATTTCTAGCTAATCAGTTTTTTTTTTGTTTTTTTTATAAATAAGGCATCGGTTTATAATTTAATTTTATGTAAGAAGAAAATTTGTAATTAGATTCCTGTCCATTTAGAATTTACAGTAGGTGATGGTAGGTGGCTGATATGTGGCACTTCATAGTACTCCGTAAGTACTTTTGTTTTGTCATGCTTTTAGCAGCAGTGATAGTGAAGCGGTGACTATTTGAAAGACTTAGAGCGTCTTGTGGTCCCAAGAAGTCTGGTTACCCGGACGCTTTTTACTAGTCCACAGGTGCAATTTAAGGCCTTGTGTGATGCAGTGACAACACTTTCCTAGAATCTTGGCAACAGGCCATTATGTCTCTGAGAATAATCACATGAACCTTTTGCCCAGTCTTAATGTCCACAATGCTGA
Organism: Spea bombifrons; assembly: GCF_027358695.1. Classification (NCBI taxonomy): domain Eukaryota; kingdom Metazoa; phylum Chordata; class Amphibia; order Anura; family Pelobatidae; genus Spea; species Spea bombifrons. Next base: position 13,217,424 of record NC_071090.1, read on the forward strand.
CTCTTGTTCATGGTTCAGGGATTTCTGGAAAACAAAGTTTCTGAAATGCAGGCGTGCAACGTAATCTCAGATTTTTCTGCTACCAAAGTTGATTGTGGACCTCTTGCATGTAAACAAGTTTCTACATCAAATAACATTTTAAGATAGAAACGTGAAGTCCGTCCTGGACAGTCTGTTTTTGGCTAGTTGTGGCCACAATTGATGCCCATCTTATTGAGTTGCACTCTATTTAAACTTTGTCAGCTGCCTACGTTCTCTCTCTTGGGCTTTCATGTCTCTAGGGGTTTTTTGGGGGGTTTTAGGCTGTTACATGGAAGAACTAGCATATCATGCTAGAGGCTTGATCACAAACACTACAGGCTTAATGGTCCGTTCTCAAACCTGCAATTATGCAACCCTCCTTTTTTCTTTGGGTATGTCTATGTCCGTGCTGATGGCATAAACTGCTCCTCTCTACAGCACACTTTCCACTTAAAGCTTTGGTTTGGCGGGATATCATACTTATACTCGAAAGGTGTTTGAAGGGGCTTCAGGTTTTTTTTTTCCAGTTTTCCCAACGTGTCAGCCTCTCTACTGCCATCGCTACTTGAGATACAAACAAGGACAAGGAATTTGAGTAGAATTCAATGCATTAAGTAAGGCTTGCTTTTATGTGTTTTTTGTTTTTTGTATTATTTCAGGCTGTTGGAAGATGCTCAGATAAATCTGAAAACGAAGGAGGCAGAGGTAAAAGACTTGGAAGACAGATTTCTTAAAAGAGAGTCAGAGTTGCAAGCTCAACTGAAGCAACTGCAAGACGTGTTGCAGATTCAGAAAGAAGATCTTGCAACATTAAGGTAAGCTGTGCTACTGAATTTTCCATGATTCTTCAGTCTACATGAAAGGGAAAGATTTTTGCATATGTGATGTAAACACTTGGATCATAGAAACATAGAAAGTGACGGCAGATAAGAACCAGTAGGCCCATCCAGTCTGCCCATCCAGTCTGCCCAACCTCTGAGTACTTTCCTTTAGTACCTGCCCTTATCCTATATCTAGCTTGGCCTTATGCCTATCCCATGCTTGCTTAAATGACTTTACTGTATTAACATCTACCACTTCTGCTGGAAGGCTATTCCATGCGTCCACTACCCTACTACCACTACTAAAGTAATATTTTCTGATGTTACCATTAAACCTTTGCCCCTCTAGTTTTATGGTTGTGTCCTCTTGTTGTGGTAGTATTTCTCCTTTTAAATAAACCATCTTCCTTTACCTTGTTGATTCCCTTTAAGTATTTAAATGTTTCTATCATATCCCCCCTGTCACGTCTTTTTTCCAGGCTATATAGGTTAAGATCCTTTAACCTGTCCTGAAATCCATAAACCATTTTAGTAGCTCTTCTCTGCACTTTCTTCATGTAGACATAACCTAGCTGAATGTCAGCATGGACCTTCTGGGTTGCACTTATAATCAAAAAATGACTTAAAATTGTTGAACAAGACACCATAGTCATCAATTTAGGAAACAATTTCTTATGGCGCTACTTTGTAGCTTTAAATCTATATAAATGCAAACCTTACTTGATTTATGTCTTCCTGTTGAACTAATCAAGACCAAGGATATTTTGGGTTTGTTTTTGGCATCCAATAGTAAACATGCTGTACTTATACACGTTATACACGTGTGATGAGCTGAATTTTCAGTTGCCACTGTACAAACCAATGTAATGTATTTTAAATTTACCACCATCTACCAAGTCAAAATATCTATTTTTTAAAATGTTTGACATCTATGCGCGCACCTAGTCAAACGGCTTTAGTATTGAAGAGCAACATTAATGTAAAACTAACAATTGTACAGTCCTAGATTAATTACATGGCAAAAGAAGACTAATAGAAGAATATCTGGAAAACATTATCAAATAGCATACACTAAACAAATGAAATTGTGTTTTTTTTGTACTGTGGAATACATTTAAATGTTTATATGTAAACATGAAATTAAGCTTATAATTTCTGCACTTGTAATTTGCATTTAAATCTGCAAAAATCTAATTCTGTTTCGTAGACAAGAATCTGAAAAGAAAAATGAGGTGGAGGAGAATAAATGGCGTACGCTGTATGAGGAATTGCACAACAAAGTGAGACCTTTCCAGGTGGGCATGTTTAAGATTGTGTGTGTGTGTATAACAGTGTGACAAGGAAAAAGAGAGTGGCCAAACAGAGCCAGTAGAGGCCACCGGGGTCAGTCTTAATACAAAAAATGTCCCAAGTAGATCAAAACAATAGATATAAATATATTTAATAGTATTTCACACTATCATGTCTTAAGGGATACTAATAAGATGTCAAATAAGTTACTAGTGCTAGAAAATCCTCGGCAAGCCAATTTCTGCTCACCAAACTCTGAGAGGTGCTGTGGGCTTAAGAAGTGAGATGGGTTGAAAGTTGTTGTGATATGTTGGATGTAGACGAAAGGTACTGTAGGGAGACGGGTGCAAGGTGTTCCTTATAGACTGTGTGTGTCTGTACTTTTTAAACAAAATGGGTTATACTTACCTGAAAGCTTCAACTGCTGGTTCCTGGAGGCTCCCAGACTGTTTGACACCAGTGATAGGGAGGGGGTTTTAAATGTGTATTTTTTTCCCCCTCTTAAAAATTTGACTTTGGTAAACCACTTTACTATTGAGTAACTCAAAACTATTAAAATATTAATAGTCTTAGAATATACCTCTACTAAGTCTGTGATTGACCTGTTTCATTCCCTCTCTGAGAAGTAACATTTCCATGAAGCATCTCATCCCATTGCCTTAATTATGTGTTAGGTACCTAACAAAACTTTCTTGAAATAAATGTTATTAATTGGTAAAATCTTACATCATGCCATTGATATAAATATGGATTGTACGGGAGAATATTGGTACTTCCTGCTGGTAATAGTCACCAGAGTTGCCCCATGCATGTTTAAACTTGTTAGATGGGTCTCCATTCTTTGATCTCATGTTATAATCTGTACTTTTAGTTCTTACTCCCATGTAACATTATTATTCAGGGATTTTAGACTTGCATTGTTGTAACTCTTAGTGTGGTTTAGTCATATAAGTTCAAATATCTCAAATTTGCATGGCATGATTACTTAAAATATTTTGTTAAACTACAGCAACAATTGGATGCATATGAAGCTGAGAAGAATGCCTTGCTTAATGAGCACGGAGCCGCTCAGGATGAACTAAACAAACTTAGTGACGCTTATGCCAAGCTGCTTGGTCATCAGAATCAGAAACAAAAGATCAAGCATGTTATGAAGCTGAAAACTGAGAATTGTGAGCTCAAGCAGGTATGTCTATAGTGCTAGATGATTAACCTTTCAAATGCCTGAAGTGATATCATTTGTTGTTCAGCCATGCATTAGTGAAAGGGGTTTATATAAAAAGCACGTTACGGGTGTATAATGTAATCTTATCACCATAACGACCATAGGAATGTTTCTGCTGAACATTTCATTGGATGCTGTGCTGATGAGTGTTTTTTCACAAGCCTTGCACAATAAATGTCCTTTCAGGATCCTTAAAGGGACAGTTAAGTGTCCCTGTTACACGTACTGTAGAATCATTTATATTAAAGTACTCTAATCACTACTATACATTAATCCAAAATGAAAAAATAAAACTTGCCTTAATTCAATAAAGACTATAGGCATATTGGTCCTTGATTGGATGCTGTTGTAAGCCAAAGTGAAACCATAATGGCCCAATCTTTCAGGGCAACAGTAGTCTCTTTAGATGGAAATGTTAACCCTAAATTTCATTTGGATAAACCAAGGTGTAAAACGGGGAAGAATCTTTTTTTTTTTTTTTTTTTTTTTTCTTTTTTTTTTTGTAGCCAACAGCAAATTAGCCTTATGGGGCATTAAATGATTTGTTTTAATGTAGGAGGTGTCTAAACTTCGTGCTCTGCTCGCAAAAGAAAAGCACGCTGAAAAACAATTACAGGAGCAGTTGAACAGCGTTCAGGGTATGAAGAGGTTTGATCCATCCAAAGCTTTCCAGCATGATGTCAAGGAAAACATATTTCCTAAAGTTCCGTTACGAGAAGGTAACCAACTTTTTATATTTAGATATAGATATAGATATGATTTTTCATTTTTTTCATCTTTTGGGGTTTCTACTATTTTCTGAATCCAGCTAGTATTTCCAAATACCTATATTCTCCATTATGGAATTTTTAACTCAATGTAGTAAAGTCCTTGCCCATCAGCTGGGCATGGAGAGGGTTCATTGATCTAAGTCTACCTACATAATTCAATTTGCAAAGTTCATATAATGTATGTGGTTTTCTGTGTTCTAGTCAATCACTTTTTTTTTTTTTTTTTTTTTTTTTTTTTTTTTTTTATACAGGAAACCGGAAAAAGAGCTGATGCTTTTTTCATCAATATGTCTACTTAGGTTAATGGACTGCTATTTTTAATTACATATTTATTTTAGATTGTATAAAATGCTGCTTCCAAGAGTAGTTTAGATTTTTTTTGTGTTGTCCTTTGCAATATTATAATTTGTCTTCTGAATAAATAATGTCTCTTATTTCTGTTCAGATGTTGATAACCTTTATATATTGGGTACCGTGTATTTTGAGAATCTGTTTTAAAAAAGCTTGAATTTTAATAAAAGAAAACTCAAAGAACAATAGCGTGGCTTTTCTGTTAGTGGAAGTGGTTTTGTAATGAATGTCTCTTTAGGACTAAATTACTATACTGCAGGATGAAGTCTCTGCTCACTGATTTAACCACGCAGTGTGAGAATTAGTTTGTCATCCATAACGACAAATGGCGATAGGTTTTATCTTTTACTGTGCATTTCTACCACGTAGCAAATGTAGTGATGTGTTTTAGGGCTGAAACAACTGATCAACAAAATCGATAATGAAAATAGTTGTCGATTTTCATTACCAATTGGTTGGTCTGGGTACAGCACACACACTATTGTTTTAAAGTTAGTTCAGACAGATGCTACTGTGGAGTGGAGAAGACGTGCCAGACTGCAGGTTGCTGTAAGGTATGTATTAACTCCCTCCCAGCCTTCAGTCTGATCCGGTCCCAAGTCTCTATCTCATCCCATCATTAACTTCCCCATTTCCTTTGTTAACTCCCTCCGGTCTGTCAATTAAATAAACTCCCCAACACTCAGTCTGATCTTGTTCCCAGTTCCTATTGACTTCCCCTTATTAAATTAAATTATTTTAAATACTTTTTTTATCCAATTAATAAAAACGAAAATTAATTGGCCAACTAATAATTAGCTGCAGTCCTAGTGATTTTTATATTATACCCAAAAATCTGTCTCCAAATACAAGAATATCATATTCACTAGAAACTGTTTGATATCAAGATAACCATGTGATTTCCGACACCAGTAAACCAGAGATGGCACTGTCTACGCTAGGGAAGGCAGAAACCGACCCGCACCCTTCAAATCCCTCCTAATTTGTTCGGCCCTGCTTTAGCTAGGTGCCATTATACCCTGTTTGTTTTATATCTAGCATGTTCCCAGAGTAATGTGGGTTGTATGGGACTTAAGAGTAGACCTATAAGAGAATCTGCTTACCTGTGTCCCTTCAGCTAGATCAGAGGAAGAAAGATGTGCAGAACATGATGTGTTTGAATACTTTGCTGCACCTTCCAGATTGGATATATTCCGACTGGAATCTAAATTACATAGGGGTAGTACTGTTGGATATCCAGTATGCTTTTCTCAAAGGGTGTTTTGTATGGTGAGTACATTGTTCTGCCTTTGGGATGCAATACGGTTGCTTTGCACAGGATGTCTGACTGTATAAAGTCTGAGCCACTGAGAGATGGTGCTAAGGATACAACCAGCAGAAGCAGACATGTTGCCTGTCTTACAAGATGTTGAAGCATCCCTTTAAGATGATGCCACCAAGTCAACAAGGGTTCCTGCATTAGCCCCCTTTGATACTTGAATGCCAACAAAACCATATTAAGTATTCAATGTACACCACTGGGTTAGAGTTCTATCTTAGAAGTTATGCCACTGAAAGAAGTGGGGAACTTGATTTAAGTAAACAGGAGAATAAAAATAGGCGGGCAGATAGGATTTGTTTTAAGGGTATACCATGCTTTGAGTATGTACGTTTGATTATTACTGATCTGTTCCCACGCTCTAACAACCTGTGGAAGAGCCAAATAATACTATTTACTTTGTTATGAATTCTATTTGTTTCCAGTCTCATTTAGGCAGTGGGAAAAATAGGAGTGCCTCTCTAGTATCAATGTAGCCTGAAGAAGTCATGGGTCTACTGCTTCTTCAAACCGTGAAAACCAGGCTCTGCAATACAAATAGTGTGTATTAGTTGTGGAGTCTGAACTTAGTTTTCTGAGAACTATGAACAATCTGGCTCAAGGTGTACTGTGTGCCATTCTGTTGGGTATGCAAACTGTTGCTAAAGGCAGAAGCAGACCTTCTTTTGTGTTCAGTTGATATGTGATTCTGCCCCTAGACAAACTACTTGAGCCAGCCTGTTCAGAACATATGTCTTTGAGCCACCCTGAAGATTGTGCCCGTAATGATGTTGTCTGAATGGATCCTGATCCGCATCTTTAGTAAGAGGGGAAACCATGCTCTAAAAAGCCTCAAAAACTGCTACTACTTTCCCTAGAGTTGGAGGATTTCTAATGAAACTGAACTTTTCAGATTTCCTTGGCATTATAACCTCTGGTTTGCACCCCATCCCTGTATGGGGCATCCACTTTCAGAATTCTTGAATTGACCACGAATGGCATTAGAGAAATTATGTATTTTCCTCTATCATACAGGCAATGTTACATGTAGAGAGGTGTTGACAACAGGTCCAATGTATCTACTGAACCATTCCAATGTTTGAAGACATATCTGGAGATTAGACTAGGGAGTGCAGTCATGAGGTCAAGGAAGCATCCCACAGAGGTGTCTGGGCCATGGCAAAAAAAAAAACCCTATGAACTGCTTTTGTGACCAAAGAGGAGCTCAGTTGCATGGTGTAAATGGCTTAAGAGGGTACTTCCTATTGTTTCACTTTCCCCTTAACCACTGACTAGATTGTAAGCTTTCAAGAGCAGGGCCCTCTTCTATTTTTGTACCAGTCTGTTATTGTGTGTTTGAAATTATTCCAATGATTGTAACAGTGCTACAGAATCTGCTGGCAATATACAAATAAATGTAATCTAATATTGTGGAAGACATAGAAATGTCAATACCAGCTAATTGCATAACCCACTTAATCCATCTCGCCAGAGTGGCCGATGAAACAGAAGCGTAAGCTTTACAGTAAGAAATTAAAAGTTGAGAAGAAGATTGTCTTAGAGACAAAGTTCTGTCTAGCTAATGATATAAACATTGCACAACACAGAGGTGCGGTTCATCAGGAAAACTAGGATAGAAAACAGATCTGAGAAAAGTCTTAGTTCGTCGATAAATAAAGAATGCGACATCAGAAGAAATAAAAGATTTATTATTAAAATCCAGAGCTTTGACATCAGACACACGAAATTAAACATAAAATCATAGAGAATCATTCGCAGGCCACGAGAAGAGGAATTGAAGAACTAAGGTCCCATGTTTCCAATATATATACCTTAGAACCGGAGGATTTTGAATCTTAACCTCTTTTAAGACCCTGCATATCAGCGGATGTCTGCCTATAGGCACATCATTGACTAAAATATGATATGCCGAGATCGAAGAGTAATATAGATTGATAGTTCTGTAAGCCTTACCACTATCAAACAAAGATGCCAAAAAATTTAAGACATGAATTACATCCACTCGAACGGATCCAGACCCCGTTCCAAACACCAGCAAATGCATATACCGCCCTGGTACCTGGTGCTCGAACATTGGATAAGATGCTGGTAGCTGATTCTGAAAGTCCCTCGATAAATGAGGGATTCCCAAAATCAGCCATGCCACTAGGGTAAGTGATCCATCTATAATCAGTTGATGAGATTCTCTCTGAAGGTTGAGCAGAAGATCCGGAAAGGATGGAAGTAATCGTGGGGCTTCTATGCTCAGTTCCATCTAAGCGTCGGGTACCAAGGTTGTGATTGCCATAACGGGGTGACGAGGACTATCCTTGCCTTCTGTGTTCTGACCTTCGACGCAATCATGGGACATGGGAATCATACAAAATTGTGGGAACGCAAAATGCAGATCCTGAGACCAATCCTGTAGAAAAGCGTCTGTAACGGGTTCACCAAGAGAGCTGTAGTAACGCCCAGAGATCACCCACATGTATCCTCCTGTTATCCCTGAAATCACTTCCAGTACCAGCCAGCACGCACACCTTGGAACCCTGCTATGTGTACCCAATAAGTAGACACAACTACCTTGAATTGAGTACAGCAGGAATAAACAGTTTATACTTGTAAAACATAGACTCATATAGGCACAGAACTTCATTAACATAAATCAACATTGATAAACAGGTACATGTAGACAACCCAACCTTTAATCCCCTTTAGCTACTGAATCTCCCCCTGGCAGCCATCCTGTTAATGGGATTAGTTTACACAATGGAGTTCCTGCCTGTTTGGCAGCCAGGCTGGAGCCATCTCTGAATACCTTGGGGCCCTGTATGACAGGTCATTCTGTCACAGCGTCCATTGCTACGGCTTCCGGATCTGGTCTCCAACTGAAGAACTTGGGCAATTGGGCGTTCAATCTGGAAGCAAACAGATCTACCTGGAGATCCGCTAGTCGTCGGAATCTTTTAAATATCTGGAGTTCCAATCTGCTACCATGTTCAAAAGACCTGGAATACATTCCGCTTGAATCGTGACGCCGCGATCCAAGCAAAAAATTCGGTCAAGGGTCTCGAACGAGTACCCCCTAGACGGTTTATGTATCTTACCGCAGATACATTGTCCATTTTGAGTAACAGGCAACAGTTCACTTTGTCCTTTGCAAAAGACTTTAAGGCAAAGAATCCCGCTAGAACTTCCGGGCCATTGATGTGAAGCTCTACTTCCTGAGGAGAGCATCTGCCTCCCGTTGTTTGAGATCCGCAGCGCGCTCCCCAACCGAATTGACTGGCGTCTGACTCTATGATGATGTCTGGAAGAGAACTGAAAATGGCCTTGCCATTCTATGCATCTACGTGTTTCAGCCACCAAAGAACTTCCTCTCTTGCTTTGACCGTTAGGGAAAATAGCTTGAATCGAAGCTGACAGCATTCCTATAATTCTTGCAATTCACCTTGCTGCTTTGAGCTAAAGGTAAACATCTCTAATGAGACAGAGAGGGGTATTCTCTGAACCCCTACACATTTATTAGCCCTTAATAGGGACCACATGGGGTGGGCGGCAGCAATAGTAACCTGGCAAGGTTAGCCTGGCAAGCAGCAAGGTAAATTGTTCAGTGTAGGACAGTGTAGGTTTTCTGTGACGTGGCAGGCGGGTTACCACTTTAAATGGCGAAGAGCAACCACAAGTGCCATCCTGTAAATGACATTGCTGTCATTCACAGGATGGCATTAACAATAGATCCAAGTTCACAGAGGGTCTATCCAGACCCTCTTGAGAACTCTCGAGCTCCAGGTACTGCATCCAACCATGCAAGGTCAATGGAGCCCAGCTCACTAATCAGAGTGATTAGTAAAAAAAAATGTAAAAAAATGTAAAAAAAAATTATTGTTCAAAAAAAGACGTTTTTAATAAGCAAGTCCTACAATTCTTTATGTTCTCAAAAATTCCAGCATGGAAAGAGTTAAAATATTGGCATTATAAATGCCCATAGGGTGTCTATTTGTATGAAATGTATGACTTGATGGGGTAAATTGAATTTGCCGGGTTCAAAGATGTCCCAAATATGGGACATGGGGGCAGTAGGGTCAGATGTCTAAATGGCAAAAAAATACACACCTCACAAAGGCGGCCTTTTACCTCCCAAATAACCCAACAAACCCATGCATGTGGCGTATCACTGCGCTCAGGAGATGTTACTGAACACATATTGGGGTGTTGTTTGACACGGACATATACCAGGAGCGATACATTTATACCTGAAGTACAACGTGTGTGAATTTTTTTTTTTACTACCATAAAGTTTCACAAAGGCTGGTGGTAAAATCAGTGCATGGAAAGGGTTAAACAAGCATTTCAAATACCTTGGGGTGTCTAATTTTTAAAAATATATGATTTGATGGGGTAAATTGCATTGGCCGGCTTAAAAGATACCCGAAATGGCACATGGGGGAAGAATTACCAGATTTCAAAAACATAAAAACATTGGGTATTTCTAAACTCAGGACAAATAGTAGAATCTATTTAGCAGGTTTTGTCATAAGTTTTTGCAGATGAGTAAAAGTTTTTTGTTTAAAAAGTGAGAAAATACCCACATTTTATCATTTTTTTTTATAGTAAATTAGATGATATGATAAAATTAATGGTATCTAAAGAAAGCCCTGTTTGTCCTGAAATAAAAACAATATATAATATGTGTGGGAGCATGAAATGAGAAAAGAAAATCACAGCTAACCAGCAACACTGAAAAATTTTAAAAGAGCCATTGTTCCACAATATACTGCGAGTAAGAACCCCTATTGTCCTTAAGGGGTTAATAAAATGGAAAACGAAACAGAAATTATGAAGAAAATAACGTAATAAACGAAGGAAAATATATACCACAAACGGAATAAACGAAATTCAGCATACATAGGATGAAAAACAAACCACAATATGTATAATAGCAAATCACACGTACTTTTCTTTCTAGGAAGCAGCAAAGAAAGAGGATTTGGCAGTTACTCAGGATCCTTATATATACTCTGCTGTCATGCTATTGGTGTTATGTTCAGTTTTCTGTTAACTGTTTCAGTGCTGTAATATTGGGAGTAGTAAAGAGAGATTTGCATAAAATGAAGCCTCCTGTCTTAACTGAAGACAAAGTTTCCTTAACACGTGATTGTAACCACATCATAAAACTTGGCAACTGTATACAAATTGTTTTTCTACATTTCATCTGAAAGATAGGAGCATGGTTACTGAATGCATAATTTATTCAGCTTAGTACTGCAACCTAAGCAGACAAGTTCCCTTACAGGTAGAAGCCTAAGGTAAAGAGGAAGAAGCATAGCTTCCGACACCTACCCTGGCTGATCCAACCCTAGGGTGAACCAAGATAGGTGAAGTGGACACTAAACATTTGTCTGGAGAGATGGAGACTTGTCTGTATCTGAGGCGGGACAAGAAAAAAAAGAATACAGTTTGGGGGGCTTAGTTCAGATGTTTTTATAGGAGTATACCTACAAGGGAGCAGCCCATCTTGCATGTGTTAACAGGGAATTGTGAAGCTAATGTTTTTCCTTTTAAAGAGACAATATTAAAGTTTTATCAAGACTGTAAGGCGGAGGCCAAACAGAACAGTAGCAGGGTTCCACACAGAAACAAATTCTGCTTCATTTACCATGATCATCAGGATTTAACTGCAACAGGTGGAGGATGATCTTGTGGAATGTCTGGGCACAAAAGTCATAGCAAGAAATGTAAAAGACAGCAGCTGGATGTCTGATGCAGCTTCTTAACCAAAAAGAGCTCTGCAGGTGCCTACCATCAAAGTAGCAACTGAATCTTCGTCTGACCAGGATTTCTGCCACACGACTGAGCAGGTGATTACCATTCAATCAGTAGCTCAACAGATGTGTCTGAAATCCTGCTTGCCAGATAACACCTCAAAAAACAAATTATGTGATGTATTTGGAAAGAATGTAAAGGATCTGTTTGACAGAACCACAAGATTTGGTACAAGTTCCTTTAGGGTAGCATTTAAATATCAAAGTACTTACCTAGGAGCTTCCCAGATAAACCATACAGTATTAGAAGAAATCCTGGCCAAAGATATTGGACCCAGAGATATCATAGTTGGGGGTTATTGAAGAGCTGACTTAGGTGGATGTATCATCAGAACCATGGATCCTCAACATTATAGGCAGGGAAATGCCTATAAGTTAATAACATGCCCTCCAACCATTTCCTATGTGGAGACTGTTAAAAGTCAATTAGGTTTGGAAATACTTGGACACGAACACAATTTTCATAATTTTGCCTCTACAACAGCACAATGAATTTAAAATGAAACAACCAACATGCAATTGAAGTACAGGCTTTAATTCAAGGTGTTGAACAAAAATATTGTATGAAACGTTTAGGAATTGCAACCATTTCCATACACGGTCTCCTTATTTCAGGGGCTCAAATGTAATTGGACAAATCAGCACAAGAATCATAAATAAAATGTTCATTTTTAATATCTTGTCGAGAATCCTTTGCAGGCAATCAGTGCTTGAAGTCTGGAATGCATGGGCATCAATAAACGCTGGGTTTCCTCCTTTGTGGTGCTTTGCCAGGTCTTTCAATGTTTGTGGGTCATTCTACCTTAAGCTTTGTCTTCAGCAAGTAAAATGCATGCTCAATTGGGTTGAGATCAGGTGATTCATTTGGCCATTGCAGAATATTACTATTGCCTTAAAAAAGCCTTGGATTTCTTTCACAGAAGGTTTTGTCCATCTGGAAAGTGAAGCGCCGTCCAATCAACAATTAGTATGAATCTGAGCAGACACTATATCCCTATACACTTAAAAATTCATCCGGCTGTGTCTAGTGACGCAGTGCCATTGGAAGCCATGCATGCCAATGTGCAACCTGTTTTCTATAAAACCTTGGGATGTTGTTCTTTCCAAGTTTTTTTCTTCTACAAAAACAGTGAAACCAGTTCTTCTAACTAAGGTAACCCTGATGGGAGGGGGGGGGGTTATTTTCCTTCAGAGTCCTGTCCTATTTCAGATACAGAGGAGAAGTCTGTTTTGTGTCCCCAGGGATCAGCAGGGGAAAAGAGTTCTTGAACTGTTTCCCTGCCCCTTCCCCACCAGTGGTGTCGACAAGGGGGGCCATGCCCCCCCATACATCATGCTGTGCCCCACCGTGTGCCCCTCAATTTTTTTTGCAGTCGCGAGGGAGGAGAGAGAGGGGCGCCAAGCGGTCGCCTAGGTTTTCAGCAACCGCTCAGCAACCCTCACTCTCTTCCTTGTGCTTCCACCGCAGGACTTCTGTAAGGTAAGTAAACTACATAGGGGGAGAGGTGTTAGATAATGAGAAGAGGGGTAAATAGTAAGAAAAGGGGGGAGGGGGAGAGGGTTAGAAAAAAGGGTAGTAGGAATATTTAAATAAAGAGTGAGAATGAGTATGGATTAATGTGTGTATGAATTGCGTAAATGAGTGAGTATGAATTAATGTGTGTATGAAGTGTGTGAATGACTGAGAGTATGAATTAACGTGGATGAATTGTCTGAATGAGTGAGTGCATGAATTAATGTTTGGAAGAATTATGTGAATGAGTGAGAGAATCAATGAATTTGTGATAATGCATTAATGAATATGTGTAAATGATTTGTGTGAAAGTGAGAGAATAAATTATTGTGTGAATGAATTATGTGAATGAAAGTGTGAATTAGTGAATGACTATAAAAGTGTTTGTGTGTATCAAAGATGGCACAAGCAGGGTGTTTAAGCCTTGGGGACCAAGATGGCACAGGCAGGGTGTTTATGGGACAAAGATTGCACAAGTGGCGTGTTTATGGGACAAAGTTGACTCATGCTGGGCTGTTTGGGGACAATGATGGCATGTCCTGTGTGTGTAATTTGAGTGCTGGTCAGGTTCTATGTGGGCAGTGTGGAAGCCTTTGGTGTGTGAAACCTGTGATCTATGCCTGTAATTTAGGGGGTTTTAGCTATAACTTTAATGCTGAGTTTTTATGTGAATTCCAATTGATCTATACCTACAAAGCTGGGTTTTTGTGTTATTCTGTTGATCTATATCTGCTATGCTATGTTTTCATAAATGATATATCTATACCTGCAAATACAGGGGTTGTATGTCTTATTGAGTTGATCAATACCTGCAGTGCTGTTTCCATGTGTTGTTTATTTGATCTATTCCTTCAGTGCTGAGTTTACATGTGATTTCCAGTTAATCTACACCTGCAGTGCTGGGTTTGTGTGTTCTGTTGTTTCCATACATTATTATTGTATACCTGCAAATACAGGGTTTTTATGTCTTATTCAGTTGATCTATACATGCACATGCTTTTTCCACGTTTATTTGATCTATACCTGAACTACAGGGAGTAAGTAAAAGAGAGGTGTGGCTTAGTGAATGAGGGGACAAAGGAACTCTGGGCATGATGACGGGGAGATGACCTCTCAATGTCACGGTAGGGTCAAAAAGAGGGAAGACTGCACTGACTCTCACAGTCTTCCCCTAATCTGCAATCAGTGTGGCAAATATTGGTTTTGGTGCAGGAGCGGAGGGAGTGATTGCATGCTAGGGAGCGTGGAGCGCGGCCCAAGGAAATGCTTTCCTGGGGTCCAATTTTTTTTCAATATAAAATATATTGGCAACAGGGTCCAATATTTATATAGATTGGCAGCAGGGGCTAATATTAAAGAATGAAATATAACAGTTCAGCTGTTATTTTGAAATTATATTTTAATCACAGTCTTTACTTCAACGAGTTAAACACATATTATGTAGTTAAAAATGCATATCTAAAAAATATATAAATATATATATACACATATATATACACACACATATATATGTATATATATATATATATATATATATATAGAGAGAGAGAGAGAGAGAGAGAGAGAGAGAGAGTGTATATGTAGCATTTTATAATTGGCCCCCCTACTTTGGTCCCTGTGTATCCATGTGCCCCTCCTAAATATGAAAGCTGGAGACGTCACTGTTCCCCACTGCTTGCCAGTGTGCATGTGCGCTATACACACGACCAGCCAGCAAAACACGTCTTGCCCAACCATTCTAGGGGTCTAAAGAGAACTTTTTTTCATGTAAAATGATTTTTTTCCCCATGGAACCTTTAACCATACTAAATACTAAACTGTGTAATTGTGTGTGTGTGATAATCCCTATAATTATTGAAGGCTTGTGTTTTTTTCTTTCTCCTAAGATGATGCCAAAAAGACCATCCAGTTCTATTAAAAATTAAAGACGATCTTTCCCTGGAGTAAGCAGAGACAGGAGAGAATTTACATTAGATATAGAAGAAACTGAAGAGGATGTTGTGCATGTCTTCTGCGTGAACGAAGGAAAATTCATCCCTACAAATAACCACAAGTTCCTGTATTCCAAAAGATGTTGGAATACATTGTGAGATCAATAGATATTAAAGGACTCACAACACTGTTTTTTGTAACTGGTTACATTTTGCTGCAAAACAACCTGACTTCACAGTTTTTGATCAATTGAAGGCATGCAATGATTTGAAATATGACAATATTGCATTTTCTTGATGTAGAGGTTGCACTGTAGCACATCCCAATATTCAGCGTAAATGGGAGTGCCTCTACTGGAAAGAAGGTTTTTATTTTTCATATCAGTGCTTGGGAGTTTCTATAAAAATCTCATTTTTATATGATTGGTTTTATTGTTACTAGATATCCACTTCTCCATCATGTTAACTCCTTATATACTACATACCAGCGAGTTTTCTCATTTTTTCTCTTTATAACTATTTTCTTTATAAATTAATAAACTTTAAAATTTATTTGTGTTTGTGGGTTTTTTTTCCAAAAAGGCTCTCAACTCATATGAACTTGCTTGAGTGTCATGGGGATGCGAGTAGAAATAAGCAAGCAACCTGAAGATTCATTAACCTGAGAGTTGGAATTAAATTGCAGCTTGCAAAAGTCCACCCCCCCCCCTTGTGCACAAACTTATATAAAACAAGAAAAACAGGGACTCCTATTAACCAATGGGGTGAAGTGGGGATTAAAAAAAATAATATAACCCTTTGGAGGGGTACTGACCCCATCCCAAAACTCTTCCTTTATCTCTGCCCTGTGGGATAGGGAGCTAAAGTACAAAAAATAATAAAAGCCCTGCCTTCCAGGCCCTATCCAGCAATGCTCTGTAAAAAGCTATTGATACTCATTTTCAGCCCAAAGTAAGGGCCATGCAAAAAATAAAATAAAAGACACAAAAAGAAAAAATCAAACTAATCCATCTGTAGCGGATGACCGTGGATTAGCTATTGGTTTCGTGGAAGTATATATACTTTTGTGCACCAGTGGCCCTCTGCTTTTGCAAGATGCTTGGTGTCTTTCTTCTAGCATTTAGCTGAACATTTTCCTGCATGGCAAACAGCAGGGGGTGTAGAAAGGGGTAAATGCATATAGGGGCATTCTGCTGAATCTCCCCACACATTTGCAAGGAGAATGCCACCTAAATTTAAAGGAACCATTCAGATATTATATGCATTAAAACATACTGTATATGATGGCCGGAGTGTCCCTTCATACCAGAAGTTGTCTCTTTAAATGAACATTAATAGCATTTGATGATTATCAGGACTGACAATCAGTACAACATTGTCCTTACACAAGAGGAAGCTCAGTAACTACATTTCAGAAAGCACAAGTCGGAAGTTCTCTGTAGGAGTGTCTCAGGGAGGGACTTCAAGACTCTGCTACCTCCAGTTGCATTAGAAAGAGAAGTAATATGGTTTGCTGTGTGGGTTTGACAGACCTTTTGTTGGTGACAGCAGATTTTTTTTAATATCAGGGACATTGTACCTATCTATCGGGTGAAAATTTCTTAAAGAAAAGGCAGCTTGCTATGGCTCCCTGGCAGAAAACTGGCAAGGAACGATATGGAGTTGGTAAGTTAAGCAAAACGAACATAAACCTAAGTTTTTGGATTGCTTCATCTTTTTTTTTCGCGTAGAGTTGAACAGGAAGGATGTGGGCAGGTGAACCAAATCTCCATCTGGCAGAATAAGCCTTAAAAAGTATCTTACAAATATTTGCATTAATTCTTTTTTATGTACATTGTATATTATTTAAGAAATTCTATGTATTTAGTGCATATATGCTCTGCCTAAAAATGGGATCTCATGATCCTACTAAAATACTTTTAATGCTAATCTTTTTCCATTTCGTACCAGTTTTTACTTCCTTAACAAAAATGACCTGTAAGCATTAACTAAAGTTCTTCTTTTTTTTTAACTTGCTTTTACATAGTGAACATTTACATCCTATTTTTGCATTTAAAGGAATGCAAAAGTGAAAGCCAGGTTTTATTGCAATTGTTTATATAGGGATGATTGTAGCATATTTAGGCACACATTTTTTTTCTATTTTGTATAATCTGAACTGACAGTGGTATACGTAGCATAACTGTTCTGTTAAGAACCGTATCACTCTTAAGAATGATTAAAGTTCGTGATAAGGCATAAGATGTAGCGGTCATGTGTGGTTGTTATCAAAAACAAGGGAGTTGTTCATTTACCAAGAAACACTTCCAAAAGTACAAATTATTTAAATTATAGAGAAGATCATTATGTTGGAATATGACATAATTAGTGTATGTAATTACAACGTTTTCCAGTTGCAGTCCCACAATACTTTTATTTCTATAATATATACCCCCCGAATATGTTTTATAAGTTATTAAAAAATAGAAAATAAGTAAAAAACAGTAAAATATTCTGAAAAGGATTGGTGACATTATTTTTCTTCTGCTTATCTCATAGGTCATACACAATTTGAGATTCTTTTCTCCCTTTCTCTCTCTCTCTAGCTTGAACAAAAGGTTCTTTTTTTATAAAAATCATTCATATGGTCATGCGTAACAAACAAACCTAAAACTAATGAAAGTTTATCTCTTAGGAAGGCAGTTAACCTTCCATGCACTCTTGATTAACTTATGGTATAAGAATCTTATGTGCTTTAACTTCTCTTTGCTCATCCTTGTATTTGGATAAGACGTTTTTGAGGACAGTACAAGATTCCATGAAATTTTGAAGAAACAAAGGCACACTCCAGCCATCATATTCACTTGAATGCATATGATAGTTGAGTACCCCCTTTAAAAAACATTTCTTCTTGCAAATGCATGGAGGAATTCACCATAAGGACCTCCTTGCATTTCCTCTTTTTCCCTGCTACTCACTGGCCACTTTATAAGGTACACTTATTCAAATGCTTGTTAACACAAATCAGCCAATCACATGGCAGCAACTCAATGCATTTAGACATGGTCAAGACACCTTGCTGAAGTCAAAGCATCAGAATGGGGAAGAAAAGGGATTTAAGTGACTTTGAACGTGGCATGTTTGTTGGTGCTAGACAGGCTGGTCTAAGTATTTCAGAAACTGCTGATCTACTGGGATTTTCACACACAACCATCTCTAGGGTTTACAGAGAATGGTACGAAAAAGAGAAATATCCAGTGAAGCGGCAGTTATGTGGACGAAAATGCCTTGTTGATGTCAGAGGTCAGAGGAGAATGGACAGACTGGTTCAAGATGACAGAAAGGCAACAGTAACTCAAATAACCAATTCATACAACCAAGGTATGAAGAATACCATCTCTGAACGCACCACACGTTGAACCTTGAAGCAGATGGGCTACAGTAACAGAAGACCCCACTGGGTGCCACTCCTGTCAGCTAAGAACAGGAAACTGAGGCTAAAAAACTGAGGCTCACCAAAATTGGACAATGGAAGACTGGAAGAACATTTGGTCTAATGAGTGCCGATTCCAGCTGCGAAATTCAGATGGCAGGGTCAGACTTTGGTGTAAACAACATGAAAGCATGGATCCATCCTGCCTTGTATCAACGGTTCAGGCTGGTGGTGCTATAAAGGTGGGCGGGACATTTACTTGGCAGACTTTGGTCCCCTTAGTACCAATTGAGCATTGTTTAAATGCTACAGCCTACCTGAGTATTGTTGCTGACCATGTCCATCCCTTTATGACCACAGTGTACCCACCTTCTGATGGCTACTTCCGGCAGGATAATGCACCATGTCACAAAGCTTACATCATCTCAAACTGGTTTCTTGAACGTGACAATGAGTTCACTGTACTCCAATGGCCTCCATAGTCACCAGTTCTCATTTCAATAGAGCACCTTTGGGATGTGGTGGAATGGGAGATTCGGATCATGGATGTGCAGCCGACAAATCTGCAGCAACTGCATGATGCCACCATGTCCATATGGACCAAGATCTCTGAGGAATGTTTCCAGCACTTTGTAGAAAGTATGCCACGAAGAATGAAGGCAGTTCTGAAGTCAAAATGGGGTCCAAGCTGGTACTAGCAAGGTGTACCTAATAAAGTGGCCAGTGAGTGTATATGTTTGCCAGGTACTGGACCTGGTGGAATTAGTACCCTCACATCTAATCCATTTCCCCTACTGATTTTACATACTCCTAGATCAAATCCAGCTCTATAATTAATGACGCTGCAATTTTTGTAATCTGTCTTTAATCCTTGTACCTGTTCCTAGTCAAATGTCTGAAATCAGCCTATAAAACCCACTTCCACAATGTTTCACTTATACTTCTTATTGGGATTGTTTTCAATTGTCTTGGTACCCTGATTTCTGTAGACCTAGGTTGACCCCAATAGAAAACTTTTGTTTCATTGACCATTGAATGAAATCAACCCTTCTTGCTGTTGACCATCTATTCTGATTCCTGTGTGCCAACCTGGGTTGTGTGACCATCCTGGTGCTTTTGTAAGTGAAGTCCAGATGATCATCCTTACCTGGGGGTTTATTCTCTTTTAAAGGTTGGTTATTATTGGCAGAAGAGTTCCTTCTTTACTTTACTCAACTCCATTAATGATGCTACACCAGTATCATGGCAATATTTGTTTTTACTTTAATGGGGACCCCAAGCAGCTGATAACCTGCTTTTCTAACAGTAACACCTATGATTGTCGTACAGTTATCTAGATGTTTTCCAGTAAGGTTAGGGACAAGGAAAATTGGAGATTTATGTTCTAGTTCCCTGTAGTAATCATGTTTAGCTGTGAATGCAAATTAAAAGTAACCTCTAATTCAGCTGGAAAATACTTCTTAACATTTTTCAGAGTCTGCATTATTTAGTGAAAAGAGTTAAAATTTTGCGATCAGATTAGTACCTCATAGGGTGTGAGACAGCCCTGCACATCCAGCCAGCAGAACATTTATCTGATTACAGCATGAGAGAAATATGTGTCTTCCCTACTGAATCTGGAGTATGAATCTGGAGTACAATATATCTTTATTTGCATGAGTGGTATTTCATACTTTTATTATGTTTTTTAATTAAAAGAATATATGGTCTTTTTATTCATATCCTGCTGTGTGACTTCATTATGGCATCACATTCAGTTCTTCCAGTAATAGACTTTGATAATACTGGGTGTAAAATCAGCAAAATGAAGGTTTAATTAAATATCAAACTGGTGACATTCATTAACCTCAGCCACTCTCCTTGACCCTTTTTACATGGAACAGTTGCCTAGGTTCCTTGCTAGGTCAAGCCCTTGCAAAACCTAATAAAATATATACATATACAGGACCTCATGGGAATTTTGTGGCAGCTGATTTTGGACATTTCCACTTAGGGGTGTACTCACTTTTGTTGCCAAGGTTTAGACATTAATGGCTGTGTGTTGCGTTATTTTAAGGGGACAGCAAATGTACACTGTTATACAGGCTGTACACTCACTACTTTACATTGTACTAGAGTGTCATTTCTTCAGTGTTGTCACATAAAGATATAATAAAATATTTACAAAAATGTGAGGGGTGTACTCACTTTTGTGAGATACTGTAGATTTAGTTTAAGCAAGTACAGTATTAGAAAATCCTTAAAGTCCTTCACATTTTATTTTGCTTAGTACTTTTGTAACATGCAATGTGCTTGTCACGCTCTTTAGTGAAAGCACCACTTAAGAAAAGCCTATACTGGGTGGTTTCAATTTCTAATATGTCATGCCTTTTTAAATTCTTACAGTATGTTCCATGTAGTGCCTATAACCATATGCTAGCTGAAAGAGTTTCTGGGTCACTCACTTTAACTGTAGTCCAAGAGTCCATGAAGGAACACAATATAATTTTTTTACACACCATCATCTTAACGCTTTCCTTTTTTGCAAAGATTATATGCAACTGTATATAAATTATTTAATATACGGTATTTAGCTCTTTTCTGTTACAATACAAGTGTTCCTTGGAGCAATATGGTGAGAAGGAGAACATGACCTTACCAGAAGGAGGTAAAAGGAAACAAAGAAAGTGAAGGATGGGTTGACCTGGCCACAGTAGTCCCCAGGGTAGCATATATTGCTGGAAGAATTTTTGTGTTGGTGGGGGGTACCTTTATTAAATATATATGGAAGTGTTTCTCAAAAGCTAGAAAATTGCACATTCATTGACTATTGTGGGAATTTGTGTTGTCATACAGTAAACATGTCATAGTGTTTTGGTAAACATTGTGGCCTTTAAAATCCAGTTTGGTCTCAGTATCTTATTGTCAGTGCAGAGCTCATGTATTTGATGAGTTTTTTTAAAAAATTGTTCTGGTTAACATCAATAAATTATACCATACTATGCATTTATTACCAGATATCCTAGCAACTCCTTTGTCCTTTGGTTTCAACACTGCCGATCATACCATAAAGTGTCCATTCTCACTTTATGTAACTCTTTTTCTGAGAAATCCTATGTTTGATTTATATTATTTTTCTTTTTGTATTTGGTGGGTTTTTTTAATAATGCACAGAGATTTTAGTTAAGAATCATTGATGTGTTATTCTGAGATATATCATGAATTACACACTTTAAAACAAGGAACGTTTCATAAAGTTTATGCATTATTCCCATAAAGAGTACTTCATTAGAGTCATTTACACTAGTGGTCCTGGTGGGACAGGCAGTTGCCAGAGAGTCCACCAAGGCTGTGTGTCTGCAATTATTCCCATCAATGAGAATTATACTTAGAAAAAAACAATGTGCTTTAATTATGTGTTGTCTTCAATGGTTGTGTGAATGAAGCCTGTCAGATTATCCAGAAACATTGGTCAGATGCAATAAAGTTCAGAGTGAAAAGAGGGAAAAACTCAAAAAAGGGGAAATTGTGGTTAAACAAACATTATTCAATATTATTCACAAAAGCTATTGTCTTTAGACTGTTAAACCTTTGGGCTTAAAAGGAAATGTCACCCATTTTATTTTTTCTCTCCTCTCTTTTTTCCTGGATAATATTTTTATGAGACCCGAAGTATCTACCGTATCGAATACATGTTTTCCAGGGGGTAGGATGGTATATATAGGTGTACCATAGGTGTAAATGGCCTCTCCTTCCCTTTTACCACAAGAGATCTGAATGGAATGCCTCTCTTTCTTCCCCTTCCTGTTCTTATACTTTACATTTTGTTAACTTTTCTCTACATGTCTCTAGTAGTGTTGTCTAGAGTTTGTGTAATCTTGTTTTATGTCCTCTCTCTTTTGTTAATGTTGCTATATTGTATAACAAAATTATTAATTGAAAACAAAGATGTGGCTTCCCCCGTGCAAATGCCTATAAGGATTCTGCAGATACCCCCTATATACATATGCCCCCCTCCAAGATGTTTTCTGTGGAAGGGATGAGTTGGCCAAACACATTTCCTGGCACGTGATATACTTACCGATTGTCGTCCACAGAGCTGGCACGGAGAACACTCTATGTGGGTTTTCTAATGAGATCACTATGCATATCCTATGCTGAAATCCAATTGCCTCTTGAAGTCAAGAAGGATTTATTTTCCCCCCTGATGGCAGAATTCGAAGTAGCTTAATTAGGGGTTTTTTTTGCCTTCTTTTGGATCAAGAATAGGAAGGTTAGGTAGAAGGGTTGAACTTGATGGACTTAGGTCTACCATTGAACACTTAGAAAGTACTTTCATTGATAGTTTAGGGGAGTTTTTGGGAGTGTGAAATATTTCTATGTATATCTAACAATGTATATATGTCTGTGGTATTACAGGGTAAGTTATGCACTTAACCAATGAGTTGCCAGATAAGGTCCCCTTTACTTGCATCTCTATATTCAATGAACAATAGGGGAGGGATGATAATTAACGGTGGGATCGCTTATAAAGTTATTACTCAAAACGAGATACTTGAAATGGCAAAACCACATATATCATTAAGGACTTTATATGCGTTCTCACCATTAATTATCTGTACTTTTTCTTGTGTTAAGAAACCACAAACTAGTGTCTGGGTGTCAGGTTCCACCCTACTCAGCCTGGAGTGTTCACTACTTATTGACGCTCATGTTGTTTTACAACCACTAGTGGCCGCCCTTCTCTCTCTGGAGCACCCAGACCTCATTATTATAAGGAGCTGAACCTTGTTACCTGGATTGAGCCCTGTACCTGATCCTGAATTGTTCCTGGCTCCCAAGCCGAGTGGGCTCCCAAGCCGAGTGCCCTGCGGTGGGCTCCCAAGCCGAGTGCCCTGCCGGTGGGCTCCCAAGCCGAGAAGCCCTGCCGGTGGGCTCCCAAGCCGAGTGCCCTGCCGGTGGGCTCCCAAGCCGAGTGCCCTGCCGGTGGGCTCCCAAGCCGAGAAGCCCTGCCAGTGGGCTCCCAAGCCGAGAAGCCCTGCCAGTGGGCTCCCTGCCGTCAAGCCCTGCCAGTGGGCTTCCTGCTGTGTGTCTGGTTCCCTGCCAAGAGACTTACCACCTGTACTTGTTTTTCATGCCAACATCTTCAATACAGACCATATCATAGTATTCTGCCTGTGGTTTGTTTCTTTGCACCTGTCTGTAACATCCCTCTAGTCATTATGCATCGTGGGGTACAGACAGAACCCCCTATATCCCCTGCGTCTGGGCTCCTACCCGACCTGTTTATCCGGTTCGTGACACTGGGTAACAGCTTGCATAATTTGTAATCAGTACTAAGGAAACCTTTTTTAAGCATTATTATTAATTATTAGTATCATTATTAAATGGAAGGGGTAGCTACTGTGGAAATATGACCGGCATTTTTTTCATGAAAGAGAGTTAATCAAATACTCAGTGGATCTCTACGGTAGTTTTATCATGTGCTGTTACTTATTTCCTGCTCTCGTTCATGCTGTAATCAGGAAATGTCAGTTTATGCTGAACTGCTTTATAATCACGCTAAATGCTGCTTTATATCACATGAAGGCATGGTTGTGGATGTTTTAGAGTACACTGGTCTCTCTATGGGGCCCATATAATGACATATACACCCATGGTTTTGGGGGTGCTATTTTGAACCTCTGTCACCAGCTGCAGGTCAACTGCACATAAGCACACGGACCAAATGGCATGAAATTACCGTAGTCACTAATTTTTTGTTTTTAATTTCCAAAATGTTCAGCAGCCTTGTAACATCAAAACGTTTAGCTCCAACCATGACGTGAACATCTTGTAATGTTTGCAGTATACTGGAGTGATCAGAATATCTTTTTAGATAAAAAAACAAATCCTGCAAAAAGTAGTTATATTTTTAAATGCGTCATTGCATTATAAAGATATAGGTTTCACTTTATTTTCTGATTGAATACACACTACTCTGTTTTAAATTGCTTTAAATTATTGCGAGACACTTCCTGAATTCCGAGAGTTAGACAATATATATAAATTGCGTTCTTTGGATCTACAGCTTTCTGCCTGCTGTAGCGTAACGCTATAGTTTGGACATTTACAAACCAAATTCTGAACCCTCTCTCCCTCCCAATCTGCACATGACAGTAGTTTCCTCTGTATCACTGAAACAAAGCTAATATTATGTTTCGTCTATTTCCACTTCTCTATTCTTGATCACATGGTTGTGTTTCTCATAATTGCCTCACTGAACAATTGAGACTCCCCTTCAAAAAAATTTAAGACCAATAAGTTATTTGCCATTGAAAAGATTGCAGTTTTTAGATATTCTCATTTTTAAACATATTTAGCACACATTTATCAGATTGTTAAAAAAAAGTGCAGGGAACCAATAAGGCAAGATAAATTTCTGTTTACTTTTTCGCTGTGACTCATCACTGATAGTGTGAGAAAAAGGGATCTAATTCTTCTTGTTTGGTGAAATTGAACAGCCTTTTCTATTTAAATGTGAAATGTCTCAGATCTTTCTCCATATGCAGATGTGGAGATGCAATGCACGCCTCAAATGCTAGTGGTGCTTCCCATTCTCATAGCAAGATATTAAGCTTTGCCTCATGACAGCAACCTCTTGATCCCTACTTATGTATTTTTTTTGGCAGTCTGCCTCAATTCATTTTTTTTGTGCACTTAGACATTTTTACTGCTTAACACTGTGTCACTCTTTAAATGTTTCCAGTTGTGGATTTTATAGTAATAAATATATTTATTTTAATACTCATTTCATATGTTTTTTAATTAGATGATTATTATCTCCCTCTGGGATCATTATTAGCACCACCAGTAGGGTGTCCCTGTGTAGTGGTGAGAGAGTTCCCCAGTGGGAAATTCAATGCAAAAGGGCTATGATATGGGGGATATATCATTGGTCCATAATGACTGTTTCATTTTAACCCCTTCACTGCTGCAAAGGGGTTAAAATAAGTTTTCACAGCTTCTGTTTTTCTTACTATTAAAAGCTATGGGTAGCCATGTTCCCCATAGCATGTTTGTTCTTGTGAGTGGAGGAAATAGCTTCTGGTAGTGCTAGGCCTTTTGATTACAAGAAATTTGAGCTACTTCCTTACTTATTTTGGTTCAGTGTGAGGGCTGATTCTGGAGGTACCATAAGAAGAAGGTAATCCTGTTGGTTATGAAAAATAATGGAGTGTTGCTGAAATAGCAAAAGCCACCAGTGGTACTACAGAGAAGCTCTTGGCTAGTATGTCAGGTAATGTCCCAAATGATTTCATTAAAACCATGTATAGTGTAGTTGCTAATATTGATCCAGGGTGTTAACGCTAGTCAGAGAGGTGAATTAAGTATACCTGTTGGCAGGAAAACCATGTTAAAAAAGTTTGCCATGGAAACAAGATCTTGAATAGGGAATTTGAGACCAATGAATGGTAGAAATTAGCTTAAGGATAGTAGTGGACTGGTCAAATGATCTTATTTTTAATAGGTGTTATTAATTACAGTTTGGTGTTTTTTCTTTTACAGTAACAAGAAGCATAACAGTGTTACAACAGTGCAGTACAGTGAAACAGATGACGTATTATATTATCCAATATACTATGAACATCAACGTATATAGGTCTAACTCTTGTTACTTTCACCCAAGCATCAATGTCCATAGATCCAAAGCTTGTTGCATTCACCCAACCAGTTTAATCCCTGAGATGTAACAACCCTAATAAAGTTAACATCAAAACTTGGAGATGTCAGTCTGAACCATGTCTTGCCATGCAGCGTATTAAGTATCTAGTAGGTGTTGTTAATTACCGTAAATAAAAGCAATTCTTCAATATCACCTGTTACAGATTAACCAGTCCACTTCTACCCTTCGACTTAACCTATATGTTTATAACCTAATAATTAATAATTATAAAATGAATAACCTAATATTTATCAATTAAATATTTTTAAGCTACTTAATATACTTAACTTATAATAAATAATTAAATTATTAAAAAATGCTAGTGCAATTAAATAGTAGTCTACCCCCAGGCAAGGGCAAAGCTCTCTAGCCCACCAACCTAAAGTGGGGTTATATTATTTATAATTAATATTATTAATTTATATTAATTTATATCCTATTACTTTGATATTTATTTAATATATTATAATTAAACAACCAACAACCAAAAAGAAATCAGATACAGAACCAGATATAGACTACATCTGCTACGCCTTATACTACAAAAATTAGCTACATTTCTTTGTAAATACTACAGCTACCTTGAAGCTTTCTTAGTACAGTTGCCGTCACACAGTCAATCTTTCTTTAAAGAATTTAAAAATATAAATTTAACAGTAAAACTATTTTATTTATATTACCAAATTAGTTAAGCTTAAATAACTAACTTATTGGTTTGACTTACTGACTGTCCTGAATTATTCTAAAAAAAAATAAAAAAATAAATGAAAAAAAAAATGGGGAAGATGGGTTAGGCACTGTGCGGCTAACTGTCAGCTCAACAGCATTAGCACAAGAATAGACAGCTGACAGAAGCACTAAAAAAGAAGTACTAAAAATACTCTTAAATTACTTTACTTTAGAGAGTTTAGAGACTCTTAGACACTGTGAGAAACGGCAGGCTGAGGCTCACCATGACACAGAAGAATCTCACTGTGTAAAATGCTCAGATGCAGCACAGTAGTGTCCCATAAAGCAGTCACAGTGAAATGAACAGATCCCCTGCCGCTCTGCTCTTATATAGGCTCTCCTCATTACTAATCTGCTTTTTGTCTTTGAAAGATGAAGCACAGCCATTGGGCAAGCCCTCAGCATGATGTGATAGGAGTGAGCTGATTGGACAAATGAAGATCAGCTCACTCAATGTCCCTCGTCCTGTGCAGGCGAAATGGCGAGATTCTCCACCTCTTAGCGTACTTAAAATGGTGGCCGTTGTGAAGAACGAATGAACGAAGATTTTCATATTGCGCAAATTTGTTTTTAGTTTCTTTCGGCCAATGTTGCATCCGTTCGTTATTCGGCATAAACTTCTGCATGAAAACACTACGAAAAGGAATGTGCAAGTCTAGTTTTAGCTGTTTGCTGGTCTGGAGCATTCAGGTGTGTTTTAACACAATACCAATAAAATGTTGGGACACTGGACCCCCCTGTGGCCAAAGGCATACGCTGTAGGAAAACCCATAGGCATGATGTTACACGCGAAGTTAAGCTTCCATATCAAAGATTGCAAATAGTTCAATGAAAGGTCTTAAGGTACTTAAAGAGCCACAGAGTACTCCATCTGCAAAGTCCCCCAATATACTTACAGCAGAATCCCTTTTGAATGTTCACGGACTCTCCCCCTTAGCTGGGGAAACCCAGTGAACGGAAAAGATTGACTCCACTGCCACCCAGGGGTCGCAATGTGCTTCCTGGGATTTTACCCCTCGCAGGGCTTATTTGATTTCCTTGTCTTCAGTCAAGATGATGTATCCTTATCTTACCTGTGGCTTATAAGAGAAGAACGTTTTAGTAGTGAGCTCAATTTTTGAACTGCCGTGAATCCCACCCTTTTTATAAACCTAACTCTTTTGTGCAAGAAATACATTTTTATCATGTGGTACACAAGGCCCTTTGACCATTAATTACGTTCAAACACACAATTTGGTAGGATGATTGAGCCGTCTTCTTCCCTCCATTTTCAGATTAATTTGCTGTTACCAAAACAGTTTTTTTTTATTGTTTGGAGTTTGAACTAATGTTTTTTACTTAATGGCCCTGTTTTTCACACATGGTCCCAATAATTATATACAGAGTGAAAAAGTAAGCGCAGTCTCAAATACAAGAGGAACAATGCCTGTCCTCAGTAACCTAGTAAAGTTTCTTAGGAATATTCTTGTTATGCGTTGTTGCAATTGTTATTAAAGGACATAATTCCCTATTTCTGTTCAACCTATATAATGAAATAATTGTATGTCATTTTATTCATACATTTTAGACGTGTAAAAACAAAACTCACCAACTTCCTATTCTTGTACCACATGCCTGTGGTATGTGAGAGGTTTTGAAGAACAGGGTGTCTGCCTAGGGTAGGGGTGTCAAACTCAATTAGGTAAAGGGCCTGTTTGAAATTACAGACTTCTATTGGCGGGCGCACCTATGTAAATGTACTTAGTACTTTGAAATAATCCAGTTCATAGTAATATTAGTTATTTGAGTCATAAGTACATAAAAATATTAAGCCTGACAGGATCTCACAGATCTGAGAAGGACACTGAAACAACTTGTATCACTCACTCAAAGAAGTAACAGCATGCACAGACAATATACGTAACCACACAGTTAACTTTAGAAGGTGGGTACACAAGAACATTGCATTAGATCACATTTATTTATATAGTGCCAACGGATTCTGTAGCACTGCTACAATCAGTGGGATAATTGAAAGTCACAAACAATAACAACCTGGTTGAGGGAAAGTGAAACAGTAGGAGAGGACTGCTTGGATTGGGATGATAGGGTCCAGATGTTCTATTGCAGTTGTTGATCGTTTAGATGGCTTGATTAGGTTGAAGGCTGAGGGTGTTAGGAAGGAAAGTTCAATGCTTCTTGAAAAGGGGGTCTTTTGAAAGTCACTTACGAGGGAGAAAGTCTGACATGACAAGGAAGGGAATTCCACAAGGGGGGTGCAGCACGGGTAAAATCCTGAATATGAGAGTAGGAAGAGGTAATGATGGTAGAAGAGATGAGAGGAACGAAGAGGGCAGTTAGGGGTGATGAATGTAAAGAACGTAAAACACTCACAAACGAACATGCACGCACACAAAAACTCACAGTGCTTATAGACATGCATTTTACAACATTTACAACATCGGTAGACATGATAAACTCACACTGTTCACCAATATTACCTTATTATCCCAACTGCATGCCCCTACTCTTTAGAGACTTAGGTCCCAAGCATACCTGGGAACTTTCCAGGATAGGTAACCTGGAGCACTCCCTCTCCTAGGTGAAAGGCTTCACAAAGGGGGCAGTGCCAGACAGCCTAAACCGGGCATAGAGTAGAAAGGGATGTAACTGGATCAGGTGCAACCCCTGGCCTAGGCAAACCACATTTTATAATTGTGATTCAGTTACTGTGGCTGCAGCAGGGGTGTAGTCTCAATGGGTGAAGCTTAAGCATCTGTAATCTGTGCAACAGAATTGGGTCTGATCGCAGGGCTAGATCTCAGCTGAGCTAGTCTCACATGTTTTTTATGTTTATAATTGCTATTTAACAATAGAAAATTATAATAGATGATTGATAGGTGCCATGGCATATTTTAGAAAACACTGGCTTCATGCTTGTGATATAATCAAGGTTGGGGATTTTCAGGGTATATGTCTGGTCCAAACATGCTCCGATTTGTTTTCGCTATTGTGATAATTAGCCAGTTAAATATGAAACTAGTTAAATTATCTGAAATGCCTTACAATGCTGCGTAATGATTCCAATGCAGTAATATAATTAGTAACCATAAGATGGCAGTGTTGGCCCATTTTAACATTCTTGCTAATATTTTCTGAAACATTAAACATTGGTTGAATGTTATGGCCCATATTATCTAAAGTGTTGTTATCCTTACATTATGTTTTATTATTTTTCTTTTTCAGCAATTTGTAATTTTAAGAGCAAAAGTTTACCTCAGATTTCTCTTCAGATCGGTGATGTGGTTCATATATTGGAGTCTTGTGAAGGTAAAAGTAAAAATTTTATACATGTTTTACGTATGTGAAAATTGTACATCGATACATTTTGTTAAGTATATTGGTATGGAATTGTTAGGTATTCAATAGTTTTTTTTTCACATAGGTTAAAAAAACTTTCATAACCAACCATTGTGAAAAATAGTTGTTTTAGGTGGCTGGCCTATTAGACCACCAGGTTCCTTGAAAGGGTACCTGGTTGGTTAGGTGGTAATTTAGGTGCCCAGCAGGGTTGTTTCATAACCCTGCTGTAGTAGGACAGCATAAGCAATTGTCATCTCCAAGGTAAGAAGGAGAGGCGGGGAGCAGGGCCGGACTGGGACTGAAAAGCAGCCCTGGAAACATTTGGAGACCAGCCCCATTTAGTTTATCTCGCGGTCGAGCTCTTATACCCACACGCACCCCTTATACATACCCGAGTCACACTATATGCCATACAAATAGCTTTAAAACATTATTTTTATCACATTATTTGTACTAAAATGCCAGAAAGCAAAAGTGTTAAAAGGCCCTAATAAATGAAATGCATTAGACATAATGGAATCAAAACATTTGCTACTGATAAAAAGTTCCATTTTATTCAGTGGAACAAAACAGTGATTACATTATTTTTCACGATGTTCTTGTAAGACACTTTTGGCTATTAATACCACCACAACTGTTCTAGCACTGCACCATCCAATACCTCATCCCAGATACATTATTACCGCATTTGCTCGATTATAAGACGACCCTGATTATAAGACGACCCCCCAAAATCTGAATATTAACTTAGGAAAAAAAGAAAAAGCCTGAATATAAGACGACCCTAAAGGAAAAAAGTTTTACCAGTAAATGTTAATTCATGTAAACTATTTTTTTTTTAATAAAAGCTATGATTGAGAAAAATATTTTTTTGTTTTTATTTCCTTGTATTTTCCAACCTGTCCCCCAGTTACGCACATCTGCCCCCAGGCTTGCCATACCAATATGGCACTGTGGCCCATGATATGCCTTTTAACCCTCTATATGCCACTGTGCCCCATGGTATGCCTTTTGACCCCCTATGTGCCACTCTGCCTCCAGAAATGCCTTATACCCGTATATCCCATTATGGCATTTAGGGGGTTAAAATGCATATTATGGGGCAGAGTGGCATATAGGGAGGTATAAGGCATTCCAGGAGGCAGAGTGGCATTAAGGGAGTTAAAAGGCATTGTATAGAGCACTCTGCCTCCAGAAATGCCTTATACCCCTATATGCCACTCTGGCATTTAGGGGGTTAAAAGGCATATTATGGGGCAGAGTGGCATATAGGGAGGGATAAGGTATTTCAGGAGGCAGAGTGCTCTATTAAATGCCCCCTTAACGCCACTCTGCCTCCTGAAATGCCTTATACCTCCCTATATGCCACTCTGCCCCATAATATGCCTTTTAACCCCCTAAGTGCCAGAGTGGCATATAGGGGTATAAGGCATTCCAGAAATGCCCTATGCCCCCATGTAACACACACACACACACTTACTTACTTACCGGTGACTCCAATTTCCTGCTGTATTGCCGGGGCAGCGAGTTGACGTCTCCTTCCGCTGCAGCCGGAAGGAGGTGGAGTTGGCAGCGGGGGTTTGTCTGCGTCCGTCGCATATACCTTCCCCGGCTGTCAGAGATCAGACTCTGATTTCAGACAGTCGGGGAAGCTATGCGCGACGGACGCAGACAACCCCCGCTGCTAGCCACACCTCCTTCCGGCTGCAGCGGACGTTGTCTACGCGGATCGCGTAGACGTCAACCCGATGCCCCGGCAATACAGCAGGAAGCACCGGTAAGTGTGTGTGGGTGGGTGTTAAATGGGGGGGGCAGGAGGATCCAGGTCCCCTGCAGCGGTGCGGGGGATCTGGATCTTAGTCTCATAATCAGACCTCTATTTGAGGTCTGATTAGAAGACGACCCCGATTAGAAGACGAGGGGTATTTTTCAGAGCATTTGCTCTGAAAAAAACGTCGTCTTATAATCGAGCAAATACGGTAATTTTTTTTTTTAAATGCACACAGTTCATGGTGCAAAGTGGTCTGCCAGTAAAGGACTGTGAAACCAAAGGGAATAACAAACTAAATTAGGTTTCACTCTAAAGATCCCAACCACCATTCAAGTTTCTGCGATTGATCCTTTGTGATAAAATATGCAGATTAAAATAAGAGTAAATAACACAATACTTTTCCTCTCACTCATTTCTGGGCCTAGAAAGTTTTGTCCACTGAAGTGACTACAAATTCAGGAGGGCGTTTTATCTCTGGTTAAGTAAACATTAAATAAATCAATTTATTACTACAGTAAGTACATTCCACACCGACACCCAGACATACACACCAGGACAGCCTCTGCCATACTGAAGCATAAAACACTATGTTCTACACTGCTTTGTCATTAACTCCCCCTTGTGTATTGATGCCCCAGCCAGGTCCCCCTTTAGTATTGATTACTGTCTTCCCCCACAACACAACCTTGGGTATTGCCCCCTTTGTGCATTTATTCCCCCACACCTTTGGGTATTGCCCCCCAGCATTGATTTATGTGATACCCCAGCTAACCCCCTCCCTTGATGCCCCTAACACTTTTGTGAAGCACACTTGTCTATTATTGATGACCCCCCACTGACATGTGTATTACCCCCAGCCACCATGAAGGCAAACCCCTCTCCCTTGAATATGGGTCTGCTTTCCCCTTTAACCCCATTACTATATTTTGGTAATACTAATACCGGTACTTACATTTTTGTGTTTTTGTTTTTTTTGTCCTGCTCTCCTCAACGACGTGACAATCCTTTCCCTGTCACGAGTAACACTTCTGTGAGGCTGAGCCCGCCTCCTTGTGTGTCACCGCGCCGCCCAATGGCCGTGTAGCAGCTCTTCGTCCCACCCCACAACACGTTCCACATAGCCGCCGTGCGGCTGCAGCGTAAGACAGGCGCTGAGTGGCTGCGAGCAAAATTCAAAGCGGCCACTGTGCGGCCGTCACGCAGCGGAAAGGCCATTGGGCAGCGCGTTCTGTGCACACCGGCCGCTTTAATTTAATCAGTGGCTGGTGGAGGCGGACAGGCGGCCGCTCAATGGGCGCTTTGAAGTTTGCTCACAGCCGCTCAGCGGCTGTTTTTAGTGATGGGAGGTTCGGATCATTAAAGTGAAACGGATCATTTCGACACGTTCACTGAAATGATCCGATTCATGATCCGAATCTTCGGATCACTCAGTGTGACTCACAGAAGTTACTGTTTTCCAGTAACTCCGTGCAGGCACACTAACGATTGGCCCCGCCCCTTTCATTACTCAATTAATCCTCCCCCCTGCCTACTCCAGTGATGTCAATGAAGGCAGAGAGTCGTTCAAAGATTCGGATCTTACAGGGATCCGAATCACTGTAAGATCTGGATCACTGTAAAATCCGGATCACTGTAAGATCCGGATCTTTGAACGACTCTCTGCCTTCATTGGGATTCGAATCAGTCAGATAATATCACCATACTGTTATAAATAAATACATTAATAATCACTGCCCCCAGGATTTACATTCCCCTTTACCTGCAACTGCACCTTAAGCTAACTTTATTAAATTAATTAAATTAACCCTCACCATTAAATTAACCCTAAACACCCCATCAACCATGACTGCCCCTAAAATTAACCCTTAACACCCCATCAACCATGACTGTCCCTAAAATTAACCCTTAACACCCCATTAAGCATAACTGCCCCCAAATTAACCCTAAACACCCCATTAAGCATAACTGCCGCTAAATTAACCCTAAACACCCCGTTAAGCATAACTGCCCCCAAATTAACCCTAAACACCCCATTAAGCCTAACTGCCCCTAAATTAACCCTAAACACCCCATTAACCATAACTGCCCCTAAATTTACACTAAAGACCCCATCAACCATACCAATTTATTAGGTAATTTATCTGGAGTACATGCAATTAATTTAGGGGCAGTTATGGTTAATGGAGTATTTAGGGTTAATTTCAGGGGCCGTTATGGTTAATGGGGTCTTTAGGGTTAATTTCAGGGAACGTTATGGTTAATGGGATCTTTACGGTTAATTTCAGGGGCAGTTATGGTTGATGGGGTATAAGGGTTAATTTTATGCTGATGACTGAGGGTTAATTTAATTAATTTAATAAAGTTAACTGTAGGTGCAGTTATAGGTAAAGGGGGGGCAAACTCAGGGGAATCTAAATCCTGGGGGCAGTGTGAACATTATTAATGTATTTATTTATAAAAGTATGGTATCAGTAATATTCTCTGAATGATTCGAATCTCTGTAAGATTCGGATCCTTGTAAGATCCGGATCCCTGTAAGATTGAATCATTTGAATCTTAGGATCATTCGAATCTTTGGATCATTCGAATCTTCAGATCATTCGAATCTTTGAACGACTCTCTGACTCTATGAGTCATCGTTCCTCTGTGAATTAATGAGCTGTAACCTGACCCCAGA